>NC_090650.1:316322604-316630520 GCF_040937935.1 Hyperolius riggenbachi | reverse complement strand
TAGCCCCTGGGGCCTCACCAGCACTCCCCATTTGCACAGCATTATCAGACAGTACCTTGCAAGAGTCCTGAACTTCTGCTGGGGATGCAGGCTCCACGGGGTTTGGAGTAGGCTCATACCGGGCCACTAACCGTCCCAGGTCAGTACCCAGCAACACGTTGGTGGGGATTTTGTCGGTTACCCCAACTTCTTTCAATCCGCTGCCGGCCCCCCAATCCAGGTGGACCAAGGCGGTGGGTATGGCGGGGGTGACACCCCCAATTCCTCTGACAGCAATCATTTTCCCAGGTATGTACTGCTCCGGGTTCACAAGCTGGGGATGTATGAGAGTCACTTCTGCTCCAGTGTCTCTCAGCCCAGTGGCAACTGTACCCCCAACCGTGACAAGCTGCAGATTCTCTGCATAGCCAGTGGCATTCCTGGTAGCACACAGAGCAGTTGGGACTTCACGGGGGTTTGAGGCCTCACTGGATTTTGGGGCCTCCCTCTTCCTCTCTGGGCAAGTCGTGCTGATATGACCCACCCTGTCACATACAAAGCATTTCCGAGTGTCAGGTTGCTTGAATCCAGGAGACAGCGGTGCTTGCCTCCTCTGGGTGCTGGGTGAAACAGGTTTAGCAATCTGTTCTCCTCTCCAGCTGGGCGTAGTAGTCCTCCGGGACTCCGGTGCTCTATGGGCGGTGTAGGCATCGGCCATTTCCGCAGCCTCATCCACTGTCTTTGGTTCTCGATCCAGCACAAACAGCCGGACCTCAACAGGACAGGTGTGTAGGAACTGGTCTTTTATCATCAGCTCCTGCAGGGCATCCAAGGTTTTAACTGACAGTCCTTTTACCCACTGTTGGAAGGCAGTGCGCAGGTTGCAAGCATGATCCAGGTAGCTGTCATTAGGACCTCGCTGCACTGTCCTGAAACGTTTGCGATACACCTCTGGCGTGAGGTGGTATCGCGCAATGATGGCTTTCTTAATTGCCTCAAAGTCTGTTTCTTCCTCCTGGGGGAGACTCACAAATGCCTCCAGGGCCTTGCCTCTCAGCCCTGGTGTGAGGTATCTTGCCCACTGCTCACGGGGCACCCCATACTGCCGACAAGTCCTTTCAAACCCCTGTAGGAAAGTGTCTATGTCAGAGTCCTTGTCCATAGTGGGGAACTTATCCAGGGGGATTCTGTGGACTCGCTCACCTTCGCGTTCTGTGGGTCCAGCAGATCGGTTCTGCTGCTGAAGTTTAGCCAGCTCCAGCTGGTGTTGCCGTTCAGCACTTTCCCTCTCGGCCTGGAGTCGCTGGGCAGCTTGTTCCCTCTCGGCCTGGAGTCTTTCCCTCTCGGCCTGGAGTCGCTGTGCCGCTTGTTCCTTCTCTGCCTGTCGGTGCAGTAGGATCAGCTTTAGGCGCAGTTCAGGATTGGCCGAGTTCAGTAGCTGTAGATCAGCTTCCAGAGATGTCATCTCCGTGTTCGGTGGATCATCCAGGACATCGTCTCCACTCGCATTCTGTGGCGGGAGCGATTCCTCCTCTGTCGTGTCGTGAGCTGCACCCGCTGACGTTGAAGCACGGGCTTGCTCTGCCTCATCATGCTCCTCGAGCGCACGAACTAACTGCTCCTTAGTCTGGCCGCTCACCGTCTCGATGCCTCTGTGCTCACACAGGTTGAGTTAAGTAGCATCTCTTTGTTTTGCCTTGCATAGCTGGATGCTTTCTGAGCCATCGTGTTGCAAAAAACAAAAAGAAAAAAAGGGGGGGGAGGGAAAGCAAACACCAAGTGTGTATCTTTGAACAAAAAAAAAAGTATATAGATTCTGCACTGAGTAGACTTCTGTAGGCTAGTTGCTTCTAGCAAGCTTCCAGCCTTTAGTACTCATAATAGCGAGCTAAACTGCGTACTAATGTACCAAACGATGCCACCACTGCCAGCCAATTATGTCAGGAACCGGCCCGCGGCACGCCTGCGTATACGGTTCCCGACTGCGGGTTTGACCAGATTAAGCGGGGAACAGCCTTATTTAAGCTACAAACAAGGCTGGAACCCCTCAAACACTTCCCACTGCCACCACTAGCATTGCTAGACACGTTCACTCAGCTATCGAGTGCTCAATACGCAATCTGCGTTTTCGTATTTGGGTCAGCTTTGCGCTTAGGCCAAATACGGGAACGCCACGCACCCACACACACACACAGTTGCAATCTTACACTGTCGTGAAGCAAAGACCCACTAACAGTCGTTCCGAACGATACTGTTAGCCACTCTGCTGTCGCTACTCGCACTGGCGTTGTTCGTACGTTGGGTCAGCTGCGTGCTTAGGCCAACGTATGACAAACGCCCCCACACACAATGCAATTACAATTTCATACGGTAGTGTTGCTCAAGCGTACAATTAGGCATGAACTTATACACGGTTACACTTCAGTCTCTTCTAGGCTATGAGTGTTAGTTTAGTACAGCAGAAGTCAAGCTTATTAAATAATAATTTAATATTCTAGAAAAACATAGAACAATGCAGAACTTAATATATACAAAAAGATTACAAAAAGACAAAGTAAAAAAGTTACAAGATAAAAGTTACAAAGATAACACACAAAGCGATTTTGCTTACCAAAATAAACGGGAAATAAACGTACCAGCGTATCGATCTGGTGTTGTTGCGGGGGGTTCGCACTTCTGGTCAGGAACCAGGTTAGTTCTAGCCGTGTGAGCTACCTCCAAGAACTACAAGTTGTGGCTATCCTAGCTGCGGTTTTATACTATGAAATACGCCTGGAGGCTGTAAGCCTGTGTGGACGGGGGGGGGGGGAAGCTAGATTTAATTACATCCTCAGTCATAATTGGATCTCCAGAGATCTAACATCCACCTGCGAAAAATGTACAATAGCCCACATACATGAAAAGATTTCCCTAGTCCACGTTACAGGTGACAACCCCATTGTTGACAGTACTTCCTAGCTGATCAAAGATAAGGAGGTTGCACCTTACCTCCACCAATAATTCAATTTCCACAGGTAGCAAATGGTATCAAAAGGACTTCAACACACTTCACTTCTGCCATTGTCTTATTACCCCAAGCATTATTCACTGAAGTCCTCTTTAGATGCAAATGTAGGTCTTTGAAGTTCCCTGACTATGTCCTGATTGGTATAATGGGACAATAGGGCTTCTAATTAGCTCCCTGCTCTCCCAGGAACTGAGGGTAATTGTATTCCACACTGTCACACAGACAAGTACAGCTTCCCCCAAAGCCAGATGATGACCCATACATACGCATCTGAAGTACAGTACATAGCAGTCAGACAGGCAAATTAAAATATTATCCTTACATCATAAGCACCTCAGTATATTCCTGACAATCATCACTGGCACTGAGTGGAATATTAGTGAATTTACTGATATTCTACTATTGGCTTTTCTTGGCACCCTAATTTCCAGATGCCCTTTTTTGATGTACATGCAGTTAGTCAATGTGTTCCAGTAATGAACCCCCCCCCCCCCCCCATTTGCACTGTTGTCAGAGAATTATCTTAAATAAAAGCTTGTGTTTTAATTGGTGAGTTATTTTCCTCACCAGAAAATGCCTTGATTCACAGTGAACACCACCTGTGTTCAGTGTGTCACCACCTAACAATTTCTAAATTAACAGTGGAGATAAGTGTGCACTCTATAGAGGGAAATCCTAACTATTATTGGTAGTCAGTGTGGCAATCCACTACCCCTTCAACTAAGTTCCAGTTTATGGTGACAGTGCTTCATGCATAAACATATAGTTATTTGCTAGCGTGGATTGTAAGTTTTGACATGTGGTACTGCTGCTGTTCTACCTCATACAGCTATTCTGGATGCCATGAGGTAATTTGAGTGAGGAATATGATCTGAATTGTGGGTGTCCAGGAATGACAGGCATGATAAAGAAAAATCAAATACAGTGAGATCATATAAATGTGGAGGCTCTTGTAGTTCAATTTGGTAAAATGTGAATTGTACTGGATTTCTCACTCCTAGGCACCTTGAAGCTACCCGGAAGGGTTTACAATCAAAAAGTAAATGTGATTGATGCCATTTTGAAGGTGGCACAATTAAATGGATTACATTAATGCAGCCACATGTATTCTAATTTCTGTGCATGTGTGTTGCTGTAAAAGCATTTATGACAACATTGTCTCTTTAACAGAGGTGTTTGGATGGGACTTTTCTTTGAAAAAAAATTGTGCAGAAGCAAGTGACTCATTTTAAATTTTGCAAAATACATCTGGAGATAGGCTGCATTAAGTTTATTTGCAATGAATATAAACTCACTGCTGTGCATAGAATGCATGCAGTGATTCCTGTCTTGTGACCTCCTAGCTGCTTTTGAAAAAAAACAAATTGACTAAGTGTACTTGTGGTAAGGGGCCAACAAAGAGGACAGAAAATTCACCACATATCTGGAGTCTGTGTTGCTATTTTAAAAAAGGGGAGGAGTATGTATAGCTGTGGGGAGGGAGCATTTTTAGACAACATGTAAGGTGACATGAGAATGATGCAAAATATTCAAATTACAGCACTGGGAGGCCCCTTGATGCTGCAGTTGTTGTTCTCAAAAAAGTTAGGGACATTTCTGGGACCTCATCAATGACACCTTACCTAAATCCTATCTATATCTAACCATATTTAAAAATGTCTAAAAAATAGCTTTATTGTAGACACAAACAACATCCCAAACAGTATTCTATAAACTGTTCACAAATTTTCTTTAGTTTGAACCTCAGGATGGTGTCATTTTAGGAAATCATTTGAGTGCACTGGTCTGCTCATTAAAAACCCATTATTTTAAGATTGTCAGTGGACAATTGTTGTCTTTTTAGTACCTGAACAAGGGGGTTAATTCATAAAAATGAACTCAAAATCAAACAGTACCAAGCGCTAGGCAATAGTAATGGATTGAAAACCCTTTGATAGGGGAGCCTCACAGTGATAAACAACGTCCACAGTACCCAAATGAGTCACTGAAGTCTTATAATAACAATCATAATTTATTGATAACTGCATACAAATCCCCCCGTAATCCCCACTAAAAAGAGCAGCCTATGATGTAGGTTACACCACATACACAGCCGGCATGTGTCACACAGATCGCACACATATCTCACACATCCACACAAACAAACCGTCCTTGTAACACCCGGGAGTGATGAAATAACATCAATATCAATCCTTTGAGCAAGGAGTCTGGTGGGAAGTGTGGCTCAAACCAGCTCTTCATAGGGTACTGGAAAGCCTTTTAGCAATGTTCAATATCATGCATCCAAGTGCTTGCAATAGAGCCTCATGATACAGTTCTTAACAGCAATTCAAGCGGCCAAAGGAGCTTAAAGCATAAGCAATGCAAGCAGGCAGACACACCGCATTATATACAGGAAGGCTCTCACAGCTCTGATTCACGGTACCCCGGAGGGCTCTCACCACCTCTACAGGGCCTCCACCGCGCTGATGTTCACTTGGATGGCATCCACTCTGCCGCTTATACGCCGAAAAGGCTATGTCCCTTCACCACTCGCTCCCGCCGCTGTTCCAAGTATCCAGTTCCACGCTGTGAGCACACGTGTGCAGCCGTGACGTCACCACGCTGCTCTGATCCCGTGACTAGTATCGCCCACCTATCCGGGCTTCATCAGACGGTCAGAAATGAACTCAGGAATTATCTTACCTTAATAATTTTTTCAGCTAAACAGTAAGATAGATAATTCATTAGATAAACAGACAAGGTTACTTACTTAATTAACTAATTTTCTATTTTTCTGCCAGGAGATAATTTACCTGCAAAAAAAACCTGTCAGCACCTAACAACTGAAAAGTACTAAAAAGTAGCTAAAAGTAATGTCAATATTATTTTAGGTATTTTCTTCCTTTCTGGGGGCTTAATATTGGATTTATTTATATGCTGAGGCTGAGAAAATATCTCCTGTAGGAAACATTAGATGAATTGTTGTCAAGAAAAAAACATTTGTAAGATCAAACACTTTGGACTCCCCATTTCATTAACTTTTCTCTGGTGGTTTTCTCAAAAGAGATATTTGCACACCTTAAAAATAAAATAACCTTTAAAGACCCAGTGAAAAAGAAATACTTAGAATAAGTTTGATATTACGTACTTACTGTACATACTTTTTAGTATGTTTTCAATATTTAAATGTCGAAAAGTTAATTGGTAGATAAGATGAAAAAATTAACTCATCTGAAAAAAAATTAAAAAACAGGGATGAAAAAGCAAAATTAATGAGTTCAGTCTCACAGCAAATCAACCCAAATTTCACTTAGCGAGATTCTTGTGAATCCAGCAGTTAAATTCACTATGTGACAATCTTAGGCAAGATTGAGGAAGTACAGTCCAACATGGGAAACTCCCTCTGCTCAGCCAATAACTTTTTCCCACAGTGCACCACTTGCCTCAGCATCCAATATGAATTTGTAAGGTATACTGGTAATAGAATCTCAGTTTATTGTTTACCATTTCATCTGCATTCTTATTGGTCAAGTGTCCTGTATGATGACTCTGTCTTCGGATGGCTGTATAGATCCTAGCGTCTACTCCTAATTGGCTTTCTCATGTGGATCTTAACTAGGAAAAATGTGGATATAACTGAAGTTTCACGTGTTTCATTTTTTTGATAACTTCTTTCATTTACAACTTATTTCTATGCCTTTTAGCTAGAATATTCCTATAAAAAATGAGGGAAACAATGGATACACCAGTGTAATATTGCTTGTTTTTTCCCTCAGTGGTCTTGAAATCACTCAGAGGATTTGAGATGAAACACAGAAATATTTCTTACAACATAAACAGGTGAAACATGAACTTTAAAAGCTTATTGGTTTTAAGGAATATATACAAGAGGGCTTAGCAATTATGTTCATCCAGAAAATGCAGTTTACAGAAAAAACATCCTGCAGCTCATGATTCATGAGTTAAACTTACTCTATATCATTATTGGCCTTGGGGGTATGCAAAAAAAAATTGGAGTGTTCATAGCATGCCACAGGGATTTCACATTTCAAGTACAATATGCTATGGGGTTGATGCACAAAAGAATGTCATGCTGTACCCATGGATTCATGAAAAGACTACTGTACCAACTACAGCATCTCATTCTTGTTGCTTTAATTATTTTTGCATTGCAGATGCACAACAGTTTATGCACATAAAAGTATTTTGTTTCAATTACTATTACCAAGCTAATCTTGTCAGATCTGACAATGTCAGAAACACCTTATCTGCTGCATGCTTGTTCAGGGTCTATGGCTAAAAGTACTAGAGGCAAAGGATCAGCAGTGTAGCCATGCAACCGGTATTGCTTAAAGGGAAATAAATCTGGCAGCCTCCATATCCCTCTCGTTTCAGTTGCCCTTTAATCTGCTCTCCTTGCACTGTTTAGGGGTTAGATGATGGTATGGTTTTCTAAAATAATAATTTCATTTATTTGAATGTTTAATGGTGTAAACTATTTTCAAAGTGTTTGTAGTGGACAATGTGGCAGCATAAGCTGTTGATAGTTACAAACAAACATTAATTTATCTCATTAATGTATCTTCTTAATGAGAATACTTAGTAAAATCTTCTTTTTACTTAAAGTTTCTTCCTAAACTAATTTATCTTACCTAATAATCATAAGTCATCTGTGCAGAAAATTCTCTAAACTCCAAACAACAGCTTATCATCAATCAAACGCTTGAAATGAGAATCACAAGCAGCCTCATCAAACATGCTGTCACATTTAAGTCTTTCTAATCCATAATGTCAAAGAGATCAGGCTGTGGATGACCAAAAACATCAGGACCAATTGTCGTAATATTTTCTAAATCACTCTTCATTCAGTGCATACATAGCAAATACATCAAGAACCATTTATAATCAAGAATTCAGCCTATTCGCTACTTTTTCTTGTGTCACGGGGCTTAACGTGAACAATGCAAAAATTAGAAAAGTGTCTAAAGTAGTATACTTTGGTAGTATACTTTGGTTTAAGTCATTTTAATATTAAACAAGATTTTTTTAAAAAGTAATTGTTCTCAAAATATAAACTTGTTAAAGGAAATAAAATGAAATAAAATGAAAGTATCTAAAGGACAACTGAAGCGAAAGAGATATGGAGGCTGCCATATTTATTTCCTTTACCTAGCTACCCTGCTGATCCTCTGCCTCTAATACTTTTATCCATACACCCTGAAAAAGCATGCGTCAGATAAGCTGTTTCTGCCATTATTGTCAGATCTGACAAGATTAGCTGCATGCTTGTTTCTGGTGTTATCCAGACACTACTGCAGCCAAATACACTCACCTAAAGGATTATTAGGTACATCTGTTCAATTTCTCATTAATGCAATTATCTAATCAACCAATCACATGGCAGTTGCTTCATTGCATTTAGGGGTGTGATCCTGGTCAAGACAATCTCCTGAACCCCAAACTGAATGCCAGAAAGGAAAAGAAAGGTGATTTAAGCAATTTTGAGCGTGGCATGGTTGTTGGAGCCAGACGGGTCAGTCTGAGTATTTCACAATCTGCTCAGTTACTGGGATTTTCACGCACAACCAAAGAATGAGGTTAAAAAGGAAAAACATCCAGTATGCGGCAGCCCTGTGGGCGAAAATGCCTTCTTGATGCTAGGAGAATGGGCCGACTGATTCAAGCTGATAGAAGAGCAACGTTGACTGAAATAGCCACTTGTTACAACCGAGGTATGCAGCAAAGCATTTGTGAACCCACAACACGCACAACCTTGAGGCGGATGGGCTACAACAGCAGACGACCCCACCGGGTACCACTCATCTCCACTACAAATAGGAAAAAGAGGCTACAATTTACATGAGCGTACAAAAATTGGACAGTTGAAGACTGTAAAAATGTTGCCTGGTCTGATGAGTCTCGATAGAGTCAGAATTTGGCGTAAACAGAATGAGAACATGGATCGATCATGCCTTGTTACCACTGTGCAGGCTGGTGGTGGTGGTGGTGGTGTAATGGTGTGGAGGATGTTTTCTTGGCACACTTTAGGCCCCTTAGTGCCAAATGGGCATTGTTTAAATGCCACGGGCTACCTGAACATTGTTTCTGACCATGTCCATCCCTTCATGACCACCATGTACCCACCCTCTGATGGCTACTTCCAGCAGGATAATGCACCATGTCACAAAGCTCGAATCATTTCGAATTGGTTTCTTGAACATGACATTGAGTTTACTGTACTAAAATGGCCCCTACAGTCACCAGATCTCAACCCAATAGAGCATCTTTTGGATGTGATGGAACGGGAGCTTCATGCCCTGGATGTGCATCCCACAAATCTCCATCAACTGCAAGATGCTATCCTATCAATACGGGCCAACATTTCTAAAGAATGCTTTCAGCACCTTGTTGAATCAATGCCACGTAGAATTAAGGCAGTTTTGAAGGCGAAAGGGGGTCAAACACCGTATTAGTATGGTGTTCCTAATAATTCTTTAGGTGAGTGTAGATCAGCAGGGCTGCCAGGCAACTGATATTGTTTAAAATGAAATAAATATTCTTCTCCCTACAGTTGTTCTTTAAATTTACTATATAACGAATACTGATGAGAAAGCTTTTTAAGTGTCCTACTATTATAGTGTTGTCAGTTCATATTTGTATTTTTTACTAACAAGTACTGTACCATTTATGCAAACTGGACACACCATAAGTTGAACCAAGCCAACGTAAAAATATGGGTTGTGAGAGGGCGGAGTTAGGGAGCTGCAGTATAAATAGCAATGTGCTGTATTTATTTTGGGAGACATAAAATGGAAGAAAGGGATGGAGCAAGGTAATATTATGTAATGATGTAAGCCTTTAAAGGAGGCATACTCAAGCAGTACATTGTTGGCAAGGGGACAACAATATCACTCATGTAGTGCAGAAGGCAGGGCATAGACAGATATAGGAGGCATGGCAAACAAATACAGAAGTGGCTTCAATGTGATTAGATATTAGTGCTTTGGTAACATGTTCTGGTTTAAGTTGCTCCTGCCTATGATGTTATGTTGTTTGACAACTGCTCCACACCCTTGTTATGGCTTCTGTATATGCTCTGCCCCTTTAAGTCAAACCTATTTAGAGCCAAGGCAAAACTCCTGGATTGCGAATGTACACTTTCTGCATTGCATTCGTCTTCACCCCCTGGTGCTTTCACTATCGCTAATTATGCGATGAACATAGACCAGCCCAAAACAACATTGATTAACCACTTAAGGACCAGGGGATTTTCTTCTCATCAGTGCTGCGTGGACTCTCCAGCCCGCAGCACCGATCAGGAAATAGCCCGGGGCGATCAGACTTCCCCCTTTTTTCCCCACTAGGGGGATGTCCTGCTGGGGGGGTCTGATCGCCGCCGGCTACCCGCGCTTTCCAGGGGAGCTCTTCAAAGCCCCCCTCCGCAGCGCTTTCCGCCCTCCTCGGCTTTCCCTACCTCTCCCTTACCATTGCAGCGGCGCAGGACAGATATCCGTCCTGCGCCGGATAGGATAGGCTTTAGCCTATCATATGCCGGTGATCCCCGGCCAATCAGAGGCTGGGGATCACCGATCTGCCTTGCGGCGCTGCTGCTCCCCGCGTCTTTACATTACGTGTGCGAGCCACATTCGGCGGCTCGCACACTGTTCATGAAGACATCCTCCGTGAACTGGCATGGAAAAGTTTCCATGCAAAACCACAAACGACCAGGCGCCGCCTATCGGCGTTAGCTGGTCGTTACGTGGTTAAACATGGCCACACTGTCTTTTTGATTACCTAATTACATTTATGTATTTACTCTCATTTTTTTTTCTCTTCACTGTAATTCCAATTTTTGTATCCCTTTATTTATGCCCTGTTTGTGGCCACTTATTCCTGCAAGGGTGTAGTTTTCACCTTCCGTATTTGTATGCTCTCCCCATTACTGTCGCTCGCATCTACATCGCAATTCTGCAGCCCGCTCACTCTGCTTTCATGTTAATAGCAAAACTTTGTATCTCATTGGTTCCTGACCTCATAATCACTGTGAGCCAATCACTGTGATCACAGCTCATTTTTAAGAATAAAAAGTCTCTGATCCTAAAGGGGCAAGAGACACTGGGTATTAAAGTGGCTAAGTATCACATCTTTCTCATAGTTTGTACATCTATGCCCCACAATAGCCAACATAATTAGAAGCCTGGCACTTCACTCCTTCTCTCTTTACCTTTCCTCTGTGTGATAGGCTGGCTCACTGGCACACGCCCAAGTGCAACAGATATTGGACTGCTCTGAGAGACACCTCCCTCCCATATATGATCTATTATTTTTCAGCAAGGTGATGGGGCTAACAAACAAAACCTGCATTTTGTGACACAAAAGTGCTGATAACGTGGATTTTATTATAGCACTTGAGGTGTCCTTTAACCAATTCCCCTCCCTCGGGATGAGTAACAATGTCCCTGCAAATGCCCTCTTCTCCCTGCATGGACGTAGCTACTATATCCCTTCCCACCTTGCACTCCTGCTCACCCCCCTCCCCCGCACGCTCCCACACTTATTATCGCCGCTGATTGTTAGACGGGAGATAAATGAATGGGAACGCAGTTCACATTCATTAAAGTTGACCAAAATTAAAAATACAAGATTTCAGAAACAAAATCTATTTTCTAAATTATAATAATAAATAGCAGCCTTTTTTCAGCTGCACGATGACAAATATAAAATATTTTTCATTTATTGGAGGAACCCTTCCCTTCCTTTCATATTGCCGGGACAAAATCCGGCAGACTGGTGGAGTAGGAGGTGTCCGGCAAAGGAGGAATTGCTAATGGCTGCCACCTGTATAACCCTAGTTATGAAAAGAGAAGAGTTAAAAGCATGCACTGAAATGCTCATAGGCTGTAAGGAGTGTTTATTTATATTTGTATGTGTCAGAGTGGTGCAACTAAATATTTTGAAATAAAAAAATGTTTGGTTTGGGTCTGCTTTAATCTAGGTCCTCATATGAATGGTCACAGGCATAAAAAAAATGCTGCGATCATTTGTTTAGTTCCGACAGAACCCATGCACGCACTACTTCCTAGAATAGAAAGTATTGCATGAGGACATCTTGTGGCCAAATAGTAAAATTACACATACACACATTTAATTTTAAAATAGACTCACAACACACATTATAAATTAACACATTTGATCCCACGCTATCCCATAATTACCCAATTTTGTTGTTTTTTAATTTACAATAAAAATAATTACATAAATAGTTACCTTAGGGACTGACATTTTTTAATATGTATGTCAAGGGGGTATATTATTTTGAAACTATGGGCTTGTAAATAGTGACAGACACAAAACTAAAAAAATGCCCCTTTAGTTCCAAATAAAATATTGGAGACATACATTGTACTAGGGAAATATTTTAAATGTTGCAGTAACCAGGACAAACGGGCAAATAAAATGTGTGGGTTTCATTTATAATAACATGTATTATTGTAAAACTATTATGGCCAAAAACTGAGAAATAATGATTTTTTCCATTTATGTATTATTTTTCCTGTTAAAACTCAGATAGAATAAAATAATTCTTAGCAAAAAGTTCTCCCCAAAGAAAGCCTAATTGGTGGCAAAACACAAGATATAGATTGTTTCATTGTGATAAGTAGTAATAAAGTTATAGGCGAATTAATAGAAGGAGCGCTGATAGTTGAAATTTGCTCAACCCTTTATTTGTTTTGCCCTTTTTCCTTACAAAATTTTAACGGTAACAACAAGCAAAACAAATAAATAATGAAAATAGGGCAAGAACAGTAATGTTGAAAGTATTTTATAATTGTGTCGAAAACTAAGTAAGCAGAGAACATTTGTGAGATTTTATGAATCAACTTCATGGTTACTCTGATAATGCATAACTTCAAGGTAATTGGCTTGATCCATAAAACCTCTTTCCTGAATTAGCTCACATTATTTTCTCATTAATTATAAGAAATAATAATTCATGAGAAAAACATACCCTATTATGCCCTGACCTGAAGTCAGTTGGCCGTTGGTCTTCATGAACCAGCGTGTCCCAACAGTAGCGTGGATTCATGAACATTGTCACTGCAGCAAATGTCATCCCTACTGGCAACCCAACTTCAAATCAAAGATCATGCTAGGAATTATGGAAGGGAAGTTTGCCTCAGGCCAACCCATGTTCTGGCAAATGCCATCCCTACCGGGTGGCGGCCTTCGCAGACGATGTATTATTTTAACTACGAAATCCACACATCTCGCTGCCAAATTTAATGCAAGAATTCAGAGAATATGGAGAACTCTCCAATTTCAGAATTAATTGGGAGAAGTGCCAGGCTATGGGGATCAACTTACCATTAACAGAGGTTGATAATATAAAAGTACATTTCTCGTTTAATTGGGTATAAGAGGCATGTGTAGACAAGACAAGACAAGACAAATAACATTTATATTGCGCTTTTCTCCTTGCGGACTCAAAGCGCCAGAGCAGAGCAGCAGCCACTAGGGCGTGCTCTATTGGCAGTAGCAGTGTAAGGGAGACTTGCCAAAGGTCTCCTACTGAATTAGTGCTGGCTTACTGAACAGGCAGAGCCGAGATTCGAACCCTGGTCTCCTGTGTCAGAGGCAGAGCCCTTAACCATTACACCATCAGCCAACTGGGGGTTAAAATATCAGTGGAGATTCAAAAGATGTACCTGCTAAATTATTGCTCATTATTAGCTAACATAAGAAAAGATGTATTAAGGTGGAGAAAGATCAAGTTAACACTGTTGGGGAGGATTAGCATCCTAAAAATGAATGTTATGCCAAGACTTCTATATGTTTTCCAAACATTGCCCATTCCAGTACCTATGAATTTTTTAGAGATTTAAAAAGAGAGTTCACTAGCTTTATTTGGATGGATAAACCACCAAGACAAAAGTTTACTAGAATAACACAACCCAAAAACAGGGGGGGGGGGGCTTAGCAATTACGGATCCATATTTATATTACAACGCAGCAGTCCTGGTTAGGGCAGTAGATTGGCATGGGAACCCCGGAGAGAACGTGGATAGATATTGAACAGAACATGGTAGAATTCCCGTTATATAATATATTATGGTTTACCTCTCTATATAGGAGTCAGCACCCAGCGAGCCTACTGGTGAACCATACAATGAAGGTATTTAATAAATTTAGGGATAAGAACCTGCTGGCACCAACCACCAACCCCATCCCCACTTATGCCAATTATGGACAACCCAGACTTCCAGCCGGGCTGTAAAAGAGGTGGGAGGGTAGAAACTGGGGATAGACTTGAGATTAGAGCAGATGCATTATTGAAGGGAGAGGAATGGAAATCAATAATGGAAATAAAGGAAGAATTCCCATGCCTCAACTTAGACTAGTGGAAATTGATGTAAATTCATTGTTTTGTAATATCAAAGGGGAAGAAAGGGGAGTTCTTAAGGAGTCTCTCAAGAATGGAGCAGATGTGTGGATCAACACAGAGATCTAAAAAAGTGCTGACAAAAATTTAGAAAGAACTACTGGACAGAGAGGATCATACGATTCAGCTAAGACAAAAATGGCAAGCAGATCTGAATTGTTCTTTTACAGATGTGCAGTGGAGGAAAATAATAGAGTTATCATATAAAACGTCAGTCTCAGCAAGAATACAGGAGTCTAGCTTTAAGGTACTCTCCAGATGTTATATGACGCCGGTTAGGTTAAATAAAATATATGTGGATGTGGATAAGACTTGTTGGAGATGTGGGGAAGCTGAAGGTACCTTTTTCATATTTTCTGGAACTGTTCAAGGATAAGAGGCTTCTGGATGGCTGTCAAAGAATATATTATTAAAATAACAGACACAACAAATACAGATGATTATAATACATTATAATAAGCATAATGTGAATAAATATAGGAAAACCTTATCATGCCATATGATTAATGTGGCTAGAATATTGATTGGTAGAAATTGGAAGTCACATCTGGCACCCTCTTTGGTTGAATGGTTTCGGTACATTCTCCATACTCAAGGTATGGAAGGATTGACCTATTTGTTAAAAGGTAGAGAAGAACAATTTAAATCAATATGGGAAAAATGGGAAGAATTTACTGAATCTGCTCAATATACTCGGGTAATGAGTTCTCTATGATCACAGACGAGAGGGATGGACACATTTTTAATATACAGCATGGTTGTAGAAGGGGAATTGGATCTGGGTTGGAAAAGGTGAAGGAATAAATGTAGGAAGATGTGAATGTGAGGTTTGTGTGTTGGGGTTTGTTCTGTTTTTTCTTTCTTCTTTTTCTTTTTGTCTTTTTTGTTTCCTTTGGAATGTGGAAGTCAATGTATTATGCGAGGTGTAATATTAAACTGGCAAAGAAATTATGATAAGCGATGCCTAATTAATAATTAAAGTAATCACATCCATAAAATATAAACAAATTTGTATAATTGGAATTTAGTTGTTGGATGTGATATATGTTATAATGAAACGTATAAGGTATGAGCATTGCCTGGAAGAGTCATTATATATGTCGGCTTAGTTAAGGGATGTAGATACATTATTGTATGGAATTTTTTCTATGAATTTTTTCTATATATGAATAAATAAAGAATTTGAAAAAAAAAATAATGTTCTAATTAATATTAGTATTAGTATGATTAATATTAATTAGTATTAGTATCCGTTTATTTAATACATGTATTTTCAGTTCAGGTTTGCTTTGATAATAAAATTATAATTAGCACTTTAGAAAATTATTTTCTTAACGTTAACACTCAGCACCGTCACAGCAGGACATTTTAAACTGTGTAAATGGCTTAAGACACCAGACATTTCCCAAGACAGGAACAATCCAACTTTTCCATTCTTGACTGTGGTAAAATTAATGGCTTTATTCCTAGTTCACATTCATGTAAACACTCTTTGCCCTGGCATTGTTCCTTGCCTCAGGACTTGCCACTGGGCTTGTTCGAAAACTGTCGGAATATTTATCAGTCAATACTAACTCTAACAGTTCCTTCTAGGCCTCTCCCTTTGATGTGTTGTTTATGCAGAAGTACACATACATTGTTTATTGACTGCAGTGGATTACCTGAATGCTTGCCAGGATAAAAGTCAGTCCATGGAACAATGCTTTAATTTGTGGTTTTAGTCTAGCCATCCCATACCGAGCAAGATAATGGTGATTTTGTAGCTTTTTTTTTTAAATGTGTTTTCAACAAACTGTATTTTTTAATTATAAACAGTACATTTTCACACCTATGAAAACTACATTTTTGTGAAACACATTATGAATAATAAAAGTATAGTTTTGTGAAACACATTGTGATTTCTCATGTTTACTTGCATATGTTCTGCTCTATCAAGAGCAGAATTTAAAGAGAATCCATCACAAATATATATTTTTACAGTATATCCTGAATCCACATTTTAAATTTGGCCTAAAGGTACCCATACACGATACAATATTTTTTAATAGATTAGATGTTAGGTTTGATAACAACATTTAATCCAACAAACCAGTTCTAAAAAAAATTACAGCAGAGTGATTGATATTTCATCAGATTCTTCCCTATAAATTGCATTCCTTCTTGACTTACATATATTTTTGCAATAGTTTGTATAATTAAAACATCACCGGTATAGTGCTTTTTGCTTAGAAAGTATTTCTATTTTTTCTTTTGCACCATTTAGTTTTTTTTAGCTAGTTTCAAAGTTGAGATTTAAAAAAAAAAATCTTAAAGGCAACTGAGCACCAGGATTTTTTTTCTAAAATAACCTCCACATAAGGAAGGTTCACAATGGAATGGGCAAATGGGGGGGGGGGGGGGGGGGTTGGGTTGAGCCTTAGAACATCTCTGTACTAGCATCCATGGAGTACATCTCCTGGCATTCATTGTGGTACATGTGTGTGAGACACTGATGGGAATTACAAAATTTGGCAGATGTGGTTGGTCCATGGAGAAAATGGGGCATCCCATATGGGCTGGTGCAAAAGGAGCAGCAGCCTGTAGGTAAGTAGTGAGACTCACCTCAACTCCCACAACATCCCAATGGCACACTCCATAGTGAACTTTATGGGAAGTTCCCTTTAAAAAGTACCTGAACAGAAAATTCAAAGTCAAAATAAACATAAACACGTCATACTTACCTCCTGTGTAGTCTACTCATCAATCTCTTTCTGCTCTCCTGCATCCCGTTTGTCCACTGTGATCAATTTTGAAAATGGCCATTACCCCATAACAGCTTCCTGGTCAGCACACTGTTAAACTGTAATATCACCCACTTGAGCCATAGGGAAGCATGGACATTAACTTGCACATTCAGTAACTGACAGCAGTTGATATATAGCTGACAGCAACTGGTATATTTTAGTTCTGACAAAATATTGTCAGAACTGGAAGGGATCACTGCAAGAAGAAAATGGTGAGCTTCTGAGAGGAACTGACAGTGAGGTAAGTATGTAATATTCATTTGCAGCTACATCACATGATTATTTTAAATACTTTTACTCAGTTCAGATTCCCTTTCAGGGGTAAACGCAGGGTTTTTAAGGGGGGGATTCCTGAAAGGTCCGGAAGCACTTATGTCCCTGAGTGCTTCCGAAGACAGGTGGCTTTATACTGCCCATGCACAAAAGTGCGCTGGCGTATTACGGGGCTGCCTGCCTTTGGAAGAACTCAAGGACACGAGTGTTTCTGAGGGATTCTGGTAGCAGCAAATTTGAACGGGGGACAGCGCTGGAACAACTCCCCGAGAGAGGAACGGCAGATAGACTTAGTTTGGACAATTCAGTGGAATATGCCACATAGTGTCCCATAGCGCAAGCGATAGCCATATGATGCAGGGTTATATGCATCTGCGGAAGATGGCGGCGCTATATAAATACTAAATGATAATAATTTGCCTCACCAGGATTGCACTTTTATTTAGCTTTCCTGTATGACAAGAAAACACAAACACCCAGCACTAGAGAAAGAGGGAAACAAAGGTGAATGAGGGAGGGGTGGTGCACACCAAGAGGGCTTCTGAGCGTTTTTCAAATCGACAGTGATTTGAAAAGCGCTTGGCTAATGTTACCCTATGAGGGTGTTCTCACAGCAGTGTTGTGATTTTTTCAAAATCGCAGGTATTTTTTTGAGCAATTCATTCAGAAATCGCTCTGAAAATCGCTTCACAAAATTGCACTCACTAATTGCTAGCAATTGCTATTGTGATTTTGGCGTGCATTAGCCCAGTAAGAGGAGGAGTGGAGAGAGACTGAGAATAGCCTGAGATGGAGCAGAGAGCTTATCTGTATTGCAGTCCCACATCACACAGAGGCTACTTGCCTGTAATAGGACCCATTTCCTTGCCAGTCCCTCACACAAGTCAGAAAGCAGCCCTCCTGGAGTCTAGGGACTGTCAAAAACTTTTCACCTTGTTTAACACCTTATCCACACATGCAGTCATTATAACAATGAGGAGAGACCAGACAGATGTTTGCCCACGGACCCTCCAGGCAAGCTCTGCATCATGCTATGTATATTTACCAGCTTGCCTGCCCTCTATTTGCACTTTTATCAGCTAGCCTAGTGTTTCACCTGAATACACCAGACACAAATCTCTGAATGAAAGGCTGCCTGGGGGGAGTACCTTCCAGCCAGCACTAGGGGAAGGAGGAAAACAATAGTGAATGCAGAGAGAGTATCTGTATTGCAGTCCCACATCACACAGGCTACTTGCATGTAATGTGTCTCCTGTCCCTGCCAGCCAAATCCAAAAAAGCTTTATTGGCAGGACCAAATACATTTAGCATTGCCAAGGCAAAAACAAACACATAGTGGGGGGATTGTGGGAATAGGGGAATGATATAGGTATACCGTCCATAGGGGTGTGGAGGATGTAAGGGATGGTCAGCCTCTCACACAAGCTGCAAGCAGCCCTCCTGGAGTTTAGGGACTGTCAAAACTTTTCAACCTGTGAAATACCTTTTGTAGCTGTCTACATGCAGTCTTTACAATAGTGAAAGAGCTGAGTTTTTCCCACAGTCCCTGCAGGAAGCAAGCCTTTACCAGCTTGCCTGCTTCATCGATTTCAGGGAATTTTTTTTAAAGGTACATGAGTCTCAGGGGGGTGTTCCATACATCCGGAACCCCCGTCTGGATACGCCAGTGCCTTTAAGTGCAAAGAAAAGTCTTTTTTTCTTGATAATGTGGCCACACATGATTGGAACAAAACGTTTGAACATGGTTGTTTTGTTTTGTCTTTTAATAAATAATGAATGAATCTATATAAAAATCAAATACAGATATTTTAGTGGGGAAAAATGAATCGATCTTATTATCTTTCATTCACGTTGCAATTATTTTAGAAAAGAAAAATTGAATAGTGCATGTTGGATTGGTTTGATTTTTTAAACAATGCAATCAATTAGGAAAATGTATTGAATATAAAAGCTCTAAAGTAAAAAGAAATAAAATGTATGGCCTATAGCAGTGGTGGCAAACCTTTTCGAGACCGAGTGCCCAAAGTTCAACTCAAAAGTCTCTTGTCTCTCGTAAAGTGCCAACACGCCAATTTGAACAAAATGACCCCCCCTCCTCAGAACATAAGAGATGACAAATACCAGGCCCTCAAACCTACAGTGACCAGATTTTTCTGGGTTCAACCTTGGACAGGGAAGGGGGTCACCCCGCTGAAAAAATGGGCGTGGCCATGACATTGTATGAGTGGAGCTAATGTAATGATGTAACAGCGAGGCATAAGAAACCAGTGTTTCCACCATGATGTGGTAAAACGAGGATTTGCATCATGGGTGTGCAGAAACTGTGTGATGCTATTAATTAGTATACCTGCCGCAACCCCAAAGCAGCAAATATAGCCAACTATGACCATTAAATAATAAATGCAGCAACAGTTACCACAGACACCAGAAAATAAATGCAATGTGGGCAACATTTCAGCAGAAAATAAAGCAATGTTGGCAACATTTCATCAGAAAATAACACAATGTGGGCAACATTTCAGCAGAAAATAACACAATGTTGGCAACATTTCAGCAGAAAGTAATGCAATGTGGGCAACATTTCATCAAAAAGTAATGCAGTGGGCAACATTTCATCTGAAAATAACGCAATGTGGGCAACATTTCATCTGAAAATAACTTAGTGGGCAACATTTTTACAGAAAATAAACGCAGCGGGCAACATTTTTGCAGAAAATAACACAGTGGGCAAGATTTCAGCAGAAAATAACGCAGTGGGCAACATTTCACCAGAAAATAAACGCAGTGGGCAACATATCACCAGAAAATAAACGCAGTGGGCAGCATTTTAGTAGAAAATAACGCAGTTTGCAACATTTCACCAGAAAATAAACGCAGTGGGCAACATTTCGCCAGAAAATAAACGCAGTTGGCAACATTTCACAAGAAAATAATGCAGTGGGCAACCTTTCAGCAGAAAATAATGCAATGGGCAACATTTCACCAAAAAATAAACTCAGTGGGCAACATTTCAGCAAAAAATATACGCAGTGGACAATATTTCACCAGAAAATAACGCAGTGGGCAACATTTCACCCAAAAATAACGCAGTGGGCAACATTTCACCTGAAAATAACGCAGTGGGCAACATTTCAGCAGAAAATAAACGCAGTGGGCAACATTTCACCAGAAAATAACACAGTGGGCAACATTTCACCAAAAAGTAACGCAGTGGTCAGTCTGTGGCTTGAGAAAAATATTGAAAGAAAAAGCACACTTGTCATGAGAAATAAGACAAGAAGCAGAGTGTTGCTAATGATTTTAATGATGAGCTTGGATCTCACGATCCAGACACTGGATGGAATCGGTGAAGATGAGGGGGTGGAGTAAAGCCGGAGCAAGAAGCAGAGGTAGCCACTAGTTGGGTCACAGTTAGAAGGGGTAGGGGAAAAAGTGGCAGGGAGGCTAGTCCCGTGTTGTCCCTCACTAATTAGTATGCTTGTTTGCGTAATATTGGGGAGGATTATTCAGGAGTAGCAATGCTGCAGCAGGATGTGCTCCTTAGCAACCAAGGGGCAGACTGCTGTAACGAGAAAGGGAATAGGAGTGCAGCTAAGGCTAGACAGGTACTGGTGGTAGGGGATTCAATAATTAGGCGCACAGAAAGGGTAATCTGTCGAAGAAACCATGAATGCCGTACAGTCTTTTGCCTCCCGGGTGCTCGGGTTCGGCATGTAGCGGAAAGAATTGACAGGTTATTGGGTGGGGCTGGGGAAGACCCAGCTGTCATGGTACACATTGGCACCAATGACAAAGTTAGTGGGAGATGAAAGGTCCTCAAAAATGATTTTCAGGTACTTGGAGATAAACTTAAAGCAAGGACCTCCAAGGTGGTGTTCTCTGAAATACTACCAGTGCCACGTGCTACATCTGAGAGACAGAGGGAGCTTAGGGAGTTAAATAAGTGGCTGAGAAATTGGTGTAGGAAGGAAGGGTTTGGGTTCCTGGAGAACTGGGCAGACTTTGCAGTCGGCAACAGGTTCTACAGCAGGGATGGGCTGCACCTTAATGGGGAGGGTGCAGCTGCATTGGGGGAGAAGATGGCTAAACAGTTGGAGGAGATTTTAAACTAGGATCTGGGGGGAGGCGGGAGGATAAAGTCTCAATATGTAGACAAGATAAGGTAAAAAGACAGTGGAAGCCTAACATTATGGGGGGTGGAGAGGGGGGTGGGGACAGTGTAAAGATTAAGGAGGTTGGTAAACTTCAAGTAGCCCATTTCATGTAAACAAAATTGGTAAATGTGGTGGTAAAAATATAAAGTGCATGGTAACCAATGCTCGGAGCCTTGCAAATAAAATAGACGAACTAGAGTTCATTCTGAATGACAAAGGCTATGACATTGTGGGAATAAACGAGACATGGATGGATGAAAGCCATGACTGGATAGCTCATTTAAAAGGATACAATGTGTTTAGGAGGGATAGAACAGGGAAAAAAGGTGGAGGGGTTTGTCTCCTTGTTAAGATTCTTTTACAGCTGTCCTCAACGATGAGATGGAAGAAGATTGCGAAGATGTGGAGTCCGTTTGGGTAAATATTCATGGTGGAAATAAAAGTTGCCAATTGCTTATTGGGGTATGCTACAGACCATCTCATATTAATGAAGCTGCAGAACTGCGATTACTACAGCAGATTGAAAAAGCTGCAAGTAAAAATGAGGTCATAATTATGGGCGACTTCAACTTTCCAGACATTGACTGGGGTATTGAGGCTACCCATTCTGGTAAAAGCAGCAGATTTCTGGCAGCACTACAGGACAATTACTTGACTCAAATGGTAACGGAACCAACTAGGGGGAATGCGTTACTGGATCTGATCATTTCTAATAGACCAGATAATGTATCAAATGTGCAGGTTCAAGAACATTTGGGAAATAGTGATCACAACATGATAACGTTTGATCTGGTGACTGATAGGCCACGGGGCAGCGGGTCCACTAAAACTATGAATTTTAGAAAAGCAAAGTTCAATCAAATTAGGCAGGCACTAAGTTTGGTGAACTGGGATAATGTACTACAAGGGGAGGACACTGAAGGGAAATGGCAAGCTTTTAAACTTATTCTCAATCAATATTGTAGTATGTATATCCCATATGGAAACAAAATGTCTAGGAATAAAACAGGCCTCTATGGATGAATAGAAAGGTTAGGGATAAAATCAAGAGGAAAAGGAATGCCTATAAGGTCCTAAAACAGGAGGGGCCCGAGGCTGCACTAAGCAATTATAAGGAGTGCAATAAAAATTGTAAAAAAGAAATTAGGCTGGCAAAGATCGAAGCTGAAAATCAAATCGCTAGGGATATCAAATCTAACCCAAAAAAGTTTTACAAGTACATCAACTCTAAAAAAAGAAAGGTTGACTGTATAGGACTCCTAAAGGATGAGGGTGGGAACTCAATGGTGGATGACCAAGGTAAGGCAGAGTTATTAAATGCTTTCTTTGCTTCTGTCTTCACAAAGGAAACAGCACTGTTGCAAATTACAGAGGCAGAAGAGTCTGAATCTTCTAACTGTAATATTAAATACTTAACGCAGGAAGAAGTGAAGGCAAGACTAAATTGTAACGATCGGTGTAACACAGAGAGGATCTGATTACCGGTGATCTGCAGTATCACAGAGAATACAGATATATACCCGATTATTGATGATCTGCAGTATCACCGATAATCAGATATATCTCTAACCTCTGGACACCTGAGTAATATGAGTGTTTGGTGCAACAGTAATACTTTGAGGAGAGCCTCTGTATAGAGGGTGCAAGGCAGTAAGAGATACTGCCCAAAGAACAGGCTCCTTCCAAAGGCCTGAGGCTCCCCAAGGGGAGGAGTCAGGCTGAGAGTGGGAAGGACCAGAGTGTGAGTGACACCAATGGTGGAGTGTCACTGACAGATCTGTGAACTATCTCTAAACAGAGGAGATAGTTCTCGAGGTCGGACAAGCCAGGTCGGCAACAGACAGACAGATCAGATACAGAGGAAAGAGACTGATACGGAATCCTAAGGCAAGCAAGGTTTGGCAACGGAGTATCAGATATAGCGAAGTACCAAATCAGAGATCAGAAGAGAGGTCAGGAAAAGCAGAAGGTCATAACAAATAATCAACAATTGTCTAGTCTAAAGGTGTGAGCTCCTTGATCATCAACACCCTGGAACTAGTCTGAAGATATAACAGGATGGTAAAGCTAATTCCTAGTCTTGGGTGTGAGCTCCATAGTCATCAACACCCTGGAACTAGTCTGAAGAATAACACAGATAATATACAGTATTCCTAATCTGGGGTGTGAGGTCCGTGATCATCAACACCCTGGAACTGGTCTAGAGAATAACACAAATGATATACAGAATTCCTAATCTGAGGTGTGAGGTCCTTGGTCATCAACACCCAGGAACTGGTCTAAAGAATAACACAGAATCTGACAAAAAGGTCTGAGTGCTTCCACGTAGTGATCGCAACGGCAGACAACCAGAGAATGACCAGCACCCAGTATTTATAGCAAGGCGCTCTCCAGCGCCTCCCCTAAGTGCTGGACCAATGGGAAGTGGTAAAATTGTCAGCTGACCGGCTTGGTCAGCTGACTCCCTTCTGGCTGTCATAAAAGCTCTGCCTCTCAGCGCGCGCACGCGTCCTTCTGAACCTGTGTGGACTATCAGTCCCAGCCACACCAGACCTGTGCTGCAAATCATCCGCTGTGCTGAGCGCGGAACCAGCCGCACCGCTATCAGAGCATGCGGCGGTTCCTCCGCGTTCAGCCATACTGCCAGATGTAGGCCTATGCGTGCAAACCGCCGCATTGGACGCGGAATCCGCCGCCTTGTTCTCAGGACATGCGGCAGTTTCTCCGCGTTCAGTCATGCTAGCAGATGCAGGCCCAGGCGCGCAACCTGCTGTGTTGGACGCGGAATCAGCCGCCTTGCTCTGAGCACCCACGGTGGCTTTTCCGCATTTTCTCACAGTAACCCCCCCCCGAGGAGTGGACTCCGGACAGCTCCTACCCGGCTTCTCAGGATGTAGGGCGTGGAATTCCTTCTTTAATTTGTCCGCATGCATGTGACAATCAGGTACCCATGTTCTCTCCTCAATGCCATAACCCTTCCAGTGAACTAAATACTGTACTGAGTTCTGTACAATACGTGAGTCTAAAATCTTCTCCACTTCAAACTCAGATTGGTCATCCACCGTCACAGGGGGAGGAGGAGTGAAATCTACATGCACTGCTGGCTTAAGCAGGGACACATGGAACGATCTCACCCCACGCATACTGGCAGGAAGGTCAATGGCATAAGTAACATTGTTGATTTTCTCGGTTACTGGGAAAGGACCCACAAATCTGGGTCCTAACTTGGGCGAAGGCTGTTTTAAAGTCAAATGACGAGTGGACACCCAGACCAAGTCTCCTGGCCGGAACTTCCACTCAATGGAACGTTTCTTGTCAGCTTGACCTTTCTGACTCTGAAAAGCCTTCTCTAGATTCTCTTTCCACGATTCCCCAAACGTTCCTAAATGACTTTTGCCAAGCCTCCAAAGCTGGAAATGGAGTAGAAGCTACTGGCAGTGGGGAGAACTTAGGCAACTTTCCGGTTACCACCTGAAATGGAGAGAATCCAGAGGAAGCACTTTTCAAATTATTGTGTGCAAATTTTGCAAACGGCCAGAACTTGACCCAATCATTTTGCGCATCCGCAACATAACACCTAAGAAACTGTTCCAGTGACTGATTAATTCTCTCGGTCTGACCATTGGTCTGTGGGTGGTAGCCCGACGAAAACGACAGTTCCATGCCCAATTGATGACAGAATGCCCTCCAAAATTTAGAAACAAATTGGACTCCCCGATCTGACACTATATTTTCCGGAATGCCATGTAGCCGGAAAATGTGCATGATGAAAAGATCGGCCAACTCCTGGGCCGAGGGGAGTCCTTTCAGGGGCACGAATGGGCCATTTTGCTGAATCTGTTGACTACCACCCAAATGACCGACATGCCCTCAGACCTTGGGAGCTCACCCACAAAATCCATGGACAAGTGGGTCCATGGTTCAATCGGGGTGGGAAAAGGCTGCAATGTTCCCACAGGTGCCAGACGGGAGGGTTTACTTTTTGCACATACTGCATATTCTCTCACATACTCCTTGCAGTCAGTTGCCAAAGAAGGCCACCAAGCACACCTAGCAACAAGGTCCTGTGTTCTAAAGGCCCCAGGATGTCCAGCATTTTTGTGGGAGTGGAACATCTGCAATATCTGGAGACGAAACGGCAATGGTACAAACATGACCCCTTCAGGTTTACCCTCAGGGACATCCTGCTGGAAGGGACTTAAAGTTTCCATCCAGTTCTTCCAGGTCTCTGTGGCAGCCAATACCACTTTCTGTGGGATAATAGTCTCTGGGTCTGAGGACTGTGCTGTCTCTGGCTCAAAGCATCTGGATAAAGCACTACCCAGAGTATACGTAATTACAAATCTGAATCTCGAGAAAAACAGTGACCACCGAGCCTGACGGGGACTCAATCTCTTAGCCCCCTCAATGTATTGCAAATTTTTGTGATCAGTGTAAACTGTAATCGTATGTTCTGCTCCTTCTAGCCAATGACACCATTCCTCAAAGGCCAATTTAATGGCCAGGAGCTCCCTGTTGCCAATAACGTAGTTTTTCTCTGCTGGTGAAAACCTACGCGAAAAATAGGCACACGGGTGTAATCTTCCCTGCAACCCAGAACGCTGAGACAGCACAGCCTCCACCCCAACCTCTGAGGCATCCACCTCTTCGATAAAGGGATAGGAGGTGTCGACGTGTCTCAAAATGGGTGCAGAACAAAACAATTCTTTCAGCATGGAGAAAGCAGCCAGAGCTTCGGGGGACCAGTGGTTGGTATCTGCCCCTTTCTTTGTGAGACTGGTGAGGGGTGCAATGACTGTGGAGTACCCCTTTATGAACCTTCTATAGTAATTTGCGAACCCTAAAAATCTCTGGAGAGCCTTCAGTCCCACTGGCTGAGGCCACTCCAGGACAGCAGACACTTTGGCGGGGTCCATAGAAAGGCCCGAGGTAGAAATTATATACCCCAGAAAGGCGACAGATGTTACCTCGAAAATGCATTTCTCCAACTTAGCCTAAAGCATGTTTTGTCTTAACTTGTGCAACACAAATCTGACATGAGCCCTGTGCTCTGTAAGGTTAGCTGAGAAAATTAGTATATCATCTAGATATACCAGGACAAATTTACCCCAAACCTCCCTGAACACCTCATTGATGAGTTCCTGAAAGACGGCCAGAGCGTTACACAACCCGAAGGGCATCACCAGGTACTTGTAATGCCCATCGGGTGTGTTAAAGGCCGTCTTCCACTCATCGTCCTCTTTGATCCGTACCAGGTTGTATGCACCCCGCAAATCCAATTTTGAGAAAATCTTAGCATTGGTGATCTGAGTAAATAAATCGTCTATCAAAGGTAATGGATAGCGATTTTTTACTGTGATTTTATTCAGACCCCGATAATCAATGCATGGTCGAAGGCCTCCGTCTTTTTTCTTTACAAAAAAGAAACCTGCTCCAGCAGGTGAGCGGGAAGAGCGAATGAACCCTTTAGATAAGTTTTCGCAGATATATTCCTGCATGGCCAATTTCTCCGGCCCAGATAAATTGTAGAGATGACCTCTAGGGGGCATACAACCAGACCGGAGATCGATGGGACAATCGAAAGGGTGATGTGGAGGAAGTTTATCGGCTGATCTAGGACAAAACACGTCTGAGAATTCAGAATACTGATCTGGTACTCCCTCCATGTGAATCTTGGTCTGGCCCAAGGTTACCTTCGCTAAACAATGATGAAAGCAACGGGACGACCAGCTCGTTAGCTGACCAGTGGCCCAATTTATCTGAGGGGAGCGAAGTTGTAACCACGGCATGCCAAGAATGATCGTGGAGGTTGTCATGTGTAACACAAAAAAAAACAAATTTTCCTTATGCAGCGCCCTGATAGTGACTCCCACCTCAGGGGTCTGTGACAGAGGACTGTTGCCCTGCAGAGGGGAATCATCTATTGCCGTAACTAGAATAGGAGGTTTTACCGGGGTGACCGGAATACCCAACTTTTTTGCAAATTCATAATCCATAAAATTAGCCGCTGAGCCCGAGTCAATGAAGGCTTCAGTGACTTCAGACTTATCTTCCCATGAAATAGTACAAGGAAGAAGCAAACGTTTATCATCTAGGGGTAAAAATTGCATGCCTAGAGTATTACCCCCAACTACTCCTAGGCAGTAGCGTTTCCCGATTTCTTAGAGCAATTCTGTACTCCATGACCCCCCTCTGCACAATAAAGACAAAGCTGCTCTGCTATCCTGCATTTCCGCTCCACTTGAGACAATTTTGACCAACCAATCTGCATTGGTTCAGGTGGAGGCGAAACGGGAGGAGGTGGAGTCACAGGGGGCGCAGCGTGGGATACCATTCTCGCATAGTTCCTACCCTGGGTCTGTCTCTGATAGCGCAGCCGGCGATCTATCCTGATGGCCGATGAAATGGCCTCATCGATGGACTTAGGTTCAGGCTGACTTAACATAAGATCGGAGACCTCATCTGACAATCCTGATAAGAAACAATCTAAAAGGGCAAAGGTATCCCACCTGGCTGATACTGACCACCTCCTAAATTTAGCAGCATACTCTTCAACCGGACTCTTGCCTTGCCGTAACAGCTTGAGCTTCCGTTCAGAAGTCGAGGCAATGTCTGGATCATCGTAAATTATAGCCATGGCTTTAAAAAAATCCTCTACAGAGGTTAGGGCCAAGTCTCCGTCGGGCAGACTGTACGCCCAGGTCTGAGAATCACCTGATAACAAAGTTTTAATAAATGTAACCCCTTGGGCCATAGTTCCTGAAGAATTAGGTCTCAACTCAAAGTATGATAACACTCTACTCTTAAAATTTTGGAAGTCAGATCTGTGACCGCAAAATTTTTCAGGTACAGGCATACGTATGTCTGTGCTAGGAGGAGATCGCACTTAATCCACAGCCGTCTGGAGGGTTTGTATAGACCTGGACAATGCGTTAATTAACGCCCGGTGACTACACAGCACTTGGTTGATGTTATCCACCGAAGTGGTAAGTGTGCCCAGACGGCCGGTGAGAGCGTCCATTTGCATTTTTTTTTTTGGTCTGCCGTTCTGTAACGATCGGTGTAACACAGAGAGGATCTGATTACTGGTGATCTGCAGTATCACCGAGAATACAGATATATACCCGATTATTGATGATCTGCAGTATCACCGATAATCTGATATATCTCTAACCTCTGGACACCTGAGTAATATGAGTGTTTGGTGCAACAGTAATACTTTGAGGAGAGCCTCTGTATAGAGGGTGCAAGGCAGTAAGAGATACTGCCCAAAGAACAGGCTCCTTCCAAAGGCCTGAGGCTCCCCAAGGGGAGGAGTCAGGCTGAGAGTGGGAAGGACCAGAGTGTGAGTGACACCAATGGTGGAGTGTCACTGACAGATCTGTGAACTATCTCTAAACAGAGGAGATAGTTCTCGAGGTCGGACAAGCCAGGTCGGCAACAGACAGACAGATCAGATACAGAGGAAAGAGACTGATATGGAATCCTAAGGCAAGCAAGGTTTGGCAACGGAGTATCAGATATAGCGAAGTACCAAATCAGAGATCAGAAGAGAGGTCAGGAAAAGCAGAAGGTCATAACAAATAATCAACAATTGTCTAGTCTAAAGGTGTGAGCTCCTTGATCATCAACACCCTGGAACTAGTCTGAAGATATAACAGGATAGTAAAGCTAATTCCTAGTCTTGGGTGTGAGCTCCATAGTCATCAACACCCTGGAACTAGTCTGAAGAATAACACAGATAATATACAGTATTCCTAATCTGGGGTGTGAGGTCCGTGATCATCAACACCCTGGAACTGGTCTAGAGAATAACACAAATGATATACAGAATTCCTAATCTGAGGTGTAAGGTCCTTGGTCATCAACACCCAGGAACTGGTCTAAAGAATAACACAGAATCTGACAAAAAGGTCTGAGTGCTTCCACGTAGTGATCGCAACGGCAGACAACCAGAGAATGACCAGCACCCAGTATATATAGCAAGGCGCTCTCCAGCGCCTCCCCTAAGTGCTGGACCAATGGGAAGTGGTGAAATTGTCAGCTGACCGGCTTGGTCAGCTGACTCCCTTCTGGCTGTCATAAAAGCTCTGCCTCTCAGCGCGCGCGCGCGTACTTCTGAACCTGTGTGGACTATCAGTCCCAGCCACACCAGACCTGTGCTGCAAATCATCCGCTGTGCTGAGCGTGGAACTAGCCGCACCGCTATCAGTGCATGCGGCGGTTCCTCCACGTTCAGCCATACTGCCAGATGTAGGCCTATGCGTGCAAACCGCCGCGTCGGACACGGAATCCGCCGCCTTGTTCTCAGGACATGCGGCGGTTTCTCCGCGCTCAGTCATGCTAGCAGATGCAGGCCCACGCGCGCAACCTGCCGTGTTGGACGCGGAATCAGCCGCCTTGCTCTGAGCACCCACGGTGGCTTTTCCGCGTTTTCTCACATAAATAAATTAAAAATAGACAAGGCACCTGGCCCGGATGGCATGCATCCTCGGGTCCTAAGGGAATTAAGTTCAGTTATAGCTAAACCCCTTTATCTTATCTTTTGTGACTCTCTTGCAACTGGCAGAGTCCCAGTGGATTGGCGTACAGCCCACGTTTTCCCATTATTTAAGAAGGGCAAAAAATCAGATCCAGGAAATTATAGACCTGTAAGCTTAACATCAGTTGTATGCAAACTATTTGAGGGGTTACTAAGAGATACTATACATGACTTCATAGAATAAATAATCTTATTTCTCAGCATCAACATGGGTTTACTAAAGACAGGTCCTGTTTGACTAACATGCTCAGCTTTTATGAGGTAGTGAATGCTAATATGGATATTGGGAATGCTGTAGATGTGATATACTTGGACACTGTTCCCCACAGAAGTCTGGTGCAAAAGTTGAGGATGCAAGGACTGGGGAAGAGTTTGTGTGCATGGATAGAGAACTGGCTAATGGACAGAAAACAAAGAGTTGTGGTCAATGGATCGTACTCAAAATGGGAGACTGTTAGCAGTGGGGTCCCACAGGGGTCTGTACTGGGTCCAGTGCTCTTCAATTTATTTATTAATGACCTAGTAGATGCAGTAGTGAGCAATGTTGCTATTTTTGCAGATGATACAAAATTGTGCAGAATCATCAACTCTCAGGAAGATAGTGTCATATTGCAACAGGATCTGGATAGGATGGCTATATGGGCACATACATGGCAGATGAAATTCAATGTTGACAAATGTAAAGTCATGCATTTTGGTCGTACCAATGGTCTAGCACCATACAAAATAAATGGGATACAGTTGGGGACATCAAACTTGGAGAAGGACTTAGGAGTACTCATCGACAACAAGTTAAATAATCATACTCAATGCCAAGCCGCTGCCGCTAAAGCAAACACAATTTTGGGATGCATTAAAAGGGAAATAAAAACTTGAGATGCTAGCATAATATTGCCCCTGTTTAACTCTCTAGTAAGGCCACATCTGGAATATGGAATTCAGTTCTGGGCACCACATTACAAAAAAGATATTGCAGTTTTAGAGCAGGTGCAGAGACGAGCTACAAAATTGATATGTGGGATGGAAGGTCTCACTTACCAAGAAAGGCTAGATAAACTGGGTTTATTTAGTCAAGAAACGCCTTAGGGGAGATCTAATTAACATGTATAAATACATCAGAGGGCAATATAATAGCTTGGCGGATGAGCTTTTTGTCCCTAGGCCTTCTCGAAGGACTAGAGGACATGATCTGCGCATGGAGGAAAAACATTTTAGCCATTTATTTAGGAAAGGATTCTTTACAGTAAGAGTGATTAAGATGTGGAATGCATTGCCACAGGAAGTCGTTATGGCAAACTCTATACCTGCATTTAAAGGGGGCTTAGATGCTTTCCTTGCGTTGAAAGACATCCATGGCTACAATTACTAGGTTATGCCTAATGATGTTGATCCAGGGATTTTATCTGATTGCCATCTGGAGTCGGGAAGGAATTTTTCCCTTTTGGGGCTAATTGGACCATGCCTTGTGGGGTTTTTTTCGCCTTCCTCTGGATCAACAGGGATATGTGAGGGAGCAGGCTGGAGTTGTACTTTGTACTGGTTGAACTCGATGGACGTATGTCTTTTTTCAACCAAAATAACTATGTAACTATGTAACTAAAATAGATTTTAAATGACCTAAATGAAATAGAATAATAAATAATAAAAATAATAATTCTAACATTTTTAAACTCACATTTTTCCACTGTTGGACTCAAAACGCTTGAGAGCTGTAGCTACTAGGGATGCACTCAGTAAACCAACCTGCAGTGTTAGAGAGTCTTGTCCAATGACGCCTTACTGAATAGGTACTAACTTATTCAACAGGAAGAGCAAAGATTTCAACCCTGGTCTTCTATGTCAGAGATGGTGCCCTTACCCAGTACATTTTCCAGCCACCAAATAACTAATCACTAAAACTTAAATTCTGCTGTTATTGGAAAGTTCTGCGAACATATCTGCTCTCTGATGATGGCCATTGCCGAAACCTGGTAGGGAGTGGAGACGTGGGCATTACTCTCTGAGGACTACCGCACATTGCACTTTACATACACACTGTTGAAAGGTGCTTATATGCATCTGGGTCCTGTGTGCAAGGACCAAGGATGTGAGTATCAGCTTTCAATTTGCATTGTATGTACATTGGTTTTATTAGATTATATTAGATTGTATTGGATTGATTTTATTAGATTTTATTTGATTGACTGCATACATTCTGACCCATCGTGCTGTTTTTTTTTTTATGGGTCATGGTCACCTGTTGAGTTGTCTATGCACTGCATGGCTGCAGATCAAGTTGCCAGAGAAGCGCTAAGGAAATTGTTTTGCATATCTGCAAAAAGTTTTGTATTTTAACCACTTTACCCCCGCGCGTACGTATTTCTCCGCCCCTTTTTCCATCCTTTAAAAACCAGGGACGGAGAAACACGTACTTTCCGCGTTCCCGACGCTGCCCGCGCTCCCGCTCGTAAACACGCCACCCGCCGCTAGTAAACACGCCGCCGCCCGCTCGCCCAGAGATCAATGAACGGGAAAATCCATTCCCGTTCGTTGATCTAAGCCCCGCAATGATCAGCTGCTCTCCTATGGGCAGCGCGATCATTGTGAGAAAAAAACTCACGTGTCCAGCCTCCTTATACTTCCTCCAAGCTTCCGGAAGGAAGCTTGGAGGTCGCATTAAAACAAAAAGTTACTGTGGCCATCTTGTGGCCAAATAGTAAACTACACCCTACACATTTTTCACATACAAATAAATGACTTTTACACATAAAATTAACTCATTACCTCCCACACTCCCTATTTTTTTTTTTTTTGTAATTAAAAAAAAATTAAAAAATTTACAATTAAAAAAAATACATAAATAGTTACCTTAGGGACTGAACTTTTTAAATATTTATGTCAAGAGGGTATAACACTGTTACTTTATAAACTATGGGCTTGTAATTTGGGATGGACGCAAAACTGAAAAAAATGCACCTTTATTTCCAAATAAAATATTGACGCCAAACATTGTGATAGGGACATAATTTAAATGGTTTTATAACCGGGACAAGAGGGCAAATACGTTTCATGGGTTTTAATTACAGTAGCATGCATTATTTAAAAACTATAATGGCCGAAAACTGAAAAATAATTATTTTTTCCCCACATTTTTCCTATTTTCCCATTAAAACACATTTAGAAAAAAATAATTCTTGGCATAATGTCCCACCTAAAGAAAGCCTAATTGGTGGCGGAAAAAACAAGATATAGTTCATTTCATTGCGATAAGTAATGATAAAGTTATAGATGAATGAATGGAAGGAGCGCTGAAAGGTGAAAATTGCTCTGGTGCTCAGGGGGTAAAACCCCTCAGTGGTGAAGTGGTTAATGTTAATTTTAAAAATGTGTTTTTTAATTCACTTTGCAACCAGATATGGATATTCAGATCTGAGGAAAGCTGAAATTGCCCAATTGCAAGTCTGGAATCTATACTTGTGGAGCATGAGTCAAATTTAAAAAAAAATCCCATCTTACCGCAGGAGTAATTATGTCACGTTCATGTATCTGTCAAAGCTTGTTGTCTGGCATACTCAAATGCGTACAAGAGGAATTGCCGCCGGGAGACTTGGGCGCAGGATACAGCCGGTATGGCTTATCCTGCTGCTGCACAAGTTCCTGGCGACGTTAAATACTATTCCCCCTCTAGGTCCATGTGGATAGTGGGGAATAATATAATTCGGCTTCCAGCTATTGCTGGAAGGCGAATTAGTGTTTTAAAAGTAACTTCAGCTCCGTCTTCTGACAGCGCCGAAGTTATTCCCTGTGCGCTGCTATAGCCGTAATTCCTATTACGGACTATGGTGGCCCTGGCTGCACTCAAGTCTCCTGCGCTGGATTGCCAGTGTTCATACTCAAATGCCCTTGCAAAAGTGGCCTCAGGTGTGAGGTTGTGATCAGACATGTGAACAGGCATGCACCTCATGGCATAGGAATTTGCACCGCAAGACATAAGGTCATATCTTGAAGCATTTGTGAGCATGAAAATATGCAAGAATTTGTACAAGCCCAGTAGCACCACTAGCCAGTGCAGTAGTGGTAGTCAGTTCTCTGCAAACATTTGCTCTTTGCATTTAACTTAATGCGCCCCATACTTTAACATAGAGCCATATTTTTACCCTTTAACCCTAAGTCAGTTGGGACAGGACAGACAGTTAAAGGGGCACTATGGCAAAAATTGTAAAATTTAAAATATGTGCAAAAAAGAAGTACATTTTTTCCAGAGTAAAATGAGCCATAAATTACTTTTCTCCTATGTTGCTGTCACTTACAGTAAGTAGTAGAAATATAACATTACCGTGAGGGGGAAGGGGGGGGGGTTCTCAGGCTTTTCTTTATTTTTAAAAGCACTTAGTGAATGACATTTGCTCTGTCCAACTGCTAAAAACGTGTGCAGCGAGCACTGGTCAGCATCTTTGTATAAATCTTTATCAAGGAATGTCTTCGAAAGAATAAAGGACATTCTGAGAATTTCCTATGGAGAGATGGACTAGCCCAAAATCTGTCGGTAATGTCAGATTTCTAATACTTACTGTAAGTGACAGCAACATAGGAGAAAATAAATGTATGGCTCATTTTACTCTGGAGAAAACGTGCTTCTTATTTGTTTATTTTTGCACATATATTAAATTTTACAATTCTTCGCCATAGTGCTCTTTTAAGCATTTTTACCCCATGGGCCACCCACCATAAAAGAAACAACCCGGTAGCCATTTTACAATCTGCCTGGACTCAGTGTAGGGAAAACTGTGTTGCTGATTGAGGGACAGACAGACAGCTTGCTGAACTGTTCTGGGTTATCCAGTGCCATGTAACTGCTTCCATAGGTGTTCAGCTCCTTAATTTCTTTGTTGTTGTTTGTAGTGTGTAGATAATAGTACACCCCCATGATGAACAGTGTAGTGTGTGGCTGCATCACTGTTATAGCCTGTCACTGTGCTAAAATAAAGTGATTGAGTGACTGTAATGCAAAAAAAATTGTGTCACCTGAAGTGTCCCACAAGGCGTTTCACATCACTGTCTACATAATGCAGTGCTAGGCCCACACTGTGCAAACAGCATATTTTGTGACCTCACTATACTTAAATTTCATGTTACCACAGTCATTGTCACACAAAGCATTTCACATCACTGTTGTATTTGTAGTGCAGTGTTAGGCCCACACTGTGTAAGTAGCGATTTTTTGTGTTTATATATTTTAAAAAGCCTTTTTGTAAAATATGTATTTTCGGGGGGGGGGGGGGGAATGTTGCCATTGACCCCTCTCTGCCATGCCCCACCCATGTTTCTGGGCAGTTTTTACACCTCTTTAAAAGAAATTGTGGATGCAAATATGCCCTAAAGGTTTTATAAATTCCCCTAGCGTTAAAATCATTGGGGTCCGCCGCAAATGTTCGGTTCACCAACGTTCGCCGGAAAAGTTCACAACTATTCGTTTGTGATGTTCACCCATCACGACTCCTTATTAGAGATGTCGTGAGCCTCCGATTTTAGGTTCGCGAACCGTGTTCGCGAACCTCCGCGAAAAGTTCGGTTCGCAAACCGCAATAGCCTTCAATGGGGAGGCGAACTTTGAAAATTTTAAAAAATTCTACCGGCTGGAAAAATGGTAGAAAATATGTTTCAAGAGCTCTAATACCTGGAGGCACACCTGATTGAGTGAAATACACATCACTGCTGGAGGACCTGCCCACCCTCCCTCCTCCAAGCAAGGTTCTTATACCATTTGACTCAGTTGTCTGCCTACACTAATTAGTTATGGGACAGCTGCTACACACTCTGCTAGGGAGTTTTTAATTAGCCTCTTGTGGGTCTCCTCCCACCTCCCTCCTACCCTTCTACCTATTCCCTCCTACCTCCTACCGGAGGGAGGAGGGTCTCATCTGCCAGGGAATTATCCTATTTCAAAAACCAGTATACATCATACCATGGCTGAGAATCGAACCCAGATCTCACTGTGTGGTGGGCAAGCACACTAACCACGGTACCACTACAGTAGTAACTGAAGCTGGCCTAAAATTTACCATTTATGCTCAATGCAATAGAAACATTAGGTTGCTTAAAGGAAACCTTAAATGAGAGTGATATGGATGTTTCCTGTAAACTATACCAGTTGTCTGGCAGTCCAGCTGATCTTTGTGACTGCAATAGTGGCTGAATCACACCCTGAAACAAGCATGCAGCTAATCCAGTCTGACTTCAGTCAGAGCACCTGATCTGCATGCTTGTTCAGGGGCTGTGGCTAAAAGTATTAGAGACACAGGATCAGCAGGCGATTCATGCAACTGGTATTATTTTAAAAGGAAAAATCCATATCCTTCTCCGTTTAGGTTCCCTTTAAGGATTTGTAGCATAAAAGCCAACTCACATTGGCTGGGATTTGAACCTGGGTCTCACTGTGTGGTGGGCAAGCACACTAACCACTGTACCACTACAGTAGTAACTGAAGCTGGCCTAAAATTTACCATTTATGCTCAATACAAGAGAAAAAGTAGTCAAGACAAATAACATTTATATCACACTTTTCTCCTGACGGACTCAAAGCACCAGAGCTGCAGCCACTAGGGCATGCTCTATAGGCAGTAGCAGTGTTAGGAAGACTTGCCTAAGGTCTCCTACTGAATAGGTGCTGGCTTACTGAACAGACAGAGCTGAGATTCGAAATTTTAGGCCAGCTTCAGTTACTACTGTAGTGGTACAGTGGTTAGTGTGCTTGCCCACCACACAGTGAGACCCAGGTTCAAATCCCAGCCAATGTGAGTTGGCTTTTATGCTACAAATCCTTAAAGGGAACCTAAACGGAGAAGGATATGGATTTTTACTTTTAAAATAATACCAGTTGCCTGAATAGCCTGCTGATCCTGTGTCTCTAATACTTTTAGCCACAGCCCCTGAACAAGCATGCAGATCAGGTGCTCTGACTGAAGTCAGACTGGATTAGCTGCATGCTTGTTTCAGGGTGTGATTCAGCCACTATTGCAGTCACAAAGATCAGCTGGACTGCCAGGCAACTGGTATTGTTTACAGGAAACATCCATATCACTCTCATTTAAGGTTCCCTTTAAGCAACCTAATGTTTCTATTGCATTGAGCATAAATGGTAAATTTTAGGCCAGCTTCAGTTACTATAATACCAGTTGCATGAATCGCCTGCTGATCCTGTGTCTCTAATACTTTTAGCCACAGCCCTTGAACAAGCATGCAGATCAGGTGCTCTGATTGAAGTCAGACTGGATTAGCTGCATGCTTGTTTCAGGGTGTGATTCAGCCACTATTGCAGTCACAAAGATCAGCTGGACTGCCAGGCAACTGGTATTGTTTACAGGAAACATCCATATCACTCTCATTTAAGGTTCCCTTTAAGCAACCTAATGTTTCTATTGCTTTGAGCATAAATTGTAAATTTTAGGCCAGCTTCAGTTACTACTGTAGTGGTACAGTGGTTAGTGTGCTTGCCCACCACACAGTGAGACCCAGGTTCAAATCCCAGCCAATGTGAGTTGGCTTTTATGCTACAAATCCTTAAAGGGAACCTAACGGAGAAGGATATGGATTTTTCCTTTTAAAATAATACCAGTTGCATGAATCGCCTGCTGATCCTGTGTCTCTAATACTTTTAGCCACAGCCCCTGAACAACCATGCAGATCAGGTGCTCTGACTGAAGTCAGACTGGATTAGCTGCATGCTTGTTTCAGGGTGTGATTCAGCCACTATTGAAGTCACAAAGATCAGCTGGACTGCCAGACAACTGGTATTGTTTACAGAAAACATCCATATCACTCTCAGTTAAGGTTCACTTTAAGCAACCTAATGTTTCTATTGCATTGAGCATAAATGGTAAATTTTAGGCCAGCTTCAGTTACTACTGTAGTGGTACTGTGGTTAGTGTGCTTGCCCACCACACAGTCAGATCTGGGTTCGATTCCCAGCCATGGTATGATGTATACTGGTTTTTGAAATAGGTTAATTCCCTGGCAGATGAGACCCTCCTCCCTCCGGTAGGAGGGAGGAGGGAATAGGTAGAAGGGGAGGTGGGAGGAGACCCACAAGAGGCTAATTAAAAACTCCCTAGCAGAGTGTGTAGCAGCTGTCCCATAATTAATTAGTGTAGGCAGACAACTGAGTCAAATGGTATAAGGACCTTGCTTGAAGGAGGGAGGGTGGGTGGGCTTACAGCAGTGAGACCAGTGTGTTTGGCAATAATGTGTCTGCTGACAGTAATATGGAGGGTCAAAGTTTTGCTCAATAGAGCATTATGGGGCGAATCGAACTTCCGCAAAAGTTCGCCTGATGCAGGCGAAAGCGAACCCACAAAGTTCGCCTGGAACCGTTCGCAGGTGAACCGTTCGCGACATCTCTACTCCTTATCTGTTTATCTCATAAATTATCTCTGCTCAAAATTGAAGAGAAAAATAAATAAGGTGAGATACTTCAAGAGAGAACATTTCTGCACCCCACTGCGCCTTACGGAGTGGGATATGTTAGAGGGAGCTACCTTTGCTTTTCAACTTTTTCCATTAGACTGGATTACTAATTCTTAATAACTCTTCTGGATTCATTTTTCTTCCAAATATTTGAGCAAGTATTTCTGCTTGCTTTATCATTCAAGGTTTAAAACAGTTTTTACCCATACAATAATGTATACCATCTGCAGAAATCCTTTAAAACAGTGCTAATTATGCACCTTGCTGCCAGCTCTAACAAGGAGCCAAGAGACCAAAGGATTTTGCTATTTCCACTTAAATCATAAAAACCTGAATGTTGATAACAGTTGCTCACAGCAGAAGCACAGTTGCATCTGTAAAGAATAAAAATGTGATGGCTCATAGCAGCCTAGTCAGTAAACATGTTCCTCCTTGCATCTGTCTAAGGGAAAATAAATTTCAGTCTCTATCTTTTAATAATTATGCTTGGAAGCAAATAAAAAAAAAGTAAGACTTATTAATATATATACAGTATATTGTGATCTCAACCATTAAACATTAATTACAGAACACTTCACTATGTACAATGCATTACACTCTACTCATTGTGTAGTAAGACTTTACACATGTTATTCTGCTTACCACAGTCTAGTGGATGTATCCCAAAGAGCGGGATTAGTGGCAAAAATGTTGAGCTCCAGATACCATCCCACTTGGGCGTGTGTTGCTGAATGTTCTGATGGTGCATTTATTATAAGTGTACTATATATACTCAAATAGAAGTGGACCCCAATATTTGACCCCCTCAAGCTGGAATTTTTTAGTGACTCAAGTATAAGTCTATCCAGCAAAGTTAATGGCTGCACTTGGTGACCCGGAGAAGCCAATGGCTGCACTTGGGGACCAGGATGGGTTAATGGCTACACTGCATAAAGTACTGTAGCCATTAAGGAAAAAAAGCAGAACCTATCTGCACCCAGGTCAAAACTCAATGAGTCAAAAATATAAAAATAATTTCATTTATTGATATGCATTAAAACATGTATATAAAAAAACATACAAATGAGGGTCTGAGTATCTGGACAGCTGAGGGAAAAACAATTGATGTTATAACATTCTAGCAATATAACTTCTTTACACATGCTGGCAGCATGTGAATCACCATTAGTTCAACAAACATGATTCATGGAGGCTATGGAAAAAAAAGGGAGAGTCCTTAATGGTCATGCCAGAGTGCAGAATGATATGCAGCTAGCTTGTAGTTCCTGTCCATAAGCAGGCAACTGCAAATACTTAGAGGTGTAGAGATGCAGAAAATGATGCTCGGCTGAATTATAGTTCCTGTCTTCAAGCAGGCAACCATAAATATGCGGGATGCATAAGAAGAACACTGATGCAGCTTGATGTGGTACTGTCCTGCAAAATTCCTATTTACAGGCTGAACAAAATGAGCAGATAGAGCAAAATAATCAGCGTTTTAAGTTCCTGTCCAAAAGCAGGCAACCACTGTATGATGAAAAGTTCAAGCCTGATGATGTCAAAAAGAGGATATATTTGTGTGCACAAGCCTGAGTATAGTTGACAACGTCAGTGGCAAGCTGACCTCTTTATTCCTGTCCTATATACTATTGCCTGCTTTTGGACAGGAATAAAGAGGTCAGCTTGCCACTGACGTTGTCAACTATACTCAGGCTTGTGCACACAAATATATCCTCTTTTTGACATCATCAGGCTTGAACTTTTCATCATACAGTGGTTGCCTGCTTTTGGACAGGAACTTAAAACGCTGATTATTTTGCTCTATCTGCTCATTTTGTTCAGCCTGTAAATAGGAATTTTGCAGGACAGTACCACATCAAGCTGCATCAGTGTTCTTCTTATGCATCCCGCATATTTATGGTTGCCTGCTTGAAGACAGGAACTATAATTCAGCCGAGCATCATTTTCTGCATCTCTACACCTCTAAGTATTTGCAGTTGCCTACTTATGGACAGGAACTACAAGCTAGCTGCATATCATTCTGCACTCTGGCATGACCATTAAGGACTCTCCCTTTTTTTCCATAGCCTCCATGAATCATGTTTGTTGAACTAATGGTGATTCACATGCTGCCAGCATGTGTAAAGAAGTTATATTGCTAGAATGTTATAACATCAATTGTTTTTCCCTCAGCTGTCCAGATACTCAGACCCTCATTTGTATGTTTTTTTATATACATGTTTTAATGCATATCAATAAATGAAATTATTTTTATATTTTTGACTCATTGAGTTTTGACCTGGGTGCAGATAGGTTCTGCTTTTTTTCCTTGCTAAATTTCAACCCAAGTCACTCTGAGTCATATAGACTTTTCTATGTATGTTTGTATGGTTGGGAGTGGATTGGTGTTGGATGAATCGTTTATACAATCTCCTACTGTAGCCATTAACACATCCTGGCCACCAAGTGCAGCCAATTACTCCTTCAGTAAACCCACATGCAGCAATTATCCTCTAAACAGCCCCTGTGCCCCATAAGTGTTTACGTTTCATTGTGGCCAGTACCTGCATCCCCCTGCTCCCCCTTTCTATGTTCCCCTTTCAGTGTGGACAGGCCCCTGCTCCCGTGGCTGACCAATGTATTCTCCTGCTCCCCTCCAGTGTGGCCAATGTGTCCCCCTGCATTGTGGTTGGCTAATGTGTCTACCTGCTCCCCCTCCATTGTGCATGCTGATGTGTCCTGCACTCCCCCTCCATTGTGGCCAGTGTTTTGTTGCAAACATCCCCACATCCAACCCCCGCCCTACCCCCCAACTGCAGAAGCCAGTGTGCTTTGGTCAGTGTACCTAATCCCCAGCCCCATGTTTAATCATACGCATTGAGTGTCACAGCGTAAGCCAACACTCACAAATCCAGCGCTGGGTGTAGCATCCTATTACCTCTCACATTCATGCCAATCTTTCTACATTAGTATGGCTCTGACTCCCACAGTCATGTGATGTGGGATCCATAGCTATGCTAATGCAGGCAGACGAGCGTGAGCAAGAGAGTTGATAGGACACTGTGCCTGGCGTTGGATTCGTGAGTGGCTGCTTCCCTTGCGGCACTGTTGCACACAAGATGGGGGGATAGAAAGAGGCAGCCCCATCGTGGTTGTTGTTGGTGGTGGGTGGAAGGGGTTAAGCACACTGTTGGCTTTAGGGTTGCAGGAGGGGAAGAAAGAGTGCCCCCCCCCCCTTTCCCGGCTGTAAGGCAAGTAATTTAGGACTGACTAGAGTATAAGGCAACCACTGCACTTTTATACCTCCTGCATTGCCTACATTTCCTAACTTCTATTTGAGGATATACGTATTTATGGTTTCCACTTTTGTCTGTATTTTAGCTCTGTACAGTGCCATAGAAAATGACGCTATATAAATATGTAATAATGACTACCAATAAGCAAATAATAGAATCCCAACTTAGAACCTTCGGAGCCTTCTTGTTGAAATCATATTTTATTCTGTGAGTTGGAAGGTTTCATTCTTTCAATTAAACCTGGTTGTTCAGGCATGCTGACATGACATGCTTTCCTAAAATAGAACACAGGCAAAAATGCTAAACAGATGCAGCCTTAAATTTACTGACGTAAAGGCCAGATTCACCCACATCTACATGATGCTGAGAAACTACCACATTAATGTATTTACAATGGCCCTGGGCTACACTTGATTGCCATGTTACTAAGATTTCCAATAGTCACTGACATTTTTAAGAGCTGTGACAGGTAATTCCATTAGTTTCTTGTAATAAATCTTTGTTTTGAAACTTCTGATGGAAACCACAATGTAAAGTAACTCAAATAGCAGCATATACCTTTTAATTTTGTGCCCTCATCCACACTGTTTCAAGACTTAGAAGTGTAAACTTTCATGAAGCTATTTTTTCAAGATTGTGCAAAGTTTCCATCTATTGTATTTGGTGAGCTAACAGAGATTGTGACTTCTAAAATAAGAAAATAAGATACTCTCCAATACTTGCCTACAATTTACAAAAGGAATTTACGAAATTAACGACCAGTCATTAAATTAGGATTCTATTGTCCCGTTTTCCAATATGTCTTCAGCAGCTTTGCAAATCTTTCTCCAAGCATCTTGTCATTTTATGTGTGTTTTACTATAAGACTAATGTACATCTTATATGTATGCATACACATGGTTTTTAAATGTTGCTATTTTGGGGGGGATAGTGGTCCTTTAACCCTATTATGCGCAACAGAAGTTAAGTTCTTCACTCACTAGGACTAGTGACCCTTCACCACTTGCTGAGCGTCCTGGTGAAGACCGACCCATAGCAGCCATAGCTTTGTCAGCCTGCAACAGGTGTCCTACAACATTATTGCTTCAATCAATGTAAATCTGGAAAGTAAACAAATTCTGCTTATCAATGTAGCCATCATTAACCCTTTCTGGACCAGCACCCTCTGCCCCCTTAAGGACCAGAGGGTGCTGGTCCAGCAAACCGCCGCTTCCCAACGAATCGCCGCAAGTTACCGCCGCTCCCGGTGGACACACCGCTCTCTCTGCCGTCGCTATGACGGCAGAGCGCTGTGCGCCGGTCAGGAGCCGCTTTCATTGGCTCCTGACCCTGTCACTCCATGTAAGCCAATGGGAAAGGCTTACATGAATGACGGGGCCAGGAGCCAATGAAAACGGCTCCTGCCCGGCTCACAGTGCTCTGCCGTCATAGAGGCGGCAGGGCATCACATTGCGGCAGGGGCAGAGCGGACCGAGCGACGCGGACGGGCTGGGGCGCGGGGTCAATGGGACGTAGAGTTTACGTCCGGTCAGGACCACAGCGCCCCCTGCCCGACGTAGATTCGTACTCGCTCGGTCCAAAAGTAGTTCAAGGGTGATAAATATATTTACATGCTGTTTGCTGAAAGCAAAAGCAAACCCGTGGGAAAATAAAAGTAAAGTTAGATACTTACCTCAGTAGAGGAGACCTACAGATGATCCAGTGGCTTCTCCAATCATCATACACCCCACCGCTGCTCACCAGGATCCTCTGCTTCTTGGCTTCACCGCTCCCCTCCTGGTACGAGCATGACTGCACTGTGCAGGTGCAAGTATGTTCAGTGCCTTTGTAGTATCACAAAGCCACTTATGCCCAGATGACAGAGCCATGCATGAGTGCTACTATGCAGATGCAGGACACACTTGCACCTGTGCATACTTGCACCTGCACAGTGCAGCTGTGTTCATACTAGGAGCATAGCCACAAGAACATTTTTGACAAGCTCTCGTCAAATTTGACATTTTTGACAAGCTCTCGTCAAATTTGTTCAGAGGGTCCCAGCACTGGATGGTTGGGATCGAGGAGAATGAGGAAGCCACCAAAATATCCAGAGGCTTCCCTCTACTGAGGTAAGTATCTAACTTTAACATTTTTCTCACAGGTACCCTTTAAGCTTTATACATGTTTTCAATACATGTCACCTGAAGTGTGATATTTGTGACAGTAAATTAATGAACTCTGTACAGATTTGTTTCTTGACTACCAGCTAAGCAGTGTAGACTGTTCTATGGTGTGGTTTAGGAAGAGGATTAGCTAGAGTTAACCCCACACACACACACACACACACACACACACACACACACACACACGAACAATAGTGGTTGAAGAACAGGAATCCACCTTACCATATACCTGAAGACAAGGCCAGTGACTTTACAGGACTAGTGCACACTTGTAATGCTTGGGGGTTATACTTTGACCACTCAGAGCAACAAGGCCGGTAGCTGAATAATGGAAGAGGCTACACAGTTTGCCCAGAGCAACTGCAGCTCTGGGCTTCTGATATCGCTACAAATAAGACACAATGGCAGCACAGTGCGATGTTGTGCTGCCTTAGCAATAGCAAGCATTCAGACAGGTACAAGACAAGACTATAGATTGGAGAGTAACTAGTAGCAACCGCAGCTCACAGTCATGTCCACAGAAGCAGAGCAAGCAGGCTAACAACAGTCACCAGCAAGCATCCACGCAGGCAAGACTACAGGAAAGAACGTAACTAATAGCAACTGCAGCCTATAGTTACGTTCCTAGAAACTAGAGTAGCAGTAATACTACCAGTCACCAACGTGGTGATGGCAGAATCCAAGCTACCAGGATAGTGGACTGAGCTGGCTTGATTACCATTTGCTAGCTGGCTGTGAATGCAAAGGACTCCCATAAGAAACACATGCAGTATTATGTAACAACATGCATGCAGGAAATCCAGGGCTATCTGGCCACAGCTCAGCTGCAACAAGCAATTGCTGGAATGATGACAGCATCCTGAGCTGCCCAGAACTGCAGAGCTATTGCAAATGACAATGAGACTTATTGCGAATGCACAACCGAATGCAAGCAGATAAGCCAGAACTGTCTGTTTGCAGCTCCACTGCAACTTACAGAACACGCTACAGGAGGGATCCTGACAACACACTTCTGATTTCTAGATGAAATGTTTAAGATCGATTGGCCAAGGAAATTGTAAAGTGTGTTTGTAACCGTAAAATAATTCATTAGTCATGTGACTTTTAATGCAATAAATTATACTCCCTTACTAGTACAGACACTTTACCTGGGTAGAGGAGGGAGGAATGACTACCTGTCATACACTAGAATGGAATACCATTTCTCTTTCTAAAAAAAAAACAAAAAAAACAAAACCCTCATCTAACTTGAAAACCATTTTCTACTTTGGTTTTCCTATAGATCTGTTATTCTCTACAGAGTCTGTCTAACATGAGCACCAAAGTCCATTGTTCTGGGCTCTCTAAAGAGCGACTTGGGGCATTTACACATTTTAAATTATTGTTGCTTGAAACAATCTTTACAGATCATTTTAGTGGTAGTTCTGGAACAATCACAACAGTACAAACACACTGTTTTCTTACCAAGGTGTACAGCCCTTTGTAGAGACTAAGGATAGGATGCACTGAAACATGCTGGCACTTGCAGCAATTTATTATTATTATTATTATTATTATTATTATTATTATTATTTTTGATATATAAAGTGGCAACATATTCCGTGGGGCTGTACAAAGGAAGAAAAAAATGGGGTACATAATAATACAGACAAAGGTATACACCAAATACATAATACAGGATTGGTAGACATAGTAATTACAGTGACAGATGTAACAAGATAAACAAAACACAAAACAAATTCCAAGACACAAAATGAATAACAACAAAAGAGTGAGAGAGTCTTACCCTTGCAATCTTACTTAATTGGGATTGCTTTTATCTATGTCTGGGGGTTACAGCTGGTGATGTGTAAAAGCATATTTTCTGCGGTGGGCTTTCTGTAACTAGAGGACACCAATTTTTCGTTTTCTCTCCTAATCTGGAAGTCCAAAATGTTCAACCACTGGTCACTCACTGCATGTGTTAACCTAATGTTAAAACAAAGATCCTCCAAGAAAGATAGAAATTTGTCCTCAGTATCAGTCCATATGTCGTCTATGTATCTTAACCATAGGGCTGCCCGCTCCTGCCAAAGACACTGTTTATACACACACCTGCATTCCCGCCACAACCCTAGGTCTAAATTTGCATGGGCAGCAGCACAAGCAGCCCCCATGGACATCTCGTGTTGGTAAAACTGATTATTGAAAGAGAAGCAATTGAAGCTCAGAGAAAATTGTTATAACTCCACCACAAAATCATTATGGAATCCTGCAGGAAGAACCTGGCGTCCCCAACTCCTTCTCCTGTGGAATACCCATGAGAAGGGAGCCGGATACTTATTTGAGGTAAGCCACCTCTCTTTCCTATTAAACCGCTTTCAGACATTTAATTGTACCTGGGTGTCTCCTTCAGCTCCCCTTTATGTACAGCATCTTATTGTACTGGCTCTAATATAAATATAATACACATTAAAAGCATACAATGTATGTAAATCTGTATGTATTGTATAAGGAAGACACAATAATATTCCACCATACTATGATTTAAGTCAGAAGTAAAGATAAAACAGTGAAACCCCTTAGACAATAATCTATACGTCAAAGCAGTAGGGTAGGGTAATGATAAAAATATTCATTCACATCGTCAGAAATTATTTCCCTAAGGAACACAGTGGACCTTCTCCACAACACTGAGTAATACAAAGAATATTATCATGCAAGGATAGTGTGAATGATAAAAAAAAATGATTGCATAAGATATGACAAGGGACTGCTTAATAGAGCTATATAAAATGCATTATTTCAATTCATACTGAATTTGTGTGTTCAGTAGAGAATGTTAAGGATGTGTGAAAATGATTCTAATTATCCCATACTAATTCATGTTGTAACTTTGCAAAGTAGAGGAAGCCAACCATGAGAATGCAGGGCTTAATCAAATGTTTTAAAAGCCTTGGATTTCTATCCAGGGAATGCAAGCACTAATAAAATGCAAGTCCAGGGGAATCAGCACAAAGTAAACTAATTCTCCAGCTGTATCTATTCCTTTTGCTTTATTCTTTGCATTATTATTTATTTGTATTGTTATACTTCATACATTATGTATTTGAAGAAATAAAATAATGCTCTGAAAGTCCCCAAATACATTAAAAGTGAGTTGCATGTCTAAGTACAATGTGCTCATATCTAGGGCTGACTGAAACACATAATACTTGTACTGCTGTTGAGCATTTGTATTGACAGGAATTGGCTGATGTGCCAGATAAGTGTAAGTTCTTGAGATACAAAGTTAAAAAAAATGTACTTAGCTAATATAGTACCATACTCCACAATGTACATTTACCAGCAAATATAGTACTATACCCCAGAGATTGTGACTTCTAAAATCACAATGTACACTTACTGTAAACTCTATATTCACGTAGAAATACAGCAATTAAAGTATTGCTGTACTTGGTAGCCATGCCACAGAGTGATGTCTCTAATGGCCTCTGTACAGCGACTTTTAACACATCAGTGAGCAACTCTCTAAGCCCCTCTGGGGCATATATGAAGAGGGAAAGGCTCCAAGGGAGAGTGGGAGAATTGTTTAGTGCAGTGTGAAGTGTTGACAAATGTTTTTGCAGCATGCAGCCTAGTCACAATTAAGAAGCCAGGGCCTCAATGAGCAGTGGACAGCTGTGGATGGTTTACACTCAGTGCAGTAGATCGAGGGCACACAAAATATGAACATTTTTTCTCTCTGGAGCTATTGCCTGAGCACTGGGGAGGTGGCAGAGAGGTGGCACAGTTCATGAAGAGCCTTAGGGATCCTTGGAGCCCAGCCTTAAAGCCCAGCACTACTTGCCAGGGATTTTTGCTGGTTGCCCAAGCATTCTAGTTTAATCCCGGCTACCTGAAGTTTTATTGTATATCTAAAGAGAAGTGAGGGGGACTCCTTGGAGATGGGCAGCAGGCACTACCAGCACTACAGCAGTTGTCTGGTGGAGATTTTCTGATCACAGATATTAGATCACCACCAAGTCTGTCCAAAAGAGGGGAAGAACCAAAGTTGCCTAATGGCCATGCTTTGTGTTAGAAAGTAATAAAGAAAAAATGTCCACTGATAAATAGATAATAGTTTATAACATTAGCAGAAACACCCTTTACTCGCCAAACCGTTTAACAATCCAGAGCCTAGCTTTAGGTAATGTGTTTAGCTTGTCTGTGGCTTGCATCAGTCAGGTCTTTCAACATGGATCTCTGAATCAGTACAGCTCGTTTTAAAGGGTGACTGCTCATCAGAATCAGAATCAATTTATTTCGCCAAGTAAGTTTGCACCTACAAGGAATTTGTCTTGGCAGTTGCTTTCCTTAAAAATACTAACATTCTTCTTTCATTGAAGCAGCATTTCTGGTTGCTGCAGAACCATTAATACTGTTGGCCTTCAATTTTGTCCAATTACCAGACAACCAGCAATATCCATGCTATAGTTTTTAGGGACAGAGCAAACCTGGCCTAGATTATTATGGAATATAAAGGGCAAAGGGTGAATATCTGCAGCACTAGTTGTTTTTCAGAGAGGGAACAACAGTATTATTGATCTCCTTAATGCCCTTTTTAAATACAATTAGATTTTCACATTTAACATATCAGAATTTTTTGTAATTATGGCCATAATAGCTAAATAATAGATTTTAAATAGGGGCAGTGACCCCTACCATCCCATTTCTGCCTTTCCATTGGAACAAGACCCTTTTTGGCCATTTTGGTGCCCCATGCAAGACAACTTTTGCCTACTCAATCTTTTAAATAGGAAGATCGTAGCCAGCAGGCCCCAATGACAAATTGATAGGTGATAAACAGAAATGAAGTTGTTTCTTACAATTTGTCTATACAAAATACACAAATCAGATTGGTTCCTCATCAAAGAGAATTTATCTCAACACAAGATCTGATGAGAAGCTGTTCAACTGTTCTCACTTGAGAGCTTAGACAAAGATGCAAAAGACGCTGATAAAAACATTGGCCACAATTCACTAGCATCACACTGGTGATATTAAAGCAAGTAAAAAGTTATCACAAAACATCAATCCTCATTGGCAATGTCAATTTACTAAAAAACATGTCCTTATTAAAATTAAGCAATAATATTTTACAGTTATCACTCCAGTCTTTAACGGATACATAAGGCAAGCCTTACAAAAAAAAATGTACTGACCTGAGTCTGCTTTTAACCACTAGAAATGTCTCTGTCCAGTGTCAAAGTTCCACTGTGGTTCTGGCTGCTGCTGCCCCCTCCATAAGATCTAAGCCCTTGGCTGGGTTGTAGTCTTCTGCACATGCGCAACGCACGCCTCTTGTGATCACGCTCCCATGGCCAGGAGCACTCTGCACATGTGAAGTTCACAAAGACTTGAACTGCGTAAGAGGTTTGATCACAAGAGGTGCACAGCGTGTACGCACATGCGCAGAAGACCACAACCCAGCCACAGGTCGCTATCTTAAGGAGGGCACAGAGACAGCCAGAAGCACAGCATACTTTGGCGCAGGACAGAGAGACTTCTAGGGTCTGGAAGAAGTCCCAGGTGGATAAAGCTTTTCTTTTGTAGATTTGACTCATGTATCCTTTAAGTTATCACCTCTTCAGTTATCTTTACATGCACAAGGTAGGAGAGGAGCATGCACAGGCTTTGGTTTTACAAACAAAAAACTATAAAATACCAAGTTTTTATGGCCCCTCGCATACCCAGCCTGACTCTTGCAGTACAAAGAGAATTATAAATCAAACAGAATACTGTATCTATGGCAGTGGCATAGCTAAGGAGCTATGGGCCCCAGTGCAAGTTTTACATGGGGCCCAAAACCTTCTATACATAACAATTGATACGGTGCACCAAAACCTGCCAAGGATTTTTACAGTGTCAGAGGTGCAAGAAGGGGATGGGAAACAGTTTGTTAATGATTACTACTATTTAAAGCATCTATAGAAGTGATTATTAGCAGCCCAGGGCCAATAACGAGCTAATATTGTGCTTGAGGGAGGGCCCCTCTGATCCAAGGGCCCCCTATGCAGTCGCTACCTCTGCAACCTCTTTTGCTACGCCACTTATCTATGGTATTGGCAAACCAAAAACAACTAAGAGTACTCCAAAAGATAGGCAGGGACGTACAGCCCTTACTCCACAAGGACTGCAGACTTAGGCAGGGAACACACTTGACTGTTTTCGTGCGCATTTTCTGCACAGAAAAACTGAGAACTCATGTTAATCAATGTGCTAGTGCACACTTACTGTGTTGTTCGCACGCAGAAAAAAAACTGACATTCTGCATCCTGATTCTGCACATTTTGACAGTTTCCTCTATCATTTACATCAGCTGCTGAGAAAAAACGTGCGCGTTTTCCTGCATGGAAACACACTTGGTGTGCAGAAAAAGTAAGCAGAAATACGCACGCAGAAAACTGAGAGTCAAGTGTGTTCCCTGCCTCAGAGAAATCTTCCCAAAATTGCCAAACCTTGCCAATGGGGAGCCCAGGTGGGAGATTCAAAGATGCTTTTTGCCAGGGTTCTGTATATTTACTATTGTTGTCGTTCTTGGAACCCTGGCAAAAGCAACTTTAAAATTGCCACACCCCTAGCAGTGCAGTAAGAGCTAGTTCACACTGGGTGATTTTTCAGCGCTTTGCTGATCGCCGGAGATCAGCAAAGCATTGCTCCTAATGTATCCCTATGGATACATTCACACTGAAGCGTTTGCCGTTTTGATCAATCACTAACGGGGGCGATCGCGCTGTGATTCTCATTCTATTGAACGGGAATCACAGGCACAAATCGCGCTGAATCACAGAGATTTGGGCTGCCGAATCGTGGACGCAAACACAATCGCGGTAAAGTGCGCAATGTGAACCAGTCCTAAGGGTAAATAAAAGGCTGCTTGCGCTCTATTCTACAATCCTATGTTTGATTTTTTTTTTTTTCACCGGTTAATCAAATCTATTACCTTACCATTGAGCAAAAAGCTGCAGCATTGACTGTTTAATATCTAGGGAGTCTTACATATTCATGCGCCTTCCTTTTAACAATAGTTCCAAAAGTCCTTTCTTTAGTACACAAAGACACTGCCTCTTCCTTCTCAACACATACATGCCCACATATTTTGCTTTAAAAGTAGCGAAAGATAAGGAATATTTCCACAAATGAAGTGATTGTCCGAGTGGTGACTGCAGAATCTTCTTTCAGTGCCAATGCCATGAATGTTATACAATTCTTGTTATTCCTGTGTAGTTTTTGTAAGCATTCCGCCATTCCCATCTTGCACTCTGTGTGTGGCATCTTTGGTCCATAGCCCCTGATGAGATGTGTGAACAGTCACAGGCACAGGCTCTCATTATATGTGAAACTGTGATATGAAACAATACCTGTCCCGCTATTGCTGCATTGTGTGCATCTCTGATGCTGCTGGTGCATGCTGAGTGTAACACTAACTTGTAAATATGTTATTTTATTCATCTGAAGTTATTTACTGTATTTGCCATTATTCTATTGACATCGCTTTGCAAGTCAAACAATAGCTACAGTTAGTGATATTTAGAGGTACATGTTGTACATGGATTAGATTTCAGAGATTGCACACATCTGAACTTACAGTATATAAAACAATTACTATACAAATTTGCATCAGTACATTTACAAAGGATATATATATATATATATATATATATATATATATATATATATATATATATATATATATATATATATATATATATATATATATATATATATATATATACTGTAGAGAGAGAGAGAGTTATTACCTCTGATACATGGGGCCGGTTCTACACTTTCTGCTGACTGAGGCAAACTTGTGAGGAAGACAAAATTGTGCTCAAAGGTTCATTCAAAAAAAAATAAATCAAAAAGTTGCATGCTTTTGCCACAAGGACAAATGTGAATGGGTGACTCCTTTACCATAGTTTTAAAGTGTCAAATTGTCATTTGTAGGCGAATTTACAACACATATGGTACTGGTATGTTTCTTTTAATTGATGCAGATTTTGTTTAAAAAACGTCATGTTTTATACCACCTTTTTTTAATGGGGACTGTAACATCTAAAAATTAGAAATTGCCAAAAACACAGTTAGTGCCCCCCAAAATATGTGTAAACCCTTTTTTACTAAAATAGGTCCCCATATGTCCTCCCCCAAATTTCAAGAAGGCAAATTAATGTGTTTTTTTTCAACTGTAATTTTTTATTAAAGTGGTCTAACACCCAGCATTTCAACTTTGCTTTAAAAGATTGCTTACAGCTTATAAACTATTATGCCAGATTTTTTTTTTAGCAGAAATTCACTGAATGGATTAAACATGACATTTTAGTGCTGCATTTAGCTAGAAATGCTCCTCGTGCTTGCTTGTTTAGTTACAAATGTATCTATCTACAATGTAACAAACAAACACTGCTCTGAGAGAACAAAGAGGGCTTCCCTGGCAGGCTTTTCAAAGGTCTATTTGTATAACAAATAAAGATACATTTGTAACTAAAAGATAAGAACGGATGCGGATTCCTAGTTGAATCCAACACTAAAATGTCATGTTTAACCCATTCAGTGAATTTCTGCTTAAAAAAAAAATCTGGCATAATAGTTTGTAAGCTGTAAGCAATCTTTTAAAGCAAAGTTGTAATGCTGGGTGTTAAACCGCTTTAAAAGACAAAATCACACAGCGAAAATACACATACAACATACTGCATTAATTGACCAGTAGGATCAAAACAGTATAATGATTATCCTAATTAACATCTAATGATCCATGCCAGTAAACTTTATATCCTCTCATCTTTTGGTGAAGAACACATACACTCATCGGCGAGCGGTAATTTAGGATGCATTAGAAACCTAACCATATAACACGCTGTACATGAGACTTAGATTAATTTCTCATTTTAACTAGGACATATAAAACTCAACAAACAGCAATTATTAAAGTATTTAAGTCTAAATGTTATATATAGATATATAACAGGGAAAATAGAAATAGCAAATTATAACAGACCACCGGAGTTTATAAAACTGAACACGTCTTTATACCTGCTTCTTATCTAGGTATGTGTCAAAGGTCAAGATATTCTGTTTGGTTTTACCTTTTAGTCTGGGAGTTCCAATATGAATCTATTATCACCTAAATTACATCTGCTTTGCACAATACTTTCTAGTTTGAGATTGGATTTAGACAGATTAATTATTTGAGTCAATGAGGGTATATCAGTGCTTTTCCAATGTGAACATAATAACTGTCTGGTTGCAGCCAACATGTGAAAACATATTGGCCTGTACTTTAGGGGAACAGGAAAAAGAGAGCAAACCAGTTTATGATGTTCAAAAACTGCATAGTTTATTGCATAATTCAAATCACCAACACCAATAAATTTATGGAAAAAGTGTGTCAGTTGTAAACTGGCACCAAAAATTATCCTACCTAATAAAACACAAATGTCCCTGCATCCTGTCCGTGTGTCAGTGCTTTTGCGCTACTGCGCATGTCAAGCACTGACAGCTGTTAGGACAGGACACAGGGCGGACGGGCGGCCAGCCAGACGAGCGGGCGGGTGAGAGAGCGTGTGACCAGCGGGTGTGCGCGCATGACCGGCGGGTGCGTGCGCGTGCGTGACCGGCGGGTACACGCGGTAATGACAGACCCAGAGCCCATTTTCAAACGGGCTTAGGTCACTAGTTTAATTATAAAGGTTGTCAACACCTCTAGGGCTAAATACAGATTTGAATCTCAAAGTACTTTTACAATGAACCAGATGTAATGTTAATATGTTGTAGGTTTGGGATATATAGCAAGGTGTTGTGTTGAATTAATCAATTTTTGTTTTTACAATTTGAGACTTTACTACTAGATGTCACCGTTGTTCAATGCAGTGCTTTTTTACTCCCTTATTGCTTAATGGTCAATAGATGGTGCTTACTTGGCAAATTGCCAGTTTAATTAATATATAAGGGGGAATCAGCATACGTTGTGACGTAGCACATCCTGAGGAAGTCCCGGGGCAGGGTGAAACACGTAAACGTCACGCTACGCTTCCATCATCAGGAGATGCCATGCTGAGCTGCCCGCTGACCCTGTGAGGCAACACCGATAGTCCTGCTGCTGCCCGCGCATTGAGACTTTGGCTTCCCTCCATTGCATATCCTGTGGGACATTCTACAGCACATATGGATCATATAAGTGACATTCTTTTACCACAGTACGCAACATCCAATAGCTTCTACGCCATGTTTATGCGTGCAATTGGCGCCTTCAGTGGATAGGAAGCATGTTAAAGAGGATCTATAATTTGTTTAATGCAAACTGTGGGACTGTCTATAACACTTATGGCCGCGGTGATTGAACAGTTTTGGATGTTTTGCTGTTGAAGTACTACCGAGTATAGAAACTTGTTTACCACATAACCTTTGCAACTAACATACTGGATCCTGTTATATTTTATATATGGTGCTTCGCTCTACAATAATACTACAGAGCTTCTTATCTCCAGCGTGCGATTGGCACTGCAGATGAAGTTGGACTATTAAATATCAAGCTTCCCACTATCTGTGATTAAATTGCTGTATTGAGGAGCCTCTATACAATTGACTGAATACGGATTGGTGCTTATGTGCTAACAACATAGGAGGACTTTGTATCCTGCCATAGTAACTATTATATCACTTATTTGGCGCTCAAACTTTGCAGCGGGACTTTTAATTGATCACCCAATGTGATAGACAATACGAATATGTGGAAGCCGCCTTTAAAGCTTGCCGTATGTTATCAATTGTAATTTGTGTTTGTTAATCATAGGACCATACTTTTAAATTTCTATTAAGATGAACGCCTTTAAATCCAACTAATACTCGATACCACATGGAGATAGAAAATTTATGCTTTGCGAGAACAACACCCCTTAACCTATTTTGGTTCCTGGACGTAGTTTCTACGTCCAGGAACCATGCGCGCTACCGCGCGCTACCGCGGCCGATCGTGCGCGTGCACGCGCACTCCCGGCCGCGGATTCGGTAGCCAAGGAATCAATGTATCAGGCTATGGAGCCCGATCACTGATTCCTCTCCCCCGCTGAAAAACCGACAGCTTCTCTCGGAAGCTGCGCCTTTTCTGGCCATTCCCTTCCCGATGTGTCACTCTAAGCGCGCGCTACGCTTAGAGTGACGTCATGTAAACAAACTCATGGCCGCCATCTTGTGGCCAAAAAGTAATACTACACCTGAAAAAAAAAAAAAAAAGAATTAACACACATTTACATTATAAATCTATTGTTTACCTCCCACCCTCCCAAAAGTACCCAAATAAAATGTTTACTATAAAAAAAAATCCATTACAATTAAAAAAAAAAAAACATGTAAATATTTACCTAAGGGTCTAAACTTTTTAAATATCAATGTAAAGATGAAATATTTCTATATTTTTTTTATTTTAAACTTGTAAATAGTGATAGATGCAAAATGGAAAAAATGCACCTTTATTTCCAAATAAAATATTGTCACCATACATTGTGATAGGGACATAATTTTAATGGTGTAATAACCGGGACATATGGGCAAATACAATACGTGAGTTTTAATTATGGAGGCATGTATTATTTTAAAACTATAATGGCTGAAAACTGAGAAATAATTTTTTCTTATTCTTCCTGTTTAAATGCATTTACAGTAAAGTGGCTCTTAGCAAAATGTACCCCCCAAAGAAAGCCTAATTGGTGGCGGAAAAAACAAGATATAGATCAGTGCATTGTGATAAGTAGTGATAAAGTTATAGGCTAATGAATGGGAGGTGAACATTTCTCACGTGAAAACGACGGAACCTGAATGGGTTAATCTCCTCACATGCTATTGATTAACATGATTGAGTGAATTAAAATTTCTTTTTTTTTCTCTTTTGTTAGCCACTTAAATAGTTTCAACCAAATAACAGAATGACCTAACAGGACAATTAAAAAAAAAATATCAAGAGTTGCACCGCATGTTATAACAATGTAATAGAGTAATGGGCGGAGCTCCACAGGGGGATAAGTATGTGTAAAATTGCTGTGTGCTGCTCATGATTTATCTCTCTGTATCTTTATATCTCATTAATTAGGTCTCCTATAGTAGAGGTAAAAAGAAAAAGTGATATAAATTTTTTTTCTTTTTTTTTTTTATCAACCCAAATTTGAATTAGTTTGCAGCATTGATGTTTGGCACTGCTGTGGTGATCTGAAAAGGTTTTCTTCTTGCTACCAACTTTGGCAATATCGTGTAGCCTGAGTGATCAATGAGAGCATGTGAATATCCCACCTATTCTTTAAAAGAACCGCCGTGATTTAGGCCTCAGGGTCAAACCACTCAAATTGAAGGGCTTACAATCACTGTCAATTACAAGTTCCTCTTTAGCTCCAACAAGAGTGGATAAATACTTTTTACACCCCTGGGCCAACTTTCTTGTAACTTCTCTTCCATTTACAGTGGCCCCTCTCCCATTCCATGTTCCCCCTCTTTCATGGGTAACAACCATTCCGCTCCTTGCTGTCTTGCACAATTTCCTTGGGCAGCCGTTTCCCTCTTTCATGTGTTACCCTCAATTTGCAGCCTCTGTTTTTATTCTTTCATGCCCAGCCACCTCAGGTGCAGCAGCTACCTGAGACCTGGGCCTTTGTTGTCTTTTCATAAATGAGCTCTGAGCCCCATAGATTTGGATAGCAAAAATAAGAGTGACAAACTCATTTTTAAGGTGCAATGAGGCCGATGTGCTTATCTCTTGGTAGATAGAAAGATTAGATCAGTGGAGTCAGTGAAGCCATACTTCATACATCGTGCTAAGGACCAGAGTTGGGACACTTAAAAAGCAACTAGGCACCAGAATTGTTTGTCAAAGTATGAACCTCTCCATAAGGGAGGTTCTGAACTACTTTATAATCGTGTCACGCCAATTGGCGAGAACGCGACAGCTTCCCTAGGACCGCGTAACGCCAATTGGCATCAAGTCTTGGGGGCGTGTTTTTCTGGGGATCACACGCGCCAGTGCATCCCAACATGCGTGTGCATCCCTACTTGAATGACGGAGCTCGGCTCCATCATCAGTCTCCCAGCGGCGATCAGGTACAGCTGTGAAAATCGTCTGTCCCCTGGGGAGGCACAAGAGTGATCGGCTCTCATAGGCTAATGCCTATGACAGCGGATCACAGTGATTGGCTGGCGGGGGGGGGGGGGGGGGCAAAAATAATAAAAACGTAGGGAAATGTAATAAAAAATAAAATAACAAATAAATATATAAATAAATAAACAAACATCCCAGCAGGGCTCAGTGCCCACCAACAGAGTTCTGTTGGTGGGCAGAAAAGGGGGGGGATCACTTGTGTGCTGACTAGCCTGTGGTCCTTAAGAGGTTAAAGGAGTGTTCAATGGAGGGGGTGGGGTTAGGTAAAGCCTTACTACTTACCTATGGGCAGAGGTGGCCTTAGAGTATGCGGGGCCTGGGGCGAGAGTCATATGCGGGGCCTAGAGACATATGCTGTGGACACACACACACACTGTGGAAACACACACTCTATATAGGTTAGATAGGTAGGTGCCCCGCAGTATAGTTTAGATAGGTAGGTGCCTGCAGTATGGGTTAGATAGGTAGGTGCCCCGCAGTATAGATTAGATAGGTAGACTATGGAGAGGGTAGGTAGGCACTCAGTGTGAATTGCAGATGGAAAAATCTCGCTGAAAGGCAGTGTAGCAAACTTCAGCAGAAGCTACGTGCTCACGACAAGAGGACTTCAAACATTGTGACCATATCATATAGGAAAGAGAGAACAGAAAATGTCTGGCACTGTAGCTTTAATGCGTGACAGCAGGTGTACAAAAATATTGCATACAACGCATACAAGGACAATGTCCGTGGAAGTGATGGTACTTATCGTGCTCTTGCTGAAGGTGGGGAGGCAACTGTGGGCGCCAGTGGGTGCACGGCCTTACAGCCGTTTCGCAATGGGGTAAGCCTTGCTTCTTCGGAGGCTTCTCGTGCACAAATGTGCTGGAGGGAAGCGGCCATTATATCGCCTACTTCCGTATGGGTCCCGCCTCCCTGTAGGAAATGACAAGGGATAATACCATTGGCTGGTAAGGGCGCATCATCATGGGCGGCGCGCATGCGTCACACCATATGGGGGCGCAAGCGCGTCACTGCGTACAGATGAAGCGTACGTATGGTGTCTAAGCGTGTTGTCATGGCAACCTGGACCGCCCCAGCCCGCAGGGACGCACGGCAGCTGGCGCCGTCGGCCAATAAGCGGAAGGAGGGGCGGGTGCGAAAACGCACGACAGCGCTGCCTGGCAACAAGCAATAGACAAACATTTATACCATCCACAGCAAGGACAGGATATATTATCCATATCCCTAAGCTATCTTAGCTAAAAACTCGTGGAAAGAACCTTACAGCACTAATGTATGCCACAAGCTATATGCAGCTATGGTAAGTCCCATGCCAAAAATAGGTAGGAGGGAAGTGAAAGAAAAAAGTGAAGGAGATGTAGGTGAAAGTGAGTGAGGATAAGGGCAGTGAGGCGAGGCACAAGTCCTAGATACCGAGCCCCTAAAAGAGAGAGAGAGAGGTGGGATAAATCACAGGACGGAAAAACCACTTCAATATAGGTAGAAACCTGAGGTAAATGCACAGACGCCTATTAGCCACATAGACCGACTATACATAGGGATTATAGCTAATCCAATTTTAGAAATTTAAAAACCTTTGTAAAAAAGGTCAGTTTCAAAGATTAAATTCCAAATATAGAAGTGCGGTCAACATGTGGCGAATATGAGAAGAGAGGGAAAGGAGAGGGCATGCATCAGAGGATAAGGAGAAGAACCATCATGCAAAAAGGAAACCTCAAGGGTCAAGAAAACAGGCTAGATCCAAGTGGTCGTTAAGACCAAGAGGGCCCATAGCGTCCGTCCTAAGAATCCACTTCGATTCAAGCTTAAGGAGCAATTTTTTCCTGTTGCCACCCCTGCGTGGGAGGATACAATGATCCACGCAGGCAAAGGACAAAAGGCTAGGATCAGAGCCGTGGGCAACAGTCATGTGCTCCACCACCCTGGGGCAGCCCTTCCCCTTAGGTAGCAGGCGGACATGCTCCAAAATTCTGTCTTTCACCATTCTTGTGGTCATACCAACATAAAACCGTTGGCATGGGCACCATAGGGCATAGACCACATAGTTCGTTCTACAAGTGGCAAAGAAAGGAACCTTGAACTGGATTGGACCCAATTGATAGGACTTGCCTGTCCTCATGTGTCGGCATGCCTTGCATGCCCCACATCGGTGGTTACCTGCAGTGGCTACTTGGTCAAGCCATGTATGGCGTGGACTCTCACGAAAGTCGCTATGGACTAAAAGATCGCCAATAGTAGGTGCTCTTTTAAAGGCCACCAAAGGTTTAGAAGGTAGACAACTCTTAAGAATAGGGTCCTGGAGCAAGATAGGCCAGTTTTTAGTGACCACCCTTTTGATTTCTCTCTCCATTGGAGAAAAATCAAAGGTAAAGACCCCTGAACCTTTCTTCAGAGGACTAGAAATGGGTGCTTTCCTCTTGATGAGGTCAGATCTATCTTTTTTCAAAGCCTCTTTGATAGCAAACTCGAGATTGTCTGCATCATAACCTCTTGAGAGCAAACGTGATTTCAACTCCATGGCCTGTTCCATGAAGTCCTCCAAACTGGCGTTATTTCTGCGTAACCGCAGGAATTGGCCATATGGGAGAGACCTCGTAACATGGCGAGGATGGTAGCTATCGGAGTGCAAAATGGTATTCGAGGCTGTCGACTTCCGATAGCCCTTAGTTACAACAGTGTCTCCCCTGATCATTAATTCAAGATCTAAAAAACACACTTTATCTGGTGAGTATTCCATCGTGAACTGCATGTTCACGTCATTTGTATTCAGATAATCCAAAAAGCTGAACAAAGATGCAGCATCACCCGACCAAAAGGCCAAGACGTCATCCACATACCTGGACCACATCCTCAGATACAATCTAAAAGGATTGTCCACGGCGTGGATAAATCTCTCCTCCCAGGCCCCGAGGAAGAGGTTAGCGTAAGTACAAGCGACTGGGGTCCCCATCGCGGTGCCGGAGACCTGCTGGTACCAAGCGTCACCAAACAAGAACGCATTGTGAGTAAGAATGAATGCCAAGCAATCACATATGTATTCATTGAAGAGAGGATCTTTGTCGCCTCTGTCAAGATACATCCTGACAGCTTTGAGGCCCTCCAAATGAGGAATTCTACTGTACAGACTTGTGACATCAATAGTAACCAACAGGTCTCCTGTGCACCACGAGGTGGACCCCAGACCCTCCAAAACATCAAGGGTGTCGCCAAGATGAGAAGGGACATGAGACAAGAGAGGTCTGAGGATGTGGTCCATGTACCTAGAGAGTCTCTCCGTGACCGACCCCAGGCCCGACACAATGGGTCGGCCCGGTGGGTCGGTCAGGGATTTGTGTAACTATATAAATCCAAAAAATCCCCGGCAGAAGAACAACAGGTCCCTTTAGAAAAAGAATCCGGCGAGGAAGAGGAAAGAGCAGAAGGAAAACAGGTCTCTTGGGAGGACAAAAAGAGAAGGAGCAAAAAGAGGAAGACGAGGCAGTAACAATGCCTACCAATAATAAAACGAACTTGGTCAATCTGACCTCCGAGTTTCTACCAGAGGGGGTGGAGGACCTCTTGAATAAAGGCCTGAACTTTTCCCTGTCTGCACAATTTGATTATCCCAACTTTAAAGCAGATCTGTATAGAGGAGTTAGGAAGCTGAATATTAGACATCATTTTGAGAAAAAGAGACTGGAAGATCCTAATGTAGATAGTATGGTTCAGTCGGCAGGAAAGCCAACAATAGGAACCCTGGGTTTTAGCGTATCAAAAAGCTGGGATGACAGGGACCTGGAAGCTATCTCAACTCTGAATGAACTGCTTAATGAGTCAGTTCCGGCTGAAGTGCCGTTACATGACGCTAGGAAGTTTCAACCTTGTAGGTCTGTTATGCCTTTTCCTACACAAGCTGGGTCTGTCATTGATGTTTTTGAACAACAAGTGGACAGGGAGGTGAAGGCCCTGCTCTACCCCAGGTCGCAACCTAATCTTACCCCCACGGAATCCAAAGCCCTTCATTGGCTTAAAAACCGCCCTGACCTAACGATCAGGAAAGCGGATAAAGGGGGCGCGGTGGTCATTTTGACCACTGCAGCCTACAAAAAAGAAGCATTACGACAACTTTCCGATGCTTCTACCTATAAACCTTTGAAAAGCGATCCAACTGTCGGATATTTATCCGCTTTAAGATCTTTGTTGAGACAGGGGGTAGAGTTGGGCTTCCTTACTCCCAGATTGGCTAAGGATCTGCTACCTGACTTTCCGGTTAAACCGGTATGGTACCATCTGCCTAAGTTACACAAATCCCTGACCGACCCACCAGGCCGACCCATTGTGTCGGGCCTGGGGTCGGTCACGGAGAGACTCTCTAGGTACCTGGACCACATCCTCAGACCTCTCTTGTCTCATGTCCCTTCTCATCTTGGCAACACCCTTGATGTTTTGGAGGGTCTGGGGTCCACCTCGTGGTGCACAGGAGACCTGTTGGTTACTATTGATGTCACAAGTCTGTATAGTAGAATTCCTCATTTGGAGGGCCTCAAAGCTGTCAGGATGTATCTTGACAGAGGCGACAAAGATCCTCTCTTCAATGAATACATATGTGATTGCTTGGCATTCATTCTTACTCACAATGCGTTCTTGTTTGGTGACGCTTGGTTGGTACCAGCAGGTCTCCGGCACCGCGATGGGGACCCCAGTCGCTTGTACTTACGCTAACCTCTTCCTCGGGGCCTGGGAGGAGAGATTTATCCACGCCGTGGACAATACTTTTAGATTGTATCTGAGGATGTGGTCCAGGTATGTGGATGCCGTCTTGGCCTTTTGGTCGGGTGATGCTGCATCTTTGTTCAGCTTTTTGGATTATCTGAATACAAATGACGTGAACATGCAGTTCACGATGGAATACTCACCAGATAAAGTGTGTTTTTTAGATCTTGAATTAATGATCAGGGGAGACACTGTTGTAACTAAGGGCTATCGGAAGTCGACAGCCTCGAATACCATTTTGCACTCCGATAGCTACCATCCTCGCCATGTTACGAGGTCTCTCCCATATGGCCAATTCCTGCGGTTACGCAGAAATAACGCCAGTTTGGAGGACTTCATGGAACAGGCCATGGAGTTGAAATCACGTTTGCTCTCAAGAGGTTATGATGCAGACAATCTCGAGTTTGCTATCAAAGAGGCTTTGAAAAAAGATAGATCTGACCTCATCAAGAGGAAAGCACCCATTTCTAGTCCTCTGAAGAAAGGTTCAGGGGTCTTTACCTTTGATTTTTCTCCAATGGAGAGAGAAATCAAAAGGGTGGTCACTAAAAACTGGCCTATCTTGCTCCAGGACCCTATTCTTAAGGGTTGTCTACCTTCTAAACCTTTGGTGGCCTTTAAAAGAGCACCTACTATTGGCGATCTTTTAGTCCATAGCGACTTTCGTGAGAGTCCACGCCATACATGGCTTGACCAAGTAGCCACTGCAGGTAACCACCGATGTGGGGCATGCAAGGCATGCCGACACATGAGGACAGGCAAGTCCTATCAATTGGGTCCAATCCAGTTCAAGGTTCCTTTCTTTGCCACTTGTAGAACGAACTATGTGGTCTATGCCCTATGGTGCCCATGCCAACGGTTTTATGTTGGTATGACCACAAGAATGGTGAAAGACAGAATTTTGGAGCATGTCCGCCTGCTACCTAAGGGGAAGGGCTGCCCCAGGGTGGTGGAGCACATGACTGTTGCCCACGGCTCTGATCCTAGCCTTTTGTCCTTTGCCTGCGTGGATCATTGTATCCTCCCACGCAGGGGTGGCAACAGGAAAAAATTGCTCCTTAAGCTTGAATCGAAGTGGATTCTTAGGACGGACGCTATGGGCCCTCTTGGTCTTAACGACCACTTGGATCTAGCCTGTTTTCTTGACCCTTGAGGTTTCCTTTTTGCATGATGGTTCTTCTCCTTATCCTCTGATGCATGCCCTCTCCTTTCCCTCTCTTCTCATATTCGCCACATGTTGACCGCACTTCTATATTTGGAATTTAATCTTTGAAACTGACCTTTTTTACAAAGGTTTTTAAATTTCTAAAATTGGATTAGCTATAAACCCTATGTATAGTCGGTCTATGTGGCTAATAGGCGTCTGTGCATTTACCTCAGGTTTCTACCTATATTGAAGTGGTTTTTCCGTCCTGTGATTTATCCCACCTCTCTCTCTCTCTTTTAGGGGCTCGGTATCTAGGACTTGTGCCTCGCCTCACTGCCCTTATCCTCACTCACTTTCACCTACATCTCCTTCACTTTTTTCTTTCACTTCCCTCCTACCTATTTTTGGCATGGGACTTACCATAGCTGCATATAGCTTGTGGCATACATTAGTGCTGTAAGGTTCTTTCCACGAGTTTTTAGCTAAGATAGCTTAGGGATATGGATAATATATCCTGTCCTTGCTGTGGATGGTATAAATGTTTGTCTATTGCTTGTTGCCAGGCAGCGCTGTCGTGCGTTTTCGCACCCGCCCCTCCTTCCGCTTATTGGCCGACGGCGCCAGCTGCCGTGCGTCCCTGCGGGCTGGGGCGGTCCAGGTTGCCATGACAACACGCTTAGACACCATACGTACGCTTCATCTGTACGCAGTGACGCGCTTGCGCCCCCATATGGTGTGACGCATGCGCGCCGCCCATGATGATGCGCCCTTACCAGCCAATGGTATTATCCCTTGTCATTTCCTACAGGGAGGCGGGACCCATACGGAAGTAGGCGATATAATGGCCGCTTCCCTCCAGCACATTTGTGCACGAGAAGCCTCCGAAGAAGCAAGGCTTACCCCATTGCGAAACGGCTGTAAGGCCGTGCACCCACTGGCGCCCACAGTTGCCTCCCCACCTTCAGCAAGAGCACGATAAGTACCATCACTTCCACGGACATTGTCCTTGTATGCGTTGTATGCAATATTTTTGTACACCTGCTGTCACGCATTAAAGCTACAGTGCCAGACATTTTCTGTTCTCTCTTTCCTATATGATAGATTAGATAGGTGCCTGCAGTATAGATTAGATAGGTGCCCCGCAGTGTAGATTAGATAGGTAGGTGCCCCGCAGTATAGATTAGTTAGGTAGGTACCCTGCAGTATAGATTAGATAGGTGCCTGCAGTATAGATTAGATAGGTGCCTGCAGTATAGATTAGTTAGGTAGATGCCCCACAATATAGATTAGTTAGGTAGGTACTGTGCAGTATAGATTAGATAGGTGCCTGCAGTATAGATTAGATAGGTGCCTGCAGTATAGATTAGATAGGTAGGTGCCCCGCAATATAGATTAGATAGGTGCCTGCAGTATAGATTAGATAGCTGCCTGCAGTATAGATTAGATAGGTGCCCGCAGTATAGATTAGGTAGGTGCCTGCAGTGTAGATTAGATAGGTAGCTGCCCCGCAGTATAGATTAGATAGGTGCCTGCAGTATAGATTAGATAGGTGCCTGCAGTATAGATTAGATAGATCGGTGCCCCGCAGTATAGATTAATTTGGTAGATGCCCCGCAGTATAGATTAGATAGGTAGGTACCCTGCAGTATAGATTAGATAGGTAGATGACCCGCAGTATAGATTAGATAGGTGCCTGCAGTATAGATTAGATAGGTAGATGCCCCGCAGTACAGGTTAGATAGGTAGGTTCCTTGAGTAAAGGTTAGATTGGCAAGTGGCTGCAGGGGTGGGGAGAGCGGGCATTAAAGTTAAAACTCACATTTGTTCCTACGATCATTGCAATTTCCATCTCCTTCCTGTCCCGGCATCTGTGTATTGGTAACAGTGCCCCCTGTGGTGATGCGGTCACATCATCACAGTGGGGCGCTGTTACCAATACGTCAGATGCTGGGAAAGGAGGAGATGGAAGCTGCGATGATCAGTGGAAGAAATGTGAGTTTTAACAACTATGCCTACTCTCCCAACCGCCGCAGAGGGTGCGGGGCCTCTTCAGGTGCAGGGCCTGGGGCGATTGCCCCACTTGCCACCCCTAAAGGCCGGCTCTGCTATGGGGTGCTGCTCCTCTTGCCTTCAGCCTGTGTGGGATGCACCCTCTTCTCCGCAGACCGGCCACATCTGCCAAATTTTGTTGTTCCTGTCAGGGTCTCTTATGCACCACAATGCATGCTGGGAGATGTAGTGCATGGATAAGAGAACATCTCTGTACTCATGTATTGACTACATATCTCGGCAAGCAATGCAGTGCACACATGCTTGAGGCACTGCCTGGAATCTTAGAATTCAGCTGATGCGGGCGGTCCATGGAGAAGATAGCATATCCCGTATGGGTTGGGGTCCAGAGAAGCAGCACCTTATAGGGCGTACATATTTTTCTGGAGGTATTGAGCTGGGCTCAGGGAGAAGCAGAGAAATTACTCTCCCTGCACATGGCAAAATTGGGGAATATAAAAAATATATTCCCCTACTGATAACCTAATTTGTCTCTTTATGGACAAAATGTAATTTTGAATGTAATCCCACTTTAATATATTATTTAATACAGTGTTTGAAAAAGCATGTATTCCTTATTTAACAGAAAAAGAAGGGATACTGATGTTAGACTTTTTTTAACCAATTTGTTTTCCTATCATAACATTTTGCTGCAGAGTAAATACCTACTACTGCATTGCTCTTTCGTATCCCAACTTTAGGGATTTTTTTTTTTCATTTTATTTCAGAGAGAGTGGGTATGAGTTAGAACTTCAGTCATGCTGTTACTGTCAGCTGTGTTCCTATTGTAAACTCCCTGGTGACATCCAGCTGAAATGTGAGGCACAACAATAAAAAAGGTTTTAACTCTTTCTCAAAATACAAAGAAAAGCCTTTTTAATTGCTATATGAATCCATATTGTATATATGTGCCCCTACTTCCTGCCTAAAAGGTACACATCAGTAGGGCAGGAAGTAAAAAAGAAAAACTCTCACCACTGGGGTCAAAGACACGATTTAAATCCCAAAAAGGTTCTAGCTCATTTCCACAGTGAAGCTAGAATAAAATGTTTGGCTTTAAAGGATACCACAACCGAATGGTTGTGGTAAAATTGATTGCTGCACTGTGTAGGGGGTGATGAGTGCATACCTGCATTTCCTCCCGCCCCCTCCGTCTGCCGCCGTTCATGCTCTATACACTCCGGTGTGCGGCGACTTGCTTGACCTCTGCCCCGGACATACTGCGCCCTGTGTGCGCAGTATGTCCTTCCCCCTTCGCTTCTGGCCGGCGCATAGTGCCAGGCTCAGAAGCACGCTGTCCCCTTTTTGCTGCATGTGCGCTCCATTACACCGAGCGTCACATGATTAGCATGTGACGCTCGGTGTATGGAGCGCACACGCAGCAAAAAGGGGACAGCGTGCTTCTGAGCCTGGCACTATGCGCCGGCCAGAAGCGAAGGGGGAAGGACATACTGCGCACACAGGGCGCAGTATGTCCGGGGCAGAGGTCAAGCAAGTCGCCGCACACCGGAGTGTATAGAGCATGAACGGCGGCAGACGGAGGGGGCGGGAGGAAATGCAGGTATGCGCTCATCACCCCCTACACAGTGCAGCAATCAATTTTACTTCAACCATTCGGTTGTGGTATCCTTTAATATTTTAACTACCTCTGTTGTATGTGTTTACAGCTTTGCAAATGGCAGCTGGTATTAAAGAATCCATCATCTTGTGCAGCAAAAAATGGAGCTAGTTTCATGTTCAATAAGCCTTGTTTATGCTGGCTAAGACTCATAAATTAAAGTACTGGGGAATTTTCTTTGGCAGGATATTTTCAATTTTTTTTATACACTGTTTCAGTTTAGCAGTCCTACTAAAAACGAACCTAAGGATTGTCACAGGAATATGTGACCATATGCTTATATACTGTATACAGTGTGCAGACCTTTATGGATATTACTACTGATGGAGTAGGGCTATATATACAATTGTAAAATTAAATTGATTACATAAAAAAATGTATTATGTTTATTTTCAATTCAGGTTTGCTTGAAGAGGGAACCATCTGTTATCAGTTATGCAGTCTGTGGAGAATATCTAATACATTCCTCCATAGAGTTGGCATCACAAATATGCCATTTTACCGTGTCTGACGGCTTCACACCCATTGGGTAACAACTATCCTGAGTAATCTTCTCCTCAACTGGACTGGATTTGGTGCCAAACTATTTGGTAGAGTAACTGGAATATTACTATACTGACGTGGTGTGCAATTTCTATTATGACCTTTTTACTGTCCTCTTGTCCCAAGTTATCCTCACAAAACTGCAATTTGGATGTAAGAAATGGAAGATTCAAAGATATCTTGGTTATGGTGGCTACACAAAATCAAAGCCTCTTTCCATTTTGGGATCTTACATTTACTCTGGGGTGATTAAGTGGGAGAGATGGATGGGGCAGAAAACTGAAGGAGGCCAAGGCTCAAATGGGGCTGTAGTGCCAACGGAGGAGGAGGATTAAGGGAAAACATGCAATCTGCGAAATGTGGGTGCATGCAGTGGTTTGGAAAAGTGGGCGCCCCATAGACAACAATACAGATTGTGGCACCCAGTGGACAATTTGAGCACAGGATATAGCCAAAGCACAGAGGCGATGGAGATTGCAGTGAAGATAGCAGCGGGGTTATTTACTAGGTGTGAATGTGTAAGTGTAGATTAGTGTTTGGAGTAGATTAGTATTAAACTTAGATAGGGGTAGGTTAGCATTAGAAGTAGGTCGGAGGGGTTGGCGGTAGGCTTAGATAGCAGTAGATTAGCGTTAGTAGTAGATAGAGGTATGATTAGTGTGAGAGAAAGGTTAGGAATCGTAGTTATGGAGCACCCACTGATAGAATATTGTCAGCATTGCCGATATCCTACTAGTGGCTTCATAATGTTTTCAAACTTCCCCGGTACCCTTTTTTCATAGACGCAGAACATTGTGCCACCCACTGGGGACATTGGTATTGCAATCAAAGGATGTCTTGCATGACTTAAAATGTAATTCATTTCATTAGCTTCCCCACTGGATGAAATACATGGGTCAAAAAAAATATATATATGGGACGGAATGTTAAAATGGGGGGCATTTTATGGGATGAGCACTATAATAGAGAAAAAAAACTTACATGATGGCATTGTTCTAGGAAAAGCATTAAAATGAAGGTACTACAATGAGGAATACTGTTTAGAGGGAAGGGGGCACCATAAAAAGGTAATCATAATGGTGGTAGCATTATATTATTATAATAGGAGTACATATAAGGGGTCTTGTAATGAAGACACACATTAAAGAGGGGAAACGTGGAGTCAACCTAACACCAGCTAGAAAATTTTAGCCTTGCAATGTCACTTGTCATGTGTGGTCATACAACTTTTATCTAAAGTTCCTTTCTCTACTGTAATAAATCAACAATATGTCAACCATGACAGTGGTAGTCTGTCCCTAATATCCTGCATATTCAATTCTTGTGACAATTGCATGTTTTATTTATGGAGTAGCTGTGTAACGAATGTGGAATCGTCTCCATGGTCAGCGCACCAGACGTGCGCTGACACGGCAGATTTCCTCCACAAGCGTATAAATTTGCAGGAACCCAGCAGTAGGTGCAATGCACCTGCAGAGGGAAATTCCTGACGGCAGGTGGAGCTGTGGAGTGCAGAGGAACAGCTCCTCTGCTCTACCACACATGCCAGACAGGAATTGTACGAAGGGAAGAACCGTAATCGCAAGAGAAGCGATTGAGAGTGAGCACAGAGACAGATTGTGTGTGTGTGTGTGCGCATAAAACTAGTCGCCAACCCGCGACTGTGCACACACCACAGCAGATACGAAGCAGGAACGCGATCACGAGAGGTGCGATCGCCAGACTGACACAAGGCTACAGCAAGGCGGAGCACGAGAATAGCAAAGGCACAGCAAATCATACAATGAGGAGATACGGAAAACAACAAACGCTAGCTAACCGCGAACACCGCACTCATTCGCAAAAGTGCACTCGGTTATGCGCAGTCTCCACGTGATAAGCACAATAGAGACAAGCACGCCTAACTAACCATCGACAGACAAACATGAAACAGTAGAAAAGAGCAAAAAGCAATCCTGCACAAAAAGGCCGCACCACCAATTATCAATGTAACAAAGCTTTATTAAATATTCTGCACAAACATCGTAAAACCATTTAAAACAGAACGATAGCTGTACCCAGCAAATCACCACAATACAAATATAATGTGGAAACAAATCACAAGTGCCTCACCTCTAGTATCTGGAATGACCCTAATGGCTGCCAACAGAAATTACTCAACGTGGGTTCATGAAATTGAGCCCACCATTGAGTGTATGAGACCCGGGTCTAGGCTAGTAGTGGAAGGAGTAAACAGAGAAAACAGCCAGTGCATATAAGGATCACGGATACCAAATAATTAGGGGATATACATACGTAGCCCAGGAAGGCTCCTGAGGAAGTGGTCTTTTTTGAACCACGCCACGCGTGGAGCGTCTTGTGTGCCTCCCTCCACCCTTACTCCATGGCTGCCTCCATTCATCTTCCTGGGCTACGTATGTATATCCCCTAATTATTTGGTATCCGTGATCCTTATATGCACTGTTCATATTCACTAATATTCACCATTCATCATGGCTTATGAGCATATTGTTCTATTTTAGCACGTTTCTCATTCCCATTTCACGGGCTCACACAGGATACCTTGTATTGGCTGTTTTCTCTGTTTACTCCTTCCACTACTAGCCTAGACCCGGGTCTCATACACTCAATGGTGGGCTCAATTTCATGAACCCACGTTGAGTAATTTCTGTTGGCAGCCATTAGAGTCATTCCAGATACTAGAGGTGAGGCGCTTGTGATTTGTTTCCACATTATATTTGTATTGTGGTGATTTGCTGGGTACAGCTATCGTTCTGTTTTAAATGGTTTTACGATGTTTGTGCAGAATATTTAATAAAGCTTTGTTACATTGATAATTGGTGGTGCGGCCTTTTTGTGCAGGATTGCTTTTTGCTCTTTTCTACTAAATTTCTCCTTTAGTCCTGTGGCCAGCACACTGTGTATATTTATACAAATTGGATATTTGGAGTGCGGATGCAATCATTTTCTTATGCAACAAACATGAAACAGAGGACGCGAACGCTTGCTTAACGGTTACCTCACCGAGCCTCCAGCAAGCGTCCGTAGCAGACAAGACAGACACACGAAAACAGGGACAAGCGAGAGATAGGATCCAGGTACAGAGTAGCAGAACAGAAGGATCCACAGCACTAGCGAAAAGTGGCTAGCGCGATCCCAGGAGACAGAACAGAAGGATCCACAGCGCTAGCGAAAAGTGGCTAGCGCGATCCCAGGAGACAGAACAGAAGGATCCACAGCGCTAGCGAAAAGTGGCTAGCGCGATCCCAGGAGACAGAACAGAAGGATCCACAGCGCTAGCGAAAAGTGGCTAGCGCGATCCCAGGAGACAGAACAGAAGAGATAGCTGGTAGCAACTGCTGCACCAGCTATACTCCAAGAACAGAGATCAGAACCATTTCCTGTCGACCACCGCTGGGACAGGACAACAGCAACAGAACAAACAAACAGATAAACAATCCTAACTGCACTTAGGGAATCTGCCTAGCACAGTTTCCAGGAATTACTCTAAGCTGATCTTCAAACCAAGAGCATGGCTGACACTCTCCACAGTGTTTCACAGGAAGACTCCTTATGACCAGCGAAGCATTGTGGGAAAGACATAGTACTTATAGTACACGCCTCCAATGAATGTGGCCAGGCAATTTGCATGACAACGTATGCAAATTCCTCTGCAAGCACAAGCTGCAAAACTGACAGAAGCTCTTCTTTCCAGAGTCCTGCAGCATGCAAACCTACACAATGGTCAGAAAGCTGCCTGCCTGCACAGGCAGCTGAGCAAATCATCACAAGCTGATGATTGTATTGGACACTATTCCAAGCTGAATATATTTGCATATAATTATTATTATTATTAAAATTATTAACACCTCACTGACTGTCTTTACTAAGAGTTACAGAATACCTACAGTAATACTGTAAGATATTATTGTAAATTATGCATGGACTTACTGGTATTTATTTTATGTTGGTGGTACTTATTTGAAATTTTCATTGAGCATTCACCTCAGCCAATGCTTTAGTTCTGCTTTACCTAGTGAGAAACTATAAATATTAAGTATATTCTCTTTAGTCAAGGCACTGTCTTTTTGCTGTCAGTAGCTAAAAGTAAATGCAAAATAAAAGATCAGGTTTTATTCTGCACAGGTTTTTGTTTTATCCAAGAATGTAAAAGAAGTTTTCCCATAAAAATGTTTGATAGCAAAACATATATTCAAAAATGTCTTTTTCCTTTTTTGCCTTTGATTTGTGTTTTTATTTCTTGAAAATTCTGCATGAAGAGTTATGCCACACAAGTGACACTGCAGCTGGTGCTGTAACTTGATACTTTAAACTATGACAAGTGGCCACATGATTCTTCATGCATGACATGACACAATGGGCTCTATTCACAATGGGCAGTTTAGTAATATCATTTTGGTTGGTAAAATACCTCATTCGGTATTTTACTGTAACGATTGCGGAACTTTCTCTGTGATCAGCGCACAACGCGTGCGCTGACACGGCGGAAATCCTCCACAAGCGTATATTTGCAGGCACCCAGCAAAAGGTGCTACGCACCTGTAGAGGGAAATTCCTGTCGGTAGATGGCGCTGGGGAGTGCAGAGGAACCAATCCTCTGTACCTCCACAAGTGCCAGACAGGAATTGTACGAAGCGCAGAATGCAATCGCAAGAGAGGCGATTGCGAATGAGATTGAGCAAAGGGACAGGTTGTATGTGTGTGCGCCAATCCAGTCGCCACCCTGCGACCGCGCACACACACAACAGCAGATACGAAATAGGAACGCGATCACGAGAGGTGCGATCGCCAGACGTGACACAAGGCAGATCAGAATAGAATACGAGGGAAGCAAAGGCACAGCAAATAATACAATAAGGAGATACGGAAAATAACAAACGCTAGCTAACCGCGAACACCGCACTCATTCGCAACAGTGCACGCGGTTATGCGCGATCTCCACGTGATAAGCACAATAGAGACAAGCACACCTAACTAACCATTAACAGACAAACATGAAACAGAGGACGCGAGCGCTTGCTTAACGGTTACCTCACCGAGCCTCCAGCAAGCGTAGCGGACAAGACAGACACACGAAAAAAAGGACAAACGAGAGATAGGATCCACAGCACTAGCGAAAAGTGGCTAGCGTGATCCAGGTACAGAAGACAGAACAGAAGGATCCCCGGCGCTAGCGAAAAGTGGCTAGCGCGATCCCAGAAGACAGAACAGAAGGATCCACAGCGCTAGCAAAAAGTAGCTAGCGCGATACCAGGAGACAGAACAGAAGAGATAGCTGGTAGCAACCGCTGCACCAGCTATACTCCAAGAACAGAGATCAGAACCATTTCCTGTCCACCACCGCTGGGACAGGACAATGGCAACAGGCAAGACAAGACAGAACAGGCAATACAGATAATACAACCTGACTGGGCTAGAAGGAGAGCCTAAAGCAACCCCCAGGAATTAACTATACTAGATAGCAATGGCTGACACTCCAGCAGTGTCCATCAGGAACAGACCATGGAAAGGAAATGACCAGCAAAGCCTTCTGGGAAACATAAAGCTCTTATAGTGCCAGTCATCAAATAAGGCAGGTAAGGGAATTTGCATAACGAATGTATGCAAATTCCCCAGCAAGAGAACAGACCAGAAACTTGCAATGGAAAGACAGGTCTCTGTTCCAGAGACCTGCAGCCCACAGACTAGAGGAATGGACAAACAGCTGTCTGCCTGTGCAGCCAGCTGAGTGGATCATCACATTTACACTTTTTTCCAAATTCACTAACTTTTTCCCCCATGAGGCAGAAGTTCGGTAATTTACCGGACAAACAGGCCTCAATTCACTAAGCCCTGCTCGGTAAGTGTCACTTACCAGCGTGGAGCAGGGCAGCAGGCAGGCAGGGAGCTGCATGTATCGCTCGGAGGTTTTCTGTCCTGTGCATCTAAGTCATCCCTTTAGATGTGCTGCAGTTACCAGCGCGAGCTCTTCTCTATGCTAGAATACAGATTTACACATCTAAAGGGATGCAGGAAAGCCCTCAGAATTGTCAGCTTCCTCTGCTTTCATACACTGAAAGACCCACCCGATACCCCTTTGCATCAAATCACAGTGCGAAGCAGGCTGTTTGGCTCTCCCTATTGGCTGCCTGGCTCTCCCCAAAGGCTGCAACCCACAAAATTGCTCACTACCAGTTCATGCAATTTCTCTCCAAAGGCTGTCTGTCAAATCGACCGCACAGAGACAGCATGGGGAGAGCGAGTTATCAGCTTCTGTGAGCTGGAGAAAAATACCGAACTCTTTTGCCCGGAAAATGAAATGCGGAAATCTTTGTGAATTGACATTTCTTGACATTACCTGAAGTATTTACCGCACAAGTCAATAATTTACCTCACTAGTCGGGAACTCTGATTTTCTGTGCAGTAATAGGTTTAGTGAATTGTAACTTGGGAAGTTGATCGGTAAAATCAGCTGTTTTGAGCATTACCGTATGCGGTAATGCTTTGTGAATAGAGCCCATTGTCACTGAAAAAGCATTTTTGAAATCGATTTTCTTAAAAACTACAAGGTCCTTTTGAAAAATTATTTTTTGGTGTTTTTTTTTACTTGTACCCACTATTCTTCTTAACATATGTAGCAATTTTGGTGGTAATAGCATGTATGGGGGCTTTAGTATTCACTGACAAATTTGGCACTAAATTCCACAAAAATTCACAAATGATTACACATGGGGCTCGATTCACAAAGCGGTGCTAACCCAGTTAGAGACTTTAGGCGTGATAACCATTGCACTGCGCTGGTGAAAAGCCAGTTTAGGCATGATAAGTTTAGGCGTGATAAGTTTAGGCGTGATACGTTTAGATAAGTTTAGATCGCGCGTAAAGTCCTGCACGCAAAGCAGCGCCATTAAACTCTATGCAAAGTGCATCAGACTTTGCTAGTGCAAAACTTTTGATCAGCTGTGCACTGCGGTGCTAACCCAGTTGGTGCTATAGTTATCAGGCCTAAACTTATCACACCTAAACTTATCACGCCTAAACTTATCCCGCCTAAACTTATCACGCCTAAACTGAGTTTAGGCCTGATAAAGGGCTTTTCACCAACGTAATTATGTACAGGCGTAATTGCGAAATTTACTGCAAATTTAGCATAATCGTAATTATCTTAATATGATGATCACTATTCCTAAATCATTCTCCAACACTTTTATGACTACTAACATTTCTCTTTTCACCTCATTCTTTGATCCTCACATCATTTTCATAATTACATTCCTTATGTAGCAAGATCTTATCTCTGATCATTTTCTACTTACACCTTTGCATCAAATGCACTTTTCTATGATATAACATTTTTCGGTATATATGATAAAGAGAAATTTTACTCTCCAAACTATTCCTTCAAGAAACTACTGATGGTTCAAATCAAAACAGTATCACATTCAGTATTCAGCATTTTGTTTTTGTATTAAAAAATTCAGAATACAACAGTTTACTCATCAATATCCAACTGTGCAGTTTTTATTTGCATGGCAAATATAGAATGCGTCAGTAAATGTATATTTATCATGGGTTGAAGTATTTCACAAAGTTAAAAAAAATAACAGTTTCCAATTTTTGTTGATTACATTGCCAATTGTTGTATTTTTAGCTCTGAATAAATGTAAGTGTCAAATGAGTATTGTGAGCGCACAGTTTGAAATATCACCTCTTTGGAAAGCATGACCCTTTTTCCCTTTTATACGTCAGGAGAAATACACCAGCAAGACAACTTTGTTTAAAAATAGAAACATGATCTGTTTTTCATATTTCATTCTCCTTAAATTAAGTGTTTTTATTAGGAAGTGGCAAGGCCAGGCATCTTTAATTATTTAAATAATTAAATGATTTCATAGAGATAAAGTGCGTCATTGTCTGGATGGAATGACATTAATGAATGCAAGAAAATAGCATACTAACAATAATGTCTGCATTTTGGAATACAAGAATTTTTACAATATTTGATTACTAAGTGGGCTTTAGAGAATAGTTCCGTATATAGTGTTATGTACACCTCCTGAGAGCTCAGTAAATGAAATGCACAAATTCACCTGATGCAAGTGCAACCCAGATGAAGGAGTTACCAGCAGGCTCCATGGAAGGGGTTGCTTCTCATTTCAGCATCATCATATATAGCAGACTATCACTGGACAAGCACAGACATATTTCTTTTGCTTTTAGGCCCGGTTCACATCTGCGTTTTTGGCCAAAACGGATCCAGTGAGCGGATCCGGTGTCCGCTTCACCGGATCCGGATGGCTCAGTCCATGGCCCGTTCCCATTGTGAAAACGGATCTGATCAATGATTGATTGGATACATACCTAATCTTGGGCAGCAGCCGGCGGTAGAGGCTTCCTCTTCTTCCACTGTGATTACACAGTGCGTCATGTGACTAGTCACATGACGCGGAAGAAGACGGAAGCCTCTACCGCCGGCTGCTGCACAAGATTAGGTATGTCTTAAGCCTCCCTAGCTCTCCCACCCGGCTGCTGCACCCTCCCCTCACCCTCCTATCGCCCAGGATTGTGTCGGCCCATGCCCTCATCCCCGTGGAATGGGCCGTTTCTTCACTAGTGTGAAGAAATGTTCGGTTTCCCATTGCCCCCAATGCTGCAGCATTTTTTTCCGGATCCGTTCTGCTAGGCAGAAAGCTGCATTTTTTGGATCCAGGGGCCGGAACGTACGGAACGTACCCGTACCAATGGATGCATGTGAATGGATCTATAGGATAACATTGGATCCATTCACATCCGTTCCATTTGTACAGTATACGTTCCGCTTACGTTGTGGGAAAAACGCAGATGTGAACCAGGCCTTACAGAATTTCTGTTTGCAACACCAAAAGCCTGTAATGCTGGAATTGAGCAGTGAAGGATCATTAAACTAGACACTTCAATTTTGAGCCCAGCTAATTAAGGAGCTTATGCAAAATTGAACTTGGCTTGGCTTGCATCCGGTGAAATCTAAAAATATAGTGGTTAGATAGGGTACTAGTCAAGGGCAAGACTTCCTAAGGCTCCCTGCACACTGCATGCAATTCTGATTCTGATTTTTAATCAGTTTTTACATCCGATTCCGATTTGTAATCGTTACTGCATGCTGTGTTTTTTCCTCCGTTTTTCTGTTGATTGCATTCAGGAAAAATCGGAATTGCAAATCGGAATCAGAAATGGAATCGGAATCGCAAAACGGATTTGCAGTGTGCAGGGAGCCTAACACTGCTACTGCCCATAGAGCATACCCTAGTGGCTGCAGCTCTGGTGCTTTGAGTCCACCAGGAGAAAAAGCGCAATATAAATGTTCTGTCTTAGTCCTAGACTGCTCTTCTTTATTCATTGGAAGCACTGTGTAGCACACAACTGTTTTAAAGAAGTCAGTAGACATGTCTTGATAACTTAAAAGAAAATATAAAATAGCACTTAAATCATATTGCTTGTAAATAAACTATGTAATAATTTACATATTTCCAATTTTTTTTTTCTCTCTACCTCAAAATTATTTTTTGCAGTCGCATTTGGCATTAAGCATCTATAGTATTTCACAGCAGAAAGAGATGGCTTTAAGCCTCATGTTACCTTACAGTCATAACATTACTGTGCCATTCAGGGCTGGTTTAAGGGGCCCCAGTGCAAGCTTAAGCAGAGGACCCCACAACCCCTCCAACTGCCCCCCATACCCCTCTGACAAATAAACACTACCCCACTTCTCCTTTGAGTGACTTGCAGCCTTTCAGAGAGAGTGAGGGCGCCAGCATCATCCTCCTCTCTATATATCTGGCGTGTGATATGTGTAAACATGTGCCGGGTAATAGAAAGGAGAAAACAGTGCGGCAGTACACAGACAGTGCAGCCGTTGCTCGCTGGGATGTGCAGGGGCCTCAGGGAGTTGACAGGGACAGGGTCTGGCGGCACAGGGTTCCCAGAAGAGGTTAGGGGCCCTGGGGCAATTGCCCCCTTTACTTCTATGGCAGAGCCGGCCCTGGTGCCATTCCACTGTAGTTTAGTGTATTTATTTTTACTAGTCTACTGCCCTCTTTTATGTACTGTATACATCTCATCAGATAGAGTGCAAGTAGAGCAGTTGCTGTGTTATGTTAGTGATGACTTCCCCCTGACCCTCAGGGAATGCCTGCACTGTGTGCTTCTGTTTGTGATTATATGAACTATGAAGTTCACATTTTGAACAGCGCACAGAGCAGACATCCCAACATTGTCTAATAAGTATGTCAAGGAGATACGGATGGTTGCCATCTCTGTCAGAGGTTTCTAGCTCTTCGGCAAACTCACCTATCCCCTCTTATCCGAATACTACGGTCTGTTCTAACACCCAATTAGATAATAGATGGATCATGAATGAAATTTGATATGATGGAGAAGAAGATTTAAAAAAAATGGTTTGCATCGATCACAAGATCAATTAATTTATTGACACGTGCCTCTTTAGCAGGTTTTTAATTGGAAGACACATATAAAACACTTATGGGTATCTAAAATTGAGCATTTCAATCTGGAAATGTTTAAAATAAATCTAATATCAGTTTGTAACGATCGGTGTAACACAGAGAGGATCTTATTGTTGGTGATCTGCAGTATCACCAAAATACAGATATATACCTGATTATTGATGATCTGCAGTATCACCGATAATCAGATATATTACTAAACTCTGGACACCTGAGAGATATGAGTGTTTGGTGCAACAGTAATACTTTGAGAACAATACCAGGAAGACAGGTACAAGGCAGTAAGGAATACTGCTAGAGTAAGTACCTTCCAGCAGCCTGAGACTCTCCCGCAGGGAGGAGTCAGGCTGGGAGAGGAAAGGACCAGAGCGTGAGTGACACCAATGGAGGATGTCACTGACTGGTCTGTGAACTATCTCTTAACTGGGGAGATAACTCTCAAGGTCGGATAAGCCAGGTCGGCAACACACGAACATACACAGTACAAAGACAGGAGGCTGATTTGGTAATCCTAAGGCAAGCAGGGTTTGGCAACAGAGTATCAGATATAGCGAAGTACCAAATCAGTGAACAGAAGAGTGGTCAGGAAAGCAGAAAGTCATAACAGATAATAAACAATGCCTAGTCAACACCCTGGAACTAGTCTGAAGTATAACAGAATGGTAACACAATTTCCTAATCTTGGGTGTGAGGTCCTTGATCATCAACACCCTGGAACTAGTCTGAGGTATAACAGAATGATAACGCAAGTCCCTAATCTTGGGTGTGAGGTCCTTGATCATCAACACCCTGGAACTAGTCTGAGTTATAACAGAATGATAACACAAGTCCCTAATCTTGGGTGTGAGGTCCTTGATCATCAACACCCTGGAACTAGTCTGAAGTATAACAGAATGAGAACACAGATTCCTAATCTTGGGTGTGAGGTCCTTGATCATCAACACCCTGGAACAAGTCTGAAGTATAACAGAATGATAACACAGATTCTGACAATAAGGTCTGAGTGCTTCCACGTAGTGATCGCAATGGCAGACAACCACCGAATGACCAGCACCCAGTATATATAGCCCAGCGCTCTCCAGCGCCTCCCCTAAGTGCTGGACCGATGGGAACTGGTACAATCGTCAGCTGACCGGCTTGGTCAGCTGACTCCCTTCTGGCTGTCATAAAAGTTCTGCCTCTCAACGTCCTTCTGAACCTGTGTGGACTATCAGTCCCAGCCACACCAGACATGTCTTGCGTACCACCCGCCGCACTGGACGCAGAGCCAGCCGCACTGCTATCAAGTCATGCGGCGGTTTCTCCGTGTTCAGCCATACTGACAGATGTAGGCCTACGCGTGCAAACCGCCGCGTTGGACGCGGAATCAGCCGCCTTGTTCTGAGTGCACGTGGCGGCTTTTCCACGTTTTCTCACACAGTTACTGTATGCCTACTTTTCAAGATATTTCTAAGTCAAGATTATACTTCATCACCTGTATTATCTGAGCAAGCTTGGGAACATCTGCACTTTTGCATCAGGAACATATAAGATGTCTGGTTGATATCTTTTATAGAGGCATTTTGTCTTGTGCACAGTGACTGTTTTGTTCCTCCTTTTATATAGATTCTGCTGGAGGGGTATTTTATGCAAAGTATATCAACATTAGGCAATGCTCAAGAGAACTGCTCGTGTATATGATAGTATTGATGTGAATTTGGATTTGGTTTGTGTAGAATCTATACAGGCTGGTCTCTCACGTTCCGCTATTGCAGAGGAAAGTGTTTGTAAGTATTCTTCTCCTGTACAGAGTGTAGAAGGAGTTAAAACCTCTGTCAGTTTATTATTAGCGTATTATTATTCTGTATTATTATTATTTCTATATTATTGCTGCATTAATGTACTACAATTTCCTTCAATTCATTTTATCAGGGTTCATTGTCCATGGTGCAGAAGGTGGTTTAAAGCCCGCAGTTACATATCTGTCAGTTCAATCTCCTTGGCGGTATCATTCCTTCCTGATTTTAGAGTCTAAAAACAGTACAATTTTTTTCATGTGCTTTTAGAAGCTAAAAGCAAGAAAAATCAAACCCCCAGAGAGCCCCTGCACTTACTCATCTTCCTGGGATCCAGCACTGCAGTTCTCCCTCCGTCCTCCAGGCGGTGCTGTAACCCTATAGTGAGATTGCCGGCTGTCATCATGACAACAGGCGGCAATCTCTCCAGAGGGATCTGGAGCCCCTCCGAGGACAGGAAGGAGAATGGCTGCCGGTGTCTGGATCCCGTGGGAGATGAGTTGAAAAACCCACTGTGTGCCATGCTCTTCATTAACCTCACGGCAGCTACCATGAGTCAGGCTCGGGGTTACCGCTCTAAGCTTGGATTTCCAGCCCCGAGCCTGAGTTGGGGTTACCGCTTGGGAGATTAGCAGGAATAAATCTAATGGAGGTTTCTGTTCTAGCTCTGCTTTCTTCCTTATAAGGAAGGATAAGGAAAATAAGCTTAGTGAATTGTGGCCACTGTTTGAAGAATGCTAATTTAACAAGTTATATAAAATAGAGTGTTATAATACCTAACCATTCTGATCCTAAAAGCTTGACCAATTTTTTATGCTTTTAAACCATGATCAGTAAGACCGAGAAATGTCTCATTATGTCTGAAGGCTCATACCCACCTCGAGATTCTTCATGCAATTCTTCAGACAACCGGCAACTCTTTGAGCAGCAAGTTATCATTTCCATGATCTCACAAGATGGGTACAAGTGCACGATCAGGAGAATTAGGTGATACGTGGAGGAAACAACCATCACAGCAGATAGGATCTTTAAAGAAAACCTGAACTGAAAATGAAAAGTCAAAATAAACATACACAAGTCATACTTACCTCCTGTGTAGTCTACTCATCAATCTCTTTTTCCTCTAGTGCGTCCTGTTTGTACACTGTGATCAATGGAATTCTCCGTCCTCCATTTTGAAAATGACCATTACACCATAACAGCTTTCTGGTCAGCACACAGTTAAACTGTAACATCGCCCACTTGAGCCATAGGGACACATGGAAACATCAGTTCTCCTCTCAGCTGTAACTGACAGCAACTGACAGCAACTGATATATTTCAGTTTTGACAAAATGTTGTCAGAACTGGAAGGGATCATTGTCAGAAGAAAATGGTGAGCTTCTGAGAGGAACTGATGGCAAGGTAACTATGTAATGTTCATTTGAAGTTACTTCATGTGTTTATCTTAAATAATTTTACTCAGTACAGGTTCCCTTTAAGATCCCTGATGACTCTTGCGTGGTTTTGTGTCTTCCCTTGGGCAGGAAGATGGATCGTGGAACCTCGTTTGTAAGGAGGCATCACTGTGAGATTCATCAATCCATCGTCAGGTATTTAGCTTAAAGGTTACCATGAAATTTGAAATTAGATAAACAATCAATAAGTTCTTTAAGTACACCTAAAGTCAGGAAAAAAGTTATATACTTACTTTAGCATTGGAAAGCCTCTAGATGGTCCAGAGGCTTCTTGCACCCTGCCACAGCCCACTCTTGTGGCGCAGGGTCCTTCTAAACCTACTCAACAAAAGCTTGTCAAATAGGTTTCTTCTGGCAGAACTCTCGGGCATGGATAAGCACACCTGGACTTGACATGTTTGAGAACGTCCACGCATGTCCAGTAGAATGAAGCAATCATGCATGAAGGAAAAAAATCTCTGCATCAGTGCATGGACCTTACTCATGCATGGCCAAGAGCATGGCCACAGGATGAAAAGAAGATGATGGAGGAACCTGAGCTGGAACGGTGTCCTGTACGAAGATTCAGGCAGCCTCTAGACCATAGTGGTGTGCAACTGGTGAGGTAAGTATCTTCCTCCCCATTACAGGTTAGCTTTAATAACAATCATTCACCTGCTTACCACCCGGCATCACTAGAATTTGACCTCACATAAATTGCACCATTGCCATTACTTCACTTGTACTGGATTATACTAGATTTTAATTAGATTCAATGTTTCTAATTAATTTAATATGTATACATTATTTGATATTCAAATACTTAAAGAGGAACTTTGGTGAACATAGCTTAATTTAAAAAAAATATGTTATTTTTAACATTAATACTTTAAAAACTGTTTAGTCCATTTTTGCTCTTTCTAAAATTGCTTCTCTCCCCGATTAACATTTTTAAATGTATCGCAGGTGGCAACATCTTTACAGCAGGTAGGTGTATTACTGCAGAATGTTTGTTTACTGTTTGTTCTGAAGTCAGTAGAAACAACACCCAGGCATATATGCAATTCATTTGTTCTCCTGAGTTTTCTCCTAGGTGATATTTATTTTCAAACTTGTCTATAACATGTTTTTTTAACCACCAGCAAGCAAGAAAGTACTCAAAATAATTTTAATAGTATTTTTTTCACCTACTTTTTGGTACATTGCAGAGTGCTGAAAAGTTATTGCAAATAGAAGAATGAAAAAATATCACCTAGGAGAAAACTCAGGAGAAATGTTAATTGCATATGGGCACTGGTCTCCCAGAATGCTCTGGGAGGATAATTCTGAATAATAAACAACCTAGGATAGACATCACTGGGCAGCAGGGTTACAGCTATATATAGATATAGAAACTGTTTATACTGCTAAAAACCAGGATACTTCACATAAACATGGGTATCCTGAATAATTTACTGCTTTCTACTACGTCAATATGATGCCTCCTTAACATAGTTTGACCGAGATCTCTTTATATTAGAATTTTTCCATTGCCTAGGCCAATTTGCATGAAGTAGGGCACAAGATAGATTAATGTGTACATTGTATATGGAGGTTACACAACCAATATCAAAAACATAATTTAAAATATTATTATTATTATTATTATTATTATTGATTTATAAAGCGCCAACATATTCCGTGGCGCTGTACAAAGTAAGAAACAAACATGGGGTACATAATACAGACAATGGTGTACACTAATATACAAGATACATAATTAGTGACAAAATACAAAAAATTATACAGCATACAGAATACAAAATACAGAAGTGGTAATGACAGTGATAAAAGTAACATGATGAATAAAATGTATAATGATTTCCAAGACACAAAAGGGGGAGAGAGCCCTGCCCTTGCGAGCTTACAATCTAAAGGGAATGGGGGTAAACAAGAGGAGGGGTAGTATACGATAAAATATATAAAGGCAGTGTGTTTTAGGATACCTAGTAGGAGTGCAATTTGGCCTTAGGACAAAGGGAAGTGGCCTAGGGTAGCGCCTATGCTTGTCGGAACAATTGAGTTTTTAGAGAGCAGTCGTTGGCGAGTGTGGTAGGATCTAGAGATGGTTTTTAAAGTAGTGGTGTCACAACAGCCTTTTTGAGTGGCGACGGAAAGATGCCAGTGGAGAGGGACAGGTTACATAGCGATGTTAGTGCAGGCATGAGAGATGAGGATAGGTGCGGAATGAACTAAACTAGCTTTAGCTAACTAAACATTGCCAAGTAGCTTTAAATAAAGAAAGAAAGTAAGAAAGAAGTGAGAATAGCCCTAGGAGACACTGATTATTACCTCAGGCTACCTACAAACCTTTTAATGATATTTAAGAAAGACAGTTTTATAGATGGCAGCCATAAAATGAAAATTATAACAAATGCAAAAAAAACGATTTATAGAAAGTAAACAAACCTATAATCAATTACACAAACGAAGTGCGCTACCCCCTCCCAGTGTCCAAAACCTGTTCCAACAGTCCTTGTAACAAATTCCTTTGCTGTTCAGCATCCACTGTCCGGACACTCCAGGATATGTATCCGTGATGAAAGTTTCACATATATGGAGAGAAAACCAAAAAGAAAAAGACAATCATAGTGCAATCCTGTAAATATCAGAACGCAAGGACCTTCACCCTATGGGGCCCGATTGTGCGACTTTTATTGCGGGTTCACCTCTGTGTGAGTGACCATCCGCCAACAATTGGCACGCTCACCTTTTTGTAAGGCTGCCCAGCCCTACAGACAGCAACTGCACTTTCTGAGGTTTAATCGACCTCCTCCCAACGATCAGGTCATATCCAATCTCAAACAAACCAATAGAGAAATATCATAGTGCAAGTATGTTTGTAATCCAACTACTTCATATAGCAACACATCTATTATTCTCCTGCTCACCCTTTGCTGCTGCTGCCCACACTCACAGACAGCTGTCCTCACTCACTGGGTGTGCAGGCTCAACCCCAATCCTTGCAGGTATATTCCACCTTCTTATAAAACGATATCAAGCACACATCTAGAACTGAAAGGCTTCTGATAGTGTAAAACCCACAGTTTTATTTATAAAAAACAAGTATTGTACTCACAAACATAAGTGTAAAAAGCGCATATAAGTTTAAAAATGATCAGGGGACGTCTCCTCCTGCTGCTGGTCGCTTCCCTTCCAGGCTCCGCCCTACGCGTTACGTCATACGACTCATCAGGGGCTATTGGTCAGGAAGCGACCCACCAGACTCATATAGTCACATACCTCATTTGCATATTCCACTCTCGTGGTTAGTAACAAAAATATCATTCCTAAAATTTCTTTTCTAAAATGCCATTATATACTGCTTAGCCCAACCACTGTGTATAAGGTCCTTAGTATTATTATTCTTCCTCTCTATGTGCTGAAATTTCAAAACTATATACCTAGAACACAACCAGGTCCCAAACAACTCCAAGGAAGGCTATTCGAAGGGTTCCCCAAATTCTTGAGATGTGGATGACAATCGCCATCCACCCGTTGATCCACCTAATACTAGTCATCCGATATAAAGCAATTTAGGTCCACTTCCACATTTAGACCACTTTGGGGAATGGATTCCTGGCTTGGGGAGTGGCCCAGGTTGAATGCGCAAGAGGCTGGTGAGAGACTCACGCATTGGGCGGCCTGAAGCCTCGCGAGATAGCGAGAGGAGAGGAGTATGGGTAGTGTAGTCCTGGGGAGAAAGCGAAATGGGTTTGCAAGACTTCGATAGCAATAGCAGGTATACATAGTGGCACAATAAGTATATGATATGGTTATAACAGTTATATATGATGTTTAGAAGAATGGCATTTTTAGAAAAGAAATTTTAGGAATGATATTTTTGTTACTAACCACGAGAGTGGAATATGCAAATGAGGTATGTGACTATATGAGTCTGGTGGGTCGCTTCCTGACCAATAGCCCCTGATGAGTCGTATGACGTAACACGTAGGGCGGAGCCTGGAAGGGAAGCGACCAGCAGCAGGAGGAGACGTCCCCTGATCGTTTTTAAACTTATATGCGTTTTTTACACTTATGTTTGTGAGTACAATACTTGTTTTTTATAAATAAAACCGTGGGTTTTACACTATCAGAAGCCTTTCAGTTCTAGATGTGTGCTTGATATCGTTTTATAAGAAGGTGGAATATACCTGCAAGGATTGGGGTTGAGCCTGCACACCCAGTGAGTGAGGACAGCTGTCTGTGAGTGTGGGCAGCAGCAGCAAAGGGTGAGCAGGAGAATAATAGATGTGTTGCTATATGAAGTAGTTGGATTACAAACATACTTGCACTATGATATTTCTCTATTGGTTTGTTTGAGATTGGATATGACCTGATCGTTGGGAGGAGGTCGGTTAAACCTCAGAAAGTGCAGTTGCTGTCTGTAGGGCTGGGCAGCCTTACAAAAAGGTGAGCGTGCCAATTGTTGGCGGATGGTCACTCACACAGAGGTGAACCCGCAATAAAGGTCGCACAATCGGGCCCCATAGGGTGAAGGTCCTTGCGTTCTGATATTTACAGGATTGCACTATGATTGTCTTTTTCTTTTTGGTTTTCTCTCCATATATGTGAAACTTTCATCACGGATACATATCCTGGAGTGTCCGGACAGTGGATGCTGAACAGCAAAGGAATTTGTTACAAGGACTGTTGGAACAGGTTTTGGACACTGGGAGGGGGTAGCACACTTCGTTTGTGTAATTGATTGTATTTTGAGATGTACATGTGGCATCTGTGTTTGAGTTGCAGCAGGCCCTAGGTTAGAGGGGAGTGGGAAAGGAGGGGAGCGCAATTGAGAAAGTCTTTTTGAATAAACAAACCTATACCCACCCATTTCCACTATTAATTGAAACTACATAAATCCCTAACCATCCCCCAGGAAGACCCAATATTTTATGTGACACCTCTCTTACTTCCATTTTCACTCTGCTCATTGGTCATTGCCTACAGAGCCACATTAAAACATTATCATTGTACCCCTGGAGATGTTACACAACAATTCCAAATCCTAACAACATCCATGGAATCCAACATAGAGATGGCTAACCTTGGGCGTCATACCTAAGAAATATAATTCACAATAAAAAAAAGAATGAAAGCACTAAGAGAAAACCAAGAAATCTTACATAAAATAGTTAATTCTCCATTCGTGGTAGCACAGTTTAAACAATATATCCGGGGTGTTTAAAAAAAGCAGATCTCCTTACCTGGGGCTTCCTCCAGCCCCGGGCAGCTTATGAGTCCCTCACCGCAGCTCCACTCCCAGTCGTTGGCCCAGAGTTCACTCCGTTGCAGCAGCAGACCTGGTGAGGTCCGCAGCCTCTGCACCTGCGCAATCGTGTGCCCCGCTCGCGATCATGTAGCCAGGAGCATTCTGCACAGGCACAGAGGCTGCCAACCTCGCCAGGTCGACTACTGCAACAGAGAGGGGGATCTCGGGCCACAGGCTGGGAACAGAGCTGCAGCAAGGGACACATAAACTGCCATAAACCCGAATGTATACTTTAAGTAACTGCTGTAGAATTGAATGCAAATTTAATGCACATTGTATGCAGCTTTGAATTTAGTTGATTAAAAACACCAGGAAGGGCTCAGTACCCAGCACACTCTAGGCTGAAATGTGTGCTGAAATGAGTGTGATATTTGACACTGCAGTGCAACTTAATTTATTGTGGTAGTGACATCTGCTCAACACGGATACAGATTAAATAGAAGTGTGGGTACAACATACCATATGCGTCATACCGCTATAAGAGTGAGGGTATTGGCAGTGGGTGCTTGGCACAAACAGGAGCCTAATAGCCATTTCGCATATATACATATACATCGGCCTCTCAAAATATACATTTTTATATATTTGTTCACATATTTAGCATGTTCAGAATCAGAACATCTCCAGAACTCGTCATTAATGCTTTCAGAATTATTTCTTTATGACTAAGATGAATGTTGTTTGAATCACAATGTTAATCCAGCTCGAAGGCTCTTACAGATTTTCATTTATATTATACATATGCTTCCAAGGCCAAACAAGTCCATTTTATTCTGTAGTGAATGCAATCAGCCATTACCTTTTGTATTTCTAATGCATTTTTTTTTCAAAGCAGAGCATTCAGGAGATAGAAATGAAGATCCTTCCAAGAACCTTGACTCGACATACGCGCATTACATATCCAATGGGTACTATACAGAATAACCTTGTACATCACATCCCCTTAACACTTAAAAGATTCCCTCTTTCATGAAATAATCTTAAGCAGATAAAAAAAACTGAAACAGAATAAAAAAAAAAAAAAAACAGTTAAGACTGACTTTGTACTACAGTTATTCTGTTTCTCGATGCTTTTTAACCACTTCCCGACCGCCCACTACACAGGGGCGGCGGGGAAGTGGAGCCCTGCAGGACGGCCTCACCCACAGAGGCGGCGGTCCATTTAAGGGCATGGGCGGAGCGATCGCGTCATCCGTGACGCGATCCTCCGCCGGCGCCTGTCACCGTTCGCTCGCCGCAACATCCCGCCGGCTATACGGAAGCGCCGGCGGGATGTTAACCCCGCGATCGCCGCATACAAAGTGTATAATACACTTTGTAATGTTTACAAAGTGTATTATACATGCTGCCTCCTGCCCTGGTGGTCCCAGTGTCCGAGGGACCACCAGGGCAGGCTGCAGCCACCCTAGTCTGCACCCAAGCACACTGATTTCTCCCCCCCCTGCCCCAGATCGCCCACAGCACCCATCAGACCCCCCCCCTGCCCACCCCCCAGACCCCTGTTTGCACCCAATCACCCCCCTAATCACCCATCAATCACTCCCTGTCACTATCTGTCAACGCTATTTTTTTTTTATCCCCCCCCCCTGCTCCCTGCCCCCTCCTGATCACCCCCCACCCCTCAGATTCTCCCCAGACCCCCCCCCCCCAGACCACCCCCCCCTGTTTACTGTATGCATCTATCCCCCTGATCACCTGTCAATCACCTGTCAATCACCTGTCAATCACCCGTCAATCACCCATCAATCACCCGTCAATCACCCCCTGTCACTGCCACCCATCAATCAGCCCCTAACCTGCCCCTTGCGGGCAATCTGATCACCCCCCCACACCAATAGATCGCCCACAGATCCGACATCAGATCACCTCCCAAATCCATTGTTTACATCTATTCTCTCCTCTAAACACCCACTAATTACCCATCAATCACCCATCAATCACCCCCTATCACCACTTGTCACTTTTACCTATCAGATCAGACCCTAATCTGCCCCTTGCGGGCACCCAATCACCCGCCCACACGCTCAGATTGCCCTCTGACCCCCCCTTATCAATTCACCAGTGCATTAATTACATCTGTTCTTCCCTGTAATAACCCACTGATCACCTGTCAATCACCTGCCAATCACCTATCACCCATCAATCACCCCCTGTCACCCCCTGTCACTGCCACCCATCAATCAGCCCCTAACCTGCCCCTTGCGGGCAATCTGATCACCCACCCACACCATTAGATCGCCCGCAAACCCGCCGTCAGATTACCTCCCAAATGTATCGTTTACATCTGTTATCTTCTCTAAACACCCACTAATTACCCATCAATCACCCCCTATCACCACCTGTCACTGTTACCTATCAGATCAGACCCTAATCTGCCCCTTGCGGGCACCCAATCACCCGCCCACACGCTCAGATTGCCCTCAGACCCCCCCCCCCCTTATCAATTCGCCAGTGCATTAATTACATCTGTCCTTCCCTGTAATAACCCACTGATCACCTGTCAATCACCTGCCAATCACCTATCACCCATCAATCACCCCCTGTCACTGCCACCCAACAATCAGCCCCTAACCTGCCCCTTGCGGGCAATCTGATCACCCACCCACACCAATAGATCGCCCGCAGATCCGACATCAGATCACCACCCAAGCGCAGTGTTTCCATCTATTCTCTCCTCTAAACACCCACTAATTACCCATCAATCACTCCCTATCACCACCTGTCACTGTTACCTATCAGATCAGACCCTAATCTGCCCCTTGCGGGCACCCAATCGCCCGCCTACACGCTCAGATTGCCCTCAGACCCCCCCTTATCAATTCGCCAGTGCAATATTTACATCTGTTCTCCCCTGTAATAACCCACTGATTACCTGTCAATCACCTATCAATCACCCATCAATCACCCCCTGTCACTGCCACCCATCAATCACCCCCTGTCACTGCCACCCATCAATCACCCCCTGTCACTGCCACCCATCAATCAGCCCCTAACCTGCCCCTTGCGGGCAAACTGATCACCCACCCACACCAATAGATCGCCCGCAGATCCGACATCAGATCACCACCCAAGCGCAGTGTTTCCATCTATTCTCTACCCTAAACACCCACTAATTACCCATCAATCACCCCCTGTCACTGCTACCTATCAGATTAGACCCCTATCTGCCCCTAGGGCACTCAATCACCCGCCCACACCCTCAGAATGCCCTCAGACCCCAGCCCTGATCACCTCGCCAGTGCATTGCTTGCATCCATTCCCCCCTCTAATCACACCTTGAGACACCCATCAATCACCTCCTGTCACCCCCTAGCACACCTACCCATCAGATCAGGCCCCAATTTGCCCCGTGTGGGCTCCTGATCACTCGGCCAAACCCTCAGACCCCCTTCCGATCACCTCCCCAGTGCATGGATTGCATCTATTTTCCCCTCTAACCACCCCCTGAGACACCCATCAATCACCTCCTGTCACCCCCCTAGCACTCCTATCCATCAGATCAGGCCTAATACAACCTGTCATCTAAAAGGCCACCCTGCTTATGACCGGTTCCACAAAATTCGCCCCCTCATAGACCACCTGTCATCAAAATTTGCAGATGCTTATACCCCTGAACAGTCATTTTGAGACATTTGGTTTCCAGACTACTCACGGTTTTGGGCCTGTAAAATGCCAGGGCGGTATAGGAACCCCACAAGTGACCCCATTTTAGAAAAAAAAGACACCCCAAGGTATTATGTTAGGTGTATGACGAGTTCATAGAAGATTTAATTTTTTGTCAAAAGTTAGCGGAAATTAATTTTTATTGGTTTTTTTTCACAAAGTGTCATTTTTCACTAACTTGTGACAAAAAATAAAATCTTCTATGAACTCGCCATACACCTAACGGAATACCTTGGGGTGTCTTCTTTCTAAAATGGGGTCACTTGTGGGGTTCCTATACTGCCCTGGCATTTTAGGGGCCCTAAACCGCGAGGAGTAGTCTAGAAAACAAATGCTTCAAAATGACCTGTGAATAGGACGTTGGGCCCCTTAGCGCACCTAGGCTGCAAAAAAGTGTCACACATGTGGTACCGCCGTACTCAGGAAAAGTAGTATAATGTGTTTTGGGGTGTATTTTTACACATACCCATGCTGGGTGGGAGAAATTTCTATGTAAATGGACAATTGTGTGTAAAAAAATCAAACAATTGTCATTTACAGAGATATTTCTCCCACTTAGCATGGGTATGTGTAAAAATACACCCCAAAACGCATTATACTACTTCTCCTGAGTACAGCGGTACCACATGTGTGGCACTTTTTTACACCCTAAGTACGCTAAGGGGCCCAAAGTCCAATGAGTACCTTTAGGATTTCACAGGTCATTTTGCGACATTTGGTTTCAAGACTACTCCTCACGGTTTAGGGCCCCTAAAATGCCAGGGCAGTATAGGAACCCCACAAATGACCCCATTCTAGAAAGAAGACACCCAAAGGTATTCCGTACGGAGTATGGTGAGTTCATAGAAGATTTTATTTTTTGTCACAAGTTAGCGGAAAATGACACTTTGTGAAAAAAAACTATTAAAATCAATTTCCGCTAACTTGTGACAAAAAAATAAAAACTTCTATGAACTCACCATACTCCTAACGGAATACCTTGGGGTGTCTTCTTTCTAAAATGGGGTCATTAGTGGGGTTCCTATACTGCCCTGGCATTTTAGGGGCCCTAAACCGTGAGGAGTAGTCTTGAAACAAAAATGACCTGTGAAATCCTAAAGGTACTCATTGGACTTTGGGCCCCTTAGTGCAGTTAGGGTGCAAAAAAGTGCCACACATGTGGTATCGCCGTACTCGGGAGAAGTAGTACAATGTGTTTTGGGGTGTATTTTTACACATACCCATGCTGGGTGGGAGAAATACCTCTGTAAATGACAATCTTTTGATTTTTTTTACACACAATTGTCCATTTACAGAGGTATTTCTCCCACCCAGCATGGGTATGTGTAAAAATACACCCCAAAACACATTGTACTACTTCTCCCGAGTATGGCGATACCACATGTGTGGCACTTTTTTGCACCCTAACTGCGCTAAAGGGCCCAAAGTCCAATGAGTACCTTTAGGATTTCACAGGTCATTTTGCGACATTTGGTTTCAAGACTACTCCTCACGGTTTAGGGCCCCTAAAATGCCAGGGCAGTATAGGAACCCCACAAATGACCCCATTTTAGAAAGAAGACACCCCAAGGTATTCCGTTAGGAGTATGGTGAGTTCATAGAAGATTTTATTTTTTGTCAAAAGTTAGCGGAAATTGATTTTAATTGTGTTTTTTCACAAAGTGTCATTTTCCGCTAACTTGTGACAAAAAATAAAATCTTCTATGAACTCGCCATACTACTAACGGAATACCTTGGGGTGTCTTCTTTCTAAAATGGGGTCATTTGTGGGGTTCCTATACTGCCCTGGCATTTTAGGGGCCCTAAACCGTGAGGAGTAGTCTTGAAACGAAATTTCTCAAAATGACCTGTGAAATCCTAAAGGTACTCATTGGACTTTGGGCCCTTTAGCGCAGTTAGGGTGCAAAAAAGTGCCACACATGTGGTATCGCCGTACTCAGGAGAAGTAGTATAATGTGTTTTGTGGTGTATTTTTACACATACCCATGCTGAGTGGGAGAAATATCTCTGTAAATGGACAATTGTGTGTAAAAAAAATTAACAAATTGTCATTTACAGAGATATTTCTCCCACCCAGCATGGGTATGTGTAAAAATACACCCCAAAACACATTATACTACTTCTCCTGAGTACGGCAATACCACATGTGTGGCACTTTTTTGCAGCCTAACTGCGCTAAGGGGTCCAAAGTCCAATGAGCACCTTTAGGCTTTACAGGGGTGCTTACAATTTAGCACCCCCCAAAATGTCAGGACAGTAAACACACCCCACAAATGATCCCATTTTGGAAAGTAGACCCTTCAAGGTATTCAGAGAGGGGCATGGTGAGTCCGTGGCAGATTTCATTTTTTTTTGTCGCAAGTTAGAAGAAATGGAAACTTTTTTTTTTTTTTTTTTTCCTCACAAAGTGTCATTTTCCGCTTACTTGTGACAAAAAATAATATCTTCTATGAACTCACTATGCCTCTCAGTGAATACTTTGGGATGTCTTCTTTCCAAAATGGGGTCATTTGGGGGGTATTTATACTATCCTGGAATTCTAGCCCCTCATGAAACATGACAGGGGGTCAGAAAAGTCAGAGATGCTTGAAAATGGGAAAATTCACTTTTGGCACCATAGTTTGTAAACGCTATAACTTTTACCCAAACCAATAAATATACACTGAATGGTTTTTTTTTTATCAAAAACATGTTTGTCCACATTTTTCGCGCTGCATGTATACAGAAATTTTACTTTATTTGAAAACTGTCAGCACAGAAAGTTAAAAAAATCATTTTTTTGCCAAAATTCATGTCTTTTTTGATGAATATAATAAAAAGTAAAAATCGCAGGAGCAATCAAATAGCATCAAAAGAAAGCTTTATTAGTGACAAGAAAAGGAGCCAAAATTCATTTAGGTGGTAGGTTGTATGAGCGAGCAATAAACCGTGAAAGCTGCAGTGGTCTGAATGGAAAAAAAGTGGCCGGTCCTTAAGGGGGGTAAAGCCCTAGGTCCTCAAGTGGTTAAAATATTACACACTTTGTCATTGATTTGTAGTGCATCAAACTATCTGATGTACTTAAAGAGAGTCTGAAGCGAGAATAAATCTCGCTTCAGACCTCATAAATAGCAGGGGCATGTGTGCCCCTGCTAAACCACCACTATCCCGCGGCTTAAAGGGGGTCCCTGATCCCCCAAATCCCCTCGGTGCAGCAAGGGAGCGCTTCCTGGTTGGGGCAGGGCTAACCGCTGCAGCCCTTCCCCACGCGCGTCTGTCAGCACATATCTCCGCCTCTCCCCCGCCCCTCTCAGTCTTCCTTCACTGAGAAGGGCGGGGAGAGGCGGCGATGCGCCGCTGATAGACGCGACTGGAGGCAGGGCTGCGGCGGTTAGCCCTGCCTCCAAGAGCGACCAAGTCTGCGACCAAGTGTTGCAGTGGGGGGTTTGGGAGTGAAGGGACCCCCGTTTAGCGGCGCGATAGCGGCGGTTTAGCAGGGGCACACGTGCCCTTGCTAACTTTGAGCTCTGAAGCGAGATTTATTCTCGCTTCAGAGTCTCTTTAAAGGGGAACTGAAGAGAGAGGTATAGGGAGGCTGCCATGTTTATTTCCTTTTAAGCAATACCACAAAAAAAGTGGGATCAGCGCATCACCAGGCCGCCTCTGAATGGCCTCAGCTCAGAGATGCGCTGAGCCCCCCCAGAAATTGCAAACGCACCTTGAACCCAAACAGAGGCTCTGCATATACACCAAAGGAAAACTATTAAGTGGAGCAGCTGACCAGAAATAAATCAATCAAACATAGCAAAGAAACGAACAGCGCTACTTAAAAACAGATGAGTGCTTACCTGCAAAAAAGTGCACACCCCACTCATGGGATTCAAATACACAATGAGCATACACATGACCTGTCTACCACTTGGAGGATGTTAGTTTCACTAACAATTTGCAATTTGTTAGGTACTCGTCCCTCCCACTGTGGAAGAAGTCTTTCCTCCATGGGAGGGGACCTAACACTAACTAATTAGTGTTAGGTCCCCTCCCATGGAGGAAAGACTTCTTCGACAGTGGGAGGGACGAGTACCTAACAAATTGCAAATTGTTAGTGAAACTAACATCCTCCAAGTGGTAGACAGGTCATGTGTATGCTCATTGTGTATTTGAATCCCATGAGTGGGGTGTGCACTTTTTTGCAGGTAAGCACTCATCTGTTTTTAAGTAGCGCTGTTCATTTCTTTGCTATGTTTGATTGATTTATTTCTGGTCAGCTGCTCCCACTTAATAGTTTTCCTTTGGTGTATATGCAGAGCCTCTGTTTGGGTTCAAGGTGCGTTTGCAGTTTCTGGGGGGGCTCAGCGCATCTCTGAGCTGAGGCCATTCAGAGGCGGCCTGGTGATGCGCTGATCCCACTTTTTTTGCGCAATTCTCAATTTTACTGGTAGCGCGCCCAGGCTATGCATATGCATAGGTAGAATTTAGTTAGTGTTAGGTCCCCTCCCATGGAGGAAAGACTTCTTCGACAGTGGGAGAGACGAGTACCTAACAAATTGCAAATTGTTAGTGAAACTAACATCCTCCAAGTGGTAGACAGGTCATGTGTATGCTCATTGTGTATTTGAATCCCATGAGTGGGGTGTGCACTTTTTTGCAGGTAAGCACTCATCTGTTTTTAAGTAGCGCTGTTCATTTCTTTGCTATGTTTTAAGCAATACCAGTTGCCTGGCAGCGCTGCTGATCCTCTGCCTTTAATACTATTAGCCATAGCCTCTGAACAAGCATGCCGCAGATCAGGTGTTTCAGACTTTAAAGACTAGCTGCATGCTTGCTTCTGGTGTAATTCAAATACTACTGCAGAGAAATAGACCAGCAGGGCAGCCAGGTAACTGGAATTGATTAAAAGGAAATATGGCAGCCTCTGTATACTTCTTATTTCAGTTCCCCTTTAAAGGGATACTTAAGGCTGATTAAAAAAATGACTTTTACTCACCCGGGGCTTCCCTCAGCCCCCTGCAGCTGAACGGTGCCCTCACCGTGTCCCTCCGATGCACCTGGTCTCGCCGGCGGCCACTTCCGGTTTGGCCGTCACCGGCCAACAGGCTGTGAATGTGGCTGATTACCCGCGTTCCCGGATTATCCCGGATTATCAGCCACGTTCCCAGCCTGTCGGCCGGTGACGGCCAGACCGGAAGTGGCCGCCGGCGTATCCAGGTGCATCGGAGGGACACGGCGAGGGCACCGTTGAGCTGCAGGGGGCTGAGGGGAGCCCCGGGTGAGTAAGTCATTTTTTTTATCAGCCTTAAGTATCCCTTTAAGGCGATAGCTACTAATGGCTACAAAGCTGCTCCAATAAACTTAACTAATGTCGTTTAAAACAAATATTTGTTAAAAAAAAATATTATTTGGAGTTAAATGTATGTAGTTATCTCATAATTTATGTATCCTTGGTTTATTTTTGCCTTGTCTATAAGGAGAAAAAAAATTGTGAGATAAACAGATAGCGGCCCTGAGACATCACCTTCCAATTCCTGTTCCCTTTGCCACAGCTTACCATTCAGCCCTCAGACACTGAGGGAATTCTGAAGACATCCAGCACTGTAGGCAATGTAAACTTTTGGACTGGTTGGTAAGTCCACACACAATACAATTTCGATTGTATGTATAATTGATACAATCTGCAATCTTATCCAGAGATTGGATAAGCTGCCACCAATTCTCAATTGAGTGTGAGAAGACACAATTCTAACTCTAGCTAGTCCTGTAGAAAAAAAGGGTAATTGCTGCAGCCTAGATAGGCATAACCATATTTTAATAAAAACAGTTATGGTAATGTTCTCTCCGAAAGGCAGAATTCTTTGCAGAAGATATTTAGAACAAGTGCTTATACGGAACTGGATTAACCATTTATTTCATTAAGAAATCGTGGAAACAATTGATTACAGAAAGTTGTCAAAACGTCTAACTAAAGAATGAGATTAGACATAACAAAATATTGGGGAAAATAAAGTAGAAATAATAACTGGATAAAGTCTGAGCAGTCTATGAAATTACCATATCCTTTTGAAATTGTATCTCCAAGATGATGAGAGTACGTTCTTTCAGGGCCGTTTCCAGGGCCGTGCGGATAGTGCGACCGCACTGAGCGCTGGACAGATCGGCAGGTGGAAGGGCGCAGAGGCGGGCATCAGGTGCAGACTGGCCTGGGGGAGATTTCCTCCCCCGCCCCTCGTGACGCATTTTTCACTGTGTTCGGGGCGCTCCTGTGTCCTTGTCAGCAGAATCTAATGCACGCAGCGGCCAGCGCTGCTTCAGTCTCATTGGCTCCACTCCATTCTTCGGCGGCCGCTTGTTCTCCACTTCCGGGTTCCTCTGCACATGATTACACGTGAGGTGCAGAAGACTCAGGGACCGAGAACGAGCGGCTGCCGCGGAGGATGGAGGCGGGGAAGATCATTGCAGCCTGGAACCAATGAAACTGTAGCACCGACGGCACTTGCGTGCATCCCATCCTGCCGACAGGTAGAAGGGAGAAGTAGGGTTGAGCAGCACTCCTGTCTGGGGAGGGGGAAATGGAAGCAACTCTGCCTCTGTGCTCATCACCCACTGTTGGGGAAGGGGGGGATTTGAGCACTGCTGTCTTGGGGGGGAGGGGAGGGGAGCATCTCTGCCTCCGTGCTCAGCACCCACAAATGCACCTCTGCCGACAGCACGCAGCACCCACGGGGGGGGGGTGCACTCCTGTCTGGGAAGGGGGTTGGAAGCAACTTTGTGCATTCCTGCTGGGGGGCAAGCACCCCAGCCAACAGTTACAAAAGGGGGGGTTCAAACACACCTGTGCCCAGTACGCAGCACCCACAGTGGGAGGGGGGTGAGCACTCCTGGAAGAAAGAACCTTTATGCCTGCCACCCAAAGCTGGGGGGGAGGGTTTTGCATGGGTATCACCTCTGTGCACAGCACCCATGGAGGTGGGGGGGCTGGGATGTACCTCTGTGCCCAGCACCCACTGTGGGAAGGAAGCATCTCTGTTTTTTTGCACCCATTTTTTTTAGGGGGGGGGGGGGGGGAGTTGAAGCACCTCTGTGCCTTGCACTATGGCTTACAGGTGTCAGACTTTACCCTGGGCACATTCCGGATTTGGGGTCATATGTCCTGGACAATGTCCCTGTTTGGCCAATCGCTCTATGTTGCCTGCATGCACAACCTCCTGCCCACCTCTGAGCAGCCTCCAGACGCCTGCGTGCCCTGCCTCCTGCTCACCTCCAGCAGGCTCCTGCCCTCACCATTCTGGCCGCATACATTGGCTCTGTCCCCAGCATGCTTCTTGTTTGTGTATCTGACACAGTCACAGCAGCAGCCAGGCCACAAAGGGACACAGAAAAGAAGGTGAGGCGCCCTCCCAGTGTCACCCTCCTCCCCACCCATGTCACACTCCTCCTACCCTACCAGCACCCGGGGGGGGGGGACATTTAATGCATTTATGTCTGAGGTAACATTTTGCTGTATTTCATTTTTGTGGGGTAATGTATGTTCATTGCAGAGGTACTGTTATCCACATTTAACATGTTTGCTTCATGGGTGGGACCTAACGTTTACTGACCATGTGTGGAAGGAAAGGTTTGTGGCCTTTCCTGTTTGCTGCATTTAGTGTGTCAGAAGTAACGTTTGTCTCATTGCATGTGTCAGCAGTAACGGTTGTTGTAGTTCATGTGTCAGCGGTAACGGTTGTTGTAGTTCATGTGTCAGCGGTAACTGTGGTTGTAGTTCATGTGTCAGCGGTAACGGTGGTTGTAGTTCATGTGTCAGCGGTAACGGTGGTTGTAGTTCATGTGTCAACAGTAACGGTGGTTGTAGTTCATGTGTCAGCGGTAACGGTGGTTGTAGTTCATGTGTCAGCGGTAACGGTTGTTGTAGTTCATGTGTCAGCGGTAACGGTTGTTGTAGTTCATGTGTCAGCGGTAACGGTGGTTGTACTTTATGTGTCAGCGGTAACGGTTGTTGTAGTTCATGTGTCAGCGGTAACGGTTGTTGTAGTTCATGTGTCAGCGGTAACGGTGGTTGTAGTTCATGTGTCAGCGGTAACGGTTGTTGTAGTTCATGTGTCAGCTGTAACGTTTTTAGTAGTTCATGTGTCAGCGGTAACGGTGGTTGTAGTTCGTGTCAGCGGTAACGGTTGTTGTAGTTCATGTGTCAGCGGTAACGGTGGTTGTAGTTCATGTGTCAGCGGTAACGGTTGTTGTAGTTCATGTGTCAGCGGTAACGGTTGTTGTAGTTCATGTGTCAGCGGTAACGGTGGTTGTACTTTATGTGTCAGCGGTAACGGTTGTTGTAGTTCATGTGTCAACGGTAACGGTTGTTGTAGTTCATGTGTCAGCGGTAACGGTGGTTGTAGTTCATGTGTCAGCGGTAACAGTTGTTGTAGTTCATGTGTCAGCGGTAACGTTTTTAGTAGTTCATGTGTCAGCGGTAACGGTGGTTGTAGTTCATGTGTCAGCGGTAACGGTTGTTGTAGTTCATGTGTCAGCGGTAACGGTTGTTGTAGTTCATGTGTCAGCGATAACGGTTGTGGCATTTCATGTGTCGGAGGTAACGGTTCTTTCATTTCATGTATGTATGTAACTGATATATATTGCTGCTTTACACTGCCGTTGATACATTTGCACACAAGAAAGCTATGCATTTGGGCTGGGGCTGCCATGATAGGGCCTCCGGGTTGTAATTTCCTCCCAGGCCAAAAGGTCCCAGTCCTTCCCTGACTGGCTACCTGTACTGGGTGCAACTAGACCTGGCTAGCCTATACTGCGAGCACCTATACCTGGCTCCTGGGGGGGGGGGCGCAATTTTGACACACTCGCCCTGGGTGCAATTTAGCCTAGAAACTGCCCTGCGTTCTTTGCTAATGGTCCAAAGATAAGTTCGGGTCTATTTGGGCTAGCAGAAGGATCCACAGGGAAGGATACTGACAGTCTGTGTGATCAGACTTTTTAACCCCCTCTTTTCTGGGGTGGAGATCTTAATGAGAGAAGGGCAGACTCTGCCAACTGATCCAGATATGCATTATCTGGAAGTGTCATATCTCTGTGGCAAAACATTAGACAGTGATTATGATAACAATTATGGATTCTTTAGGTTCTCTGGCATTCATAGATATCAAACACTTGGTAATTATTATGTTGCATTTCAGAAAACCCTGAAAAAGAGGTATAATCGCCACAGAACTAGTGAAGCTGTGAGGAATCCCAGGCTGCCACTTCCACAGCCTTTGTCCTCTGCCTGGTTCTCAGCAAGCATCTTACCTTCCTGGGTCACGTAAGCTTTGCACACTGTGCACATACACTCACTCCTCCTACTCACTGCCAAGGATTGCATCTCAGTACTTGCTTTCTGATTTGAATATTGTTTTCATGATGGTTTTGATTGCATGTAGATTTGTATGCACTTTTTGTATCCAGTCATTTTGCTAATAGCACTTGCACTTTTCTGGAATTGTTTTCACTGTTACATAATGTATGCACTATTATCCTGAACCTGGGATCACCTGTGTGGGGGCTCAATCCTGAATCCTTCACAGCATAATTATTTAGCTAGTCATTTGGTCACTTTTACTATATTATATGATGATGTTATGTATGTAATTGGTGACAGCTGTAACAGCCTGTAGGGGCACATTTAATATGTATTTATTTGGAGATATATTTGATGTGCCATTTTCATATTTAAGTATTGAAAGAAAATCTTAACAAGCTGCACCAAACATAAATTTTACTAACAAATCCTCAATTTGTTACTCAACTAAAATTTCCTGGAATCACTGCTGAAAAATCCACAGCAACACCCATGTGACTAACTGTACTGTGTTATCGGTGATATCAGCTTGCCAAAAAAAAAAAAAACTGTCACAGACATTTATGAAAATACCGTTTTGCTGGTCATTGCCTGCTGTGTGATCAGTGTGTACTGTTACTGTTTCACTTTAACACTTGTGTGACTGTACTGTTTGTTCCAGGTGATCTCTGTGCCAAAAACAGTTACCACCTAGCTTGCTGTTCTAAACGTATACTGACTGTTACCATGCCACCTGTGTGACCAAACTGTGCATTCTTGGTGATATCGGATTTTAGTGTATCTTTCTCTCTTGGTGCCTTTGTTTACCAACATTTCTTCATCATTATTGTCCACCTCTGGTGGAGGGATTTTATTGCTATATTCCTGATCCTGCAGAGCAGGGCCGGTTCTAGAGCCGGTTCTGGACTTTTTGCTGCCCAAGGCAAAGTTTTGAGGATGGCCTCCCCCCATTTGGAATAATTGCATAGCACCGTCAATTTGCGCTGCATGTTATATAATACACCCCTTTAGTATAAGTAGGTAGGTAGCCCCCTGTAGAGGAAGCCAGGAATAGATGCCCCCAGTATAAGTTGCAATGTATAGGTGCTTCCAGTATAGGTTGCCTGGTATAGGTACCCCCAATAAAGGTAGCCAGGTATAGTTGCCCCCAGTATAGCTAGCCAGGTATAGGTGCCTCCAGTATAGATAGCCATGCATAGGTGTCCCCAATATAGGTAGCCAGGCATAGGTGCCCCCAGTATAGCTTAGCCAGGTATAGATGTCCCCAGTATAGGTTAGCTAGGTATAGTTTCCCTCTGTATAGGTTAGCCAGGTATAGGTGGTCCAGGTATAAGTAGCGAGGCATAGTTGCCCCCAGTAAATGAAAGCCACAGTCCTGTATTTGTGCCGCTACTAGGAGGAGCCTCTCTTCCTGTTTGTGTGTCACCTCTGATGTCTGTGCTGCATGCTATGCCACCGCCCATGCAGCAAAGGAAAGGGAAGTAAGGACTGTGGTGGAGGAGCTGGCAGCTGACTCCAGAAGGTAAAGCAGAAACAATAAAGATTACTATTGGTTGTGCCAGCTTTGCATACATTGGTAAAGGAGTTGCGGCCAAAAAGAAAGGGGGGTGGGTGGGCCCCTTGACAGATGCCGCCTGACGCACTGCGTTCAGTCTGCATCATAGATTGTGAGTATCGCTTTTCCTCACATTCTTAAATCCATACAATAATACATACTATACTATATCGGGCACGTTAATTCACTCTACCCATTTTTAAAGAATTTGGAGCTTTGTCTGGTAAAGTTTTTGCAACAGTCCAAAAATGATATATAGTCTTGCTTTGGTAACAGAGAAAATCAACATAGATATGTTAGAAGAAAGCCCTTTCCACATGTGTATCAGTAAGACAAGTCTTTTGTGACTCTTATGTCACCGTTTGTGTCTTTGGCCTTCCAGAATACACTTGGTTTAATTTGATACATCAATTTCAACAGCTCAGTCATCTCTTCCATGTATTTTCATTTCCAGAGAAAGGGGAAAGCCCAGCGATCGTGTCATGTGGGAGAAATGTCCCTGACTTTAGAGACAGAAAACAAATATAGAGTACCGTGACAAATAGCCCAGCATTTCCAAATGAAACCTCTTTCCTCACTTCTGTCTTATTTTAATAAGGAAACAACAAAACAGTAAAACTTCTGTGATTTCATTACTCTGTCCTAATATGAAAGAGTTTGGTTCCTGACAGATCTGTTTTACAAATGTCTTTTAGATAACAGAGACAAAGTTGTTTTATTCCCCTGTATATTTTCTCTAGGAGGAAGGATGTTATTTATGTGTTAGTATTACACACAAATAGAGTTGAAATTATTGTTACATTCACACTTTTTCCCCAAATGTGTTAACGTATCTTCTGCTTTCCATTTCAGCATCGCAATTGGTGACCTTGCGTAAATTTTAAGCCAGATGGTAGGATCAGTATTCTGTTGATCTCCATAAGAATGCTATTTGCACACATCCGGTTGTCTGCAACACAGAAACAAAACAATCAAACCACGCAATGATCTGATGGCGCCTTTATTACTGTGAGGGGGAGTTGAATGCAGACTAGACAAAGCAAATTTTAAGCCTGTTTTGTTCCGTCTAGACAGACATTATTTATTCACTAGAGGTATTGGACAGTGCATTTGTATTCTACACAAACTAAATTGATGGAATTTGCTGCATTTAAACACATATTGTTCTTGGTTTTATCTGCACAACGAGGTGCACCCACCATATGGACATGTAGCAATGTGACATATGAGAAGTCAAGTCATCCTAACATTTAAAGTGGATCCGAGATGAACGTTTACTCATTGCATAATTGTGTTCCTTTCCTATTGTTTATAGGGTATTCCTCAAGCCAAATACTTTTTTGTATCTTGCATACAACATCTTACATGCAACATCTTGCATGTGTATACATCAATTAGGTAGTGAAATTAGTGTACTGCTTCACACTGACACACCAAACTCACTGTGTAACACACTGCAAACAGTTGTTTGTGTAGTGACGGCCGTGCTGGACTGGTGCGCACAATAACGAGAGTACAGGTGATGGCGGCTTTCCAGCCCAGAGATGCTGTGTGGGGAGTGACTTAGTCTTGGGGAGGCAGTCACACGGCGTACAGGCAGAGATGCTGTGTGTGGGGACTGACTTAGTCTTCGGGCAGGCCTGAGCGTGCTTTACCGACCAGGCATCCGTGGTCAGATGGACCCTTGACCCAACGCTGTGTGCCAGAGATGTCACCACTTGCCTTTCAACATCACGGTACAGTTTAGGTATCGCATTTTTTGAGAAAAAAATGCGGCCTGGTATCTTCCACTGCGGTGTGTGGCTTTGTTTTTGTGTGCTGCTTTTCCTCAGGTGGTCATCCCATTGCAGTTTGTGCTTTGTAACCATGTGTCTTTGTAAGGTAGTTGTCCCTACGCGGGTCTTGGTCTTTCCACGGCTCAATTCTCGGTGGCAGAGAGGACAGATGGCATTGCTCTCATCTGAGGCAGACACACACAAAAAATTCCACACCGCTGAGCCCTGGGGTGATACCACTTTGGTGGTGGCAGCCGACTGAGTGTTAAAGAGTAACTGTTAGCCCCCAAATTGAATTTTAAAACACTATTGCAATGTTTTATTTATTATATAAGTGATCCAAAAAGTCAATGCACAAGTTAAAAATCAATCTAATTTTGTTACTATCTAACCTTTTCCCCCAGCTCCGGACGCAAGCCGCATATCAGATGCTATAGCATGCAGAGCATGCCTATGTCTGGCCGACCCCCCTCTCCCCCCCAGGACCAGGTGCCAATATATTCTCCCCACCGCAGCTGACCGCTCTGACACGGAGAGAGAGCGGCAGCACTTCCAGAGCAGCACCGCAGAGCAGCCGCCGCCGAGTCACATGTGAGAGAATCACATGTGAGAGAGATGCACGGCGCTGGCTGCTCTGCGGTGCTGCTCTGGAAGTGCTGCCGCTCTGTCTCCGTGTCAGAGCGGTCAGCTGCGGTGGGGAGAATATATTGGCACCTGGTCCTGGGGGGGGAGAGGGGGGTCGGCCAGACATAGGCATGCTCTGCATGCTATAGCATCTGATATGCGGCTTGCGTCCGGAGCTGGGGGAAAAGGTTAGATAGTAACAAAATTAGATTGATTTTTAACTTGTGCATTGACTTTTTGGATCACTTATATAATAAATAAAACATTGCAATAGTGTTTTAAAATTCAATTTGGGGGCTAACAGTTACTCTTTAAGTGGGGTGCCAGAATCAGAGCAGGAGGAGGAAGATATGTCACGCTTCCGTGCGGAAGCTGAGAAAGATGAGGAGTTCTGTGTTAAATAGTCAACTATGCCCTGGCAATTGCTGGAAGCCGAATTATTGTGATTTAAAAGTAACTTCAGCTCTGTCTTCTGATGGCGCCAAAGTTACTCCCTGTGCGCCCAAGTCTCCTGCACTGGATTCATTGTGTTTGCTGTCATAACCAAGGTGCTTCCTGCCATACAGTTCCACCACCTGGATTAATGCCCCTCATAACTAAGTGACTGCGAGGGCGCCCCAACAGATACTGAGTATGATTATGCCCATCACCAGACATCCTTGATGCTCCATCACCGATCACCTAACAACATGTAATCATAGCCTAGAGCCTTATCTTCTCACTTCTCCATTAATCACCAGCAATGCTCCTAGAGACAGACCACTAATATAGTGTAAAAATTTATACTTTTTTACTCTGAAGAGTCCAGTTGGACAAAATGCATAGGGCAGTGCCAAGGAAGCAGAACATGAAACAACATAAAGTAGACTTGGAGCACAGAGACATGGAGCTCTGGATATTACCTTTATGACATATGATTGCATTATGCATCTCTTACAGAGGCTTTGAAAGAGAAGAAGATCAACACCTCCCCCTCCCATTTTATAGAACTTCTCCCTGCCCTCCCCTTTCATGGACCATGGGTGCAGGGATTGTCCAGGCTTTGAAGCCCCATGTTAACTAGCTCAGAATTTATGATGATATTATCCTGCATGGAGGACAAGTGATAATAAACAACTTGGGGAGAAGCATGTTGTTTTTTTTTTCTTTTTTAATTTTAGTAACAGTGATTAAAAAAAACAGTGAAGCACTGAGGTCACGAGTGATCCTGCATGGTGCTGAAGACAGGTCAGCAGAACTGTAGAAATCACCAAGCTATTCCCCTGAAGCCACCTTTCTATTTTCAAATTGATTTTTTTTTGGTGTTGCAGGCAAGTTAGAGTTCACACAGACATTGGGGGCATTCATTTTATGATTGATTCATTGAGGCATGGCAATAGGAGCCTCAGATGCAACAAGTATTTTATTACTTAAAATTGAATAAGACTAATTGATGGCAAATTCAGGGGAAAAGAACATGAAAACATCATTATGGTTGAGGAAGACAAAGCAAAAGAGACACTGGTATAGAACAGGCAGGGGAAAGAGTGGCACAAATATAGTAGTAAAGAGTGGCATGAGTATGGTGAAGGCAGGGAACGGAGCTGAAGATTATCGACTGTGTGTGTGAGAACAGAATATAGCAGAGTTAATGGAAAAAAGAATAAACCAATGCACTAAACTCTTAGAAGAGCTCTACTACAAAAATCCGTAGGAAAGAAACTAACAGCCAAAAAAAGAAAAAGCACTAAAATGAGTAACCGCATCGTAAATGTGTAATGAGTAAGACGATATGTTATTTTTGTAACTATTGACAAGCCCACTGTGTTATTTTTGGTATTTAAATACAGAACATTGAAGCTTTCTTTAGAAGGAGACTTATTATTAGAAGATAAGGTACCACAAACTGTGACATTCTGCATAGATCATGTTTCTGTATTTAGGAGGGGAAAGTGTGAGCCAGAGAGCTGAATTTCTTTCTTTCAAGGTCATATAATAAAATATTTGTTTCAGTGTGACGGACGCTGCATTTATTTATATATTACACTGCAAAATACTTTGATGTATAAAACTGCTACTGCTGTCTATGTTTGTGGAGTTTTTTTTAGTTTTTCATTATATCCTATATAATAAACCCTAAGTGTCCCTGCGTCATCCTTTCCCTGTGTCCGTGTGCTGTGCTACTGTGCATGTGCAGGACGGACCAGCGAATGGGACTGGTGGATGGGGCCAGGAAGCCGGTCGGACGGGTGCATGCACGGCGGATGGGTGCGCGCATGTGCACTGACATGTGGCAGTTTGAAGAGACCTAGAGCCCGGCTTAGGTATACTAGTATGTGTGTGTGTATATATATACATATACACACACACATACACCATATATCCTCACGCATAAGCAGCCCCGCACAAAAGCCCACCCCACTTTTAGCCTAAAAAATATGCCAAAATAGGCCTGCCAATAAGCCCAAGTTCACGGTCATTTGACTGCAGTGAGCTCCAGTGGCCAGTTCAACAGTTGTTGGATAGACACGAGGATGCTAGCTGAAGTGAGGACAGGTAGATATGCATGATATCAGCACGACCCAGCCTCCCCCACACACACGCACTTTAGTTTACACCCAAAATGTAGGTGTCAAAAGTCGACATATACTGTATATACATATTTACTTCTTGGAGACCTGCTATTAAAATCATACAGAGGTTCCAAGAAAAGGGAAGCTGATCTAACTGTGGAAATTAAGCCCATGTTTTGAAAAACCTCTGCTTTCAAATCGTGGATTCATCCTTAAAGGAAGCTAAGTGAAAAAGGAATTTGGAAGCGGCCATTTTTACTAATTAAAAAAGATATTTGCTTGGTTGTCATGCTGACCTTTTTACTTGAACTGAGCTTGGGTCACACATCTGGAACAATGGGACACTGGAACAACAGATGATATAATGTAGTAAAGATGCACCGGACACTCTGAACTTAAATGTTATTAAAAAGTACCTTTTCAACTCAGCCCACCGCTGTGATTTTCTAGACATGGCAGATAATTCAAAGCATGCTTCTTTGCAACTGCCATGACAATAGATTGTATTGTGCATAGAAAACTTTCAAGGTCACAATTCTCTACTTGTGTGACTGAAAAAAAATCCTCTTTTTTTCCAGTCAGCATTTCCTTTATATGGTTAGGCAGCATGCACTTATAAAGAGACATTTCAATGTGAAATTTCTGTTTTAAAAGACTTTGATTGGCATACATTTAATAAAGGTGCCCGTTGAAAAGGGTACAGGAAATAGCCGATTGTAGAATATCAGTAAAATGATCGATATACAGTACTACTACTTAATTAATCTAGTAAAATATTGGTAATATTTACCAATATTTTACTGAGACCTAACCTAAGACCCACCCTGGTGGTGCCTAATTCTAACACCCCTCTGGTGATGCCTAACCCTTAACACTCCCCCCCCCCACCTCCAGTCCTTACACTCCCCCATCAAAACCTCACCCTAAAACCCCCCACCGATTCCTAATCTATTCCGCTGGCATCCTAGTGAAAAAAGTGCCCAGTAAAATAGTGGTAACAGGGCAATCTATTATGCAAACTGCAGCTACAAGTAGTGGGCATCCCGCGCCCTTTTTAGCTATTCCAATTGTTTGTTTCTGTGTTACTCGTGGTGTTTAATTTTTTTTACCATTTTGATGCCACAAGAAAGGGAATCCAACACCTCAGTTTCCCAGTTGTATTCCTGGTATAGTAAAAATCACCTCCTTGGATGCCTAATCATTGTATCATTGATAAAGTCAGTATGTAAAACAGTAAGTTGTATTTGGACAAGGTTCCCTATTGATCCTGATTGCTTGTCGAGAGCACCTTAAGTGGCTGCAACTTTGAAGCACTTTGAGTCTGCCAGGAAAACACGTGATATAAACGTTATATGTCTCGTCTAAAATGATCAGTGTATTAATTCCCTGTCCAGCCATCATGTTCTCCTTATTACACTTGAGGGCCATTACAAGTGACCACCAAAATGAGGCAGCAGTGCATGTCTAAGGCGCATTTTACAATTGGAGTGGTCTGTCACGTTGCATCGCACAAAACTGCCACATCCTATCGCATAAATAGTGATAACGCTATGGGGCTAACACTGAACACGGTGAGGCGTGTTGCGGCTGGATCCCATTGAGGCAAAGCAAGAGTTGCATTTGTGGTGGCGCGGTAACCCCGGAAGTGATGCATAATTTCTGTGGAAAGTATGTCTCACTGATCTGATCACATCACAGCTTTAACGAACGGTTCGACTTTTTTGGAGTGGTGCGAGTGTAAAAGGAGTAATATAATGTTCCTAACTATAACTTTGATTGGTCATGTGATTACAGTAGTCCTACTTTCTTGAAATAGCATCACTCACTTCCAGCAAGCACACTGAAAGGGCATTTATCAGGATCTGCAGAACAATAGTGAAAGAGCTGCAATGAAGTTTGTGAAAATAATTATTACAGACCATTAGCCATTGATCTACTTGAATACTTACAACAGTATTAAATACTGAATATTTCATATAAATAATGTCTCAGATGGAAACTGAAGCCAAGGTACCAGTGCTGCAATTCAATGGTTCATACTATATGGCTACTACTCTGTTTAAACTTGAAAATATATGTTTGAATCAATGTACGTTATGCCTATATTGCAATAGGTGACCTCTCTATATCCTCTTTGTGCAGTCTATTGATCCTTTGGTGGACAGTGCATTCTTATCTTAAGATTAAAGTGACTCTGTAATAAACAAAAACCCCTGGGGGATACTTACCTTGGGAGGGGGAAGCCTCAGGGTCCCAATGAGGCTTCCCCAACCTTTGTAGTTAACAGGAATCCAGCACTGGCTCCCCCGAATCCTCCCCCGACAAGCTTGACAGGTGAGGATTTATTTACCATGCCGGGATCCAGCACAGGTGCAATAGTGGCTCTTTGTTCGGGCTAGGCGGAAATAGCTGAGCCTGATTGTATCCACTCTGCTGCGCAGGCGCAAAAGGACTCACGCCTGCACAGTAGAGCGGATCGATCGGGTTCGGCTATTTCCGCTTTAATACGAATGAAGAGCGGCTAGTGTGCAGGATCACGGTAGGTAAATATTTACCTCGCCGCACTTCGGAGGACCCTGGCACTTGAACAGAGGGACGGAGGAGGACAGGTGAATCCTGGTTAGAACCAGAGGCTTCCCCCTCTTGAGGGTTTTTTACCATTACAGGTTTTCTTTAAGCCTCAAAAATATAGCAGTATATATATACAGTTTTTGAATTCTGTAGTATTATTGAAAAGGGAGTCAGAAAAATATCAGTATCATCTTCATAATAAATATATTCTGTTCTTATAATCTCTTGAGAGTTTAGCATATTTATTCAAGAATATTGTCACAACCTCTTTCACATGAACCAGCTTATGCTTAGAAATGTATTAATAATGTGACACTTAAAGAGAAATTCCAATAATGATCTTCATAACACTGACCAGCTAATTATCTAATCACAACACCTGATGCCAAGTAAAGAAACAATCATTTTATAGCAATTCATTAAAAATACTTAAAAACCAATAATCTATAACTGCAAGATCCCATATAAAAAATTATCACACATATCGCTGTCATCAACAATTCATATTTATATGCTCCCCTCGGCTAAACTAGCCTTAGGGGTAGCTGTCATGTTCCCTATATGTAATGCTTAAATTCAGCATTCATATTGCACTTTAAAAACATTGAAAGCAGAACTCAAGTTTTATTAAAAATGCCACCATTGGTATTTTTATTGTAATGTACTGAGCAAATGTTTTTCCATTTCAATTTGCAACGCATTATGATATTCTAAAATGGCACAGGAAGTTTAGATTTAATTTCTTGGTAACCATGGTGACAGCACACCACATGTTGTACCAAAGCTTCTTCCAAATACCCTATATGTGGTCTACAGAGGTTAGCTTTGAATTCTGACACGACTAAATGTATATATTTGGTTTTCTTAACAGATCAGGAAGGTGTCAAGTTGTTACAGAATGTTGGAATTCAGATTTGCCATTTCTTGCTAAAAAAAAATAATAATGGGTGTAATAGCTTGTATTAGTACATACTTATCACAACAAATAAATGTCCTGGAGTACAATTTGAAAAAAAATAGTATTATACAAATTGAAAACTTTTGCCAATAAAAAAAAAAGTTTTTAGCTCCAAGCGCTGCTTTTGCATACAGCAATGGTTCCTAACGCTATCCTCAAGGCCCACCAACAGCATATACTGTATTAAGTGAAAATCCACAGAGGTAATCAGCACTGCTAAGATACTAATTACACCACTGTGAATATGTGCTATTGGCTGCAAAACATGGACTGCTTATGAACCTCCAAGAAAACATGGGAAATACTGGTTTAGAGTGTAAATATATTTTATGTATCATATTTTTCGCACTGTAAGATGCACCAAGGTTTAAGGGACAAAAAACGGAAAAAATATTCTAAACCTGGTGCATCCATGGTGCTGTCTCCCCCTCCTAAGCAACACTGCTTTTCAGAGGCCCCAGCAGAAGAACGTCATCCAGGGCTAGGTCTCCCCCTGAGCTGTCTCCCTTCCTTCCTAACACGTTGCTTCTAGGTGTCCCCCACACTGTATCCCCCCCTCCATGTTCAAGCTAACAGTTTTCCCCATGGCCCCTGCAAAGGAGCCCTAACCTCTCCAGCTGGAACACTATGAGTCATCTGTATTATGTCCTATCTCCTGGCGTGTATCCTTACTGGCATGCCAAATGCATCAGGGTCATGGAGAGAGAGAGCAACAGCAATGATAGAAGTCAGGAGACAGAACACATGAAGGAGGGAGAGACAAAGTTTTGGGGTGGTGGTGGGGGGACACCTGTTACCCATTACTTTTGAGGGAGGGAGAAGATTGCATCTTATGGACTGAAAAATATTGTAATGGATTCGAAATAGATTTTTGTCTCTTTTAGCAGAGATGCATACCGGTAAATATGGACCAAGATTTTCACTGTAAGACACTCTTGCTGGCATATCAAAGCTTCAGAAATAGAGACTGGCTTAACTGGAGAAGTTTTGTTTCAGTTCTGGCTTTACAGGCAAGACTTATATTCTGAATTCTGGCTAATTGTAATTTCTTCTCAGAGGGATGAATTATATTAGTGAGCTTCTGTGTGCAAGCTACACTAAATGTAACTGTATTTTCTGGAGATCAATGCTTTCTGATTGAATGGTTATTGCATTGTTATAGGAACAGGGAGACATTGGCAGGACTCCTAATCAGGCTGCACATGAAATGACCACCAACAGAGGCGTGCAGAGCCCCTAGAAGCTAAATACAATGAATTGAAAACAGATGCAATCTGTGCCCTAAACCCTAGACTTAGATGCAAACTTAAATAGTAAATAGATGCAACTAGCCATAAGTAAACTTTAATTTCTATACAGCAAGGAGGAGGAGGTAGCAGCACTTCCCTAGACATACTACATATGACTGACTAACTGCATAGTTAACTCCTATAATTAGGCTCTGCACATCTATGCAGTTAGGCAGTCAAGTGTAGTGTGTCTAGGAAAGTGCTGCCACCTCCTCCTCCTAGCTGTACTATATTGTTATGCAAAATGGTTGCTTCTAGCATGCTGACTTTGACCAGGAGGAAACCATGATTTCCCCATAGGATCAAAGGCAGTTAGGATAACTATTTAGACAATAAGGAATAAGAAGATGTGTTTTTATTGTTCAATGTTTTGGGCAGTTATGGAATCTGGGGTGACCTTTATGCATAAGATAGGTCCTTGCATTGATAGAAGAGATCTTCCACTTCCTAAGACTCAGTGCCTTCCTAGTTAATAGAGAAACTTGTTTCGTAGCCTAGAGTTTTGGTTTGGCTTTCAAGCAAAGAATAAACCCGTGTAAACACACTAGATATTTTAGTACTGAAAATTATATTTTGATCATTGATGTTCCCACCCTCTGTGACTTCCCTTTAGCAACCCACCAAGCTAGATATAACTCTCAGTCATACCCTACTATCGTTTCTGATGAAAACTGCAGAAGGACACAAACAAAGACTGTTTGTCCTTCCCCTCCCATCTCCATAGGACAAAATGGGCTGCTGATTTGCTCTGCAAAGAGCTGTACACTGATCAGAAACAAACTGTCAAAAGTATTTGTACGAGTTACAAATGATCACTTTAGGCAACATTTATCTCAGCTCACTTGAACAGTTTGTCAGAAGGAATTTTGTTTCATGTCCAGAAACAAATCTTTTATTTTAACTTGGGGGTGACACCCTACCATGTTTTTTTGCTGTCTATGATCCTAATATGTTTAGGGGGCACTGAACATAAAAGGAGGCAAGTTTCAAAAGTTTTCATAATTAATAGTAACAGAAGAGACAGAAGTTTACTTAATTGGGACATTTACAGCAGTAAAAAAAAAAAAAAACAGGAAGAAGTTGCAAACCTTCCCAGCTCCGTCCAATAAAAAGAAAAGTTTAGGCCAAAGTTCCACATGAAGGCAGTTTATATTTCTGAATACATTCTAGTAGCTTTGAATCTGTCGTTGGTGAAACGATTCTGTATCTTCCTTCACAGGTAGCTTAAAACTGAATTAACATATCCTAGAACATGTCAGCAAGTACATGTCAGCACAATCCTACAAAGTGTGAATTTCCAAGTCAGATGTAGAAGGAGAGGAAAGTTTTGGTGCCCGCACTTGACATTATTTGAAACGTACATGAAAGTACTTTGTATTAAAGGAACACTTTTGAGTGCCTGTTAATTAATACATTTGGCATTAAAGCTTCTCTAAAATACTTAAATCAGGGTTAATAGAAGGAGAAATGCTGCATTTAATATGAAAAAGAATACAGCATATTTTAAAACTGAATAAATTATTACACAAAATATGCACGATAAACCTGAAGTTACATGAATATGGATTAGTGTTATGAGAATGACTAATACGAGAGGCACAGACTTTCTAGCTCTCTGCGGAGGATTGGACATTTGCCTTAGACTTGTTTCACTGTGGCTAAACCTAAATTAGTGAAGCAGATAGTATTCACAGGGCACCAGTATATACATTTAAATGGCTTAAATTTACTGTATACAATTACTTTTCCGGTTTAGATATTTAGTGTAGTTCATTTATATGCTGGGTACCAAAAATATAGCAAGCATTGTTAAAATGAATATCTAATATGATCTCAAAAATAAACATCTATCACTCTGCATATATCTGTTTATTATCAGATTGTGTAAAGGTCACATAAATGTTGGCTCAAAGGTGTAGGGGCTTGAAAAGGAAATGCAGGGCTGCTGAACATGAAAGAAGAGACTGCACATAGCAGTGGCGTAGTTAAGGAGCTTCGGGCCCCAGTGAAACTTTTGCATTGGGCCCTCCAAGCACTCTATACCTAAAAATTGATATGGCGCACCGAAACCTGCCAATGGCAACTACAGTGTCAGTGGTGCAAGAAGGGGATGGGGAACAGTTTGTTAATGATAAACCACTATTCAAAGTATCTACAGAAGTGATTATTACCAGCCCAGGAGCAATAAAGAGCTAATACTGCAGGTGAGGGAGGGCTCCTTGGGGTCCCTCTGGCCCAAGGGCCCTGGGTGTGGTTGCAACCTCTGCACCCCCTACTGCTACGCCACTGGCGCATACAAAAGGAATGCTGCCCAAACGGGAAGAAAATGAAAGATTGGTGCTTCTGCTATAGGGGGCCTGCACATAGAAGGGGGAGGGGGATTGTTGTGTATGGAGGAAAGGTTGCTGAACATAGGGGCTGCAACAGATGCAGCCTAACAGAGTTATGCATCTATCAAGTTGCATATGGAAGAGGGCACTGCATGTAACATATATCAGGCTGTATATTAAAAGGAAACTTATTTACGGGCAAGAAGCTGCACACGTAGAAGGGGAGGTAGAGCACAAAGTGATATGGGCTGCACTCATGGAAGGGAGCAGTGGAACAAGGGAGTTGGCATGGAAACAGAAAAATTCAGCCTTGGCTGTATAACAGCATCTGTCTTGTATTTTTAAAATAACAGTGTTAAGTTATCTTTCAGTGGACCTACACAACCATAGAACCTTCTTTAACAAAATTGCATATGTTGAACCAGTCATTTCATGCAAGGAAACTTTGCACCCCCCTCCTTTTCACTTTGGGGTGTATATTATTTACAATAATATATTTACAATATCTCTGTAAATGACAATTTTTTGATTTTTTTTTACACACAATTGTCCATTTACAGAGATATTTCTCCCACTCAGCATGGGTATGTGTAAAAATACATCCCAAAACACATTATACTACTTCTCCTGAGTATGACAATGCCACATGTGTGGCACTTTTTTGCACCCTAAGTGCGCTAAGGGGCCCAAAGTCCAATGAGTACCTTTAGGATTTCACAGGTCATTTTGCGACATTTGGTTTCAAGACTACTCCTCACGGTTTAGGGCCCCTAAAATGCCAGGGCAGTATAGGAACCCCACAAATGACCCCATTTTAGAAAGAAGACACCCCAAGGTGTTCCGTTAGGAGTATGGTGAGTTCATAGAAGATTTTATTTCTTGTCACAAGTAAGCGGAAATTGATTTTAATTGTCTTTTTTCACAAAGTGTCATTTTCCGCTAACTTGTGACAAAAAATAAAATCTTCTATGAACTCACCATACTCCTAACGGAATACCTTTGGGTGTCTTCTTTCTAAAATGGGGTCATTTGTGGGGTTCCTATACTGCCCTGGCATTTTAGGGGCCCTAAACCGTGAGGAGTAGTCTTGAAACCAAATGTCGCAAAATGACCTGCCCTTGGGCGTATTGCGGTCCTTTCGGCGTCCACTTTGCCGCCGCCCATCGGCTGTGGGCGGTCGGCAAGTGGTTAATTTGCCCGCACAGTACCAGTACCACTCCAGTGCATTATTATTTCACTGTATTCTGATAACTCTATAGCATTTCTCTGTGTGTGACACTCCACAGCCCACACCCATGCACAATACTGCTATTGTTGTGTCCTCATTAAGTTGCCCGCACAGAACCACTCCAGTGCATTTTTATTATACTATTGCATTTTTATAGTACTATTGCATTTCTCTGTGTGTGACACTCCACAGCCCACTGACACCCAGAGTTGTGCATAATGTGACTTCTGCCCTTTAGGGATTAAAACCCGGTTTTGCATGAACTCATTAATTTTTGGTGGGACTTTTGGCATGGATCCCTCTCTGGCATGCTACAGTCCAGGTGTTAGACCCCATAAAACAACTTATACATCATGTTTGTGGCCAGCCAGTCTTTGTAGGTTTTAAAATTCACCTGGCTATTGAAGTCTTTGGCGTTGTGCCGGGTTCGCCTAATCGCGAACATTTGCGGAAGTTCACGTTTGCTCTTCGCAAACAGAAAAGTCTATGTTCGCGACATCTCTGAGGACCACTATCATGAGAATGGTAAAATTTAAAATACAAGTAAACACATACAAATAAGAGGCACATTTCTTCCAGAGTAAAATGTGTCACAAATTATTTGCTGTCACTTACCGTAGGTGGTAGAAATCTGACAGAAGGTTTTGGGCTAGTCTATCTCTTCTTGGGGGATTCTCAGCTTAACTATTATTCTTTATAAAAACACTCCCTGAAAAGGATTTATACAAATATGCTGGCCAGCCTCCCTGCTGACTTCAAACTAAGTGCTTTTGAAAATAAAGAAAAACCTGAGAACCCCCCATGAGAAGATGGGCTATTTCAAAACCTGTCACTTCTGTCAGATTTCTGCTGCCTACTGTAAGTGACAGCAACATAGGAGAAAAGTAATGTATGGCTCATTTTACTCTGGAACAAATGTACTTCTTGTTCAATTGTGTTTACTTGTATTTTGAATCTTACATTTTTCTCGATAGTGGTCCTTTAAGCCCCTAGCAAGCAAGAAAATACTCAGAAGAATTTTGTCAGTACTTTTTCACTGACTTGTTGATACTTTTTCAGTTGCAAACTGCTGAAAAGTTATTTTAAACAGAAGATGAAAAAGTATTTTAATATTATTTCCTAGGAGAAAAAGAAGGAATGACGAATTGAATAAGTGCCCATATTTCAATCTATGTAAGGGCTGCAATCTTTTACCACCTAATGGCAGAAAAAATTATATTCTATCATCAGTTCAAGGCTAAGGACAAATTAATTAATTACTTTTACTGATGTTGTATGAGTATTCTTTGCTCATCAGAACTTTTAAGAAATTTACCTCAAACGTAATTATTAGTATTTTCCTTTAATTTGTTTCCTTATACATTTATTACTACGGGGTTTGAGTGTCTGATTGCAGATAATGATGCAATGCTGGGCAAGTAACTAGATAAGATGTCAAATGATGTGCTTGCTTGAAGAGCAGCGGGGATTGAATGCTCCCTTTGAAGAGTTTAATGATGGCAGGATTTGCTGAGAAGAGATGTTTATTATAAATCCTGTATATGATGAAAGTGAGAATGAGGAGTTGAGAAGAGTGTATGAGAGGAGGTATTTTACAGACAGACAGGAACGGATCTAGACCAAGTTGCGCCTGGGGCAAGGTCAGGTTTTGGCGCCTAAACTGCCATTCGCCATCCAAATTTTGCCGCCTTTTTAAGAATTCAACAAACTGCGCCTGGGGCAAGATACCCGCTTGACCCGAAGATCCGTCCCTGCAGGCAGATAGTTGCATTGGGAATTTTGTCTGGAGAAGATTGGAAAAGTGTATGGAGGGGGCAGACTGGAGACAAATTTGCAGAGGTTTGAACCATATCCATTGTGTGATAGTCAGTCAGTGGAGAGAATGGAAGAGAAAAGCAACATTTCACTAGAAAGTAAAGAGGTGGATGACTTTTGGTAGCAGGATTCAGCATGGATTGGAGTAACCCCACATGTTTCATTGCAAGTCCACAGAAGACGATCATAAAAGCAATATTCTGGTTGGGAAGGCACATATGCAAGGGCACATGGTAGCATTTTACATGAGGCTAGTGCAAGTAAGTGAGACATATGGCAGTTTTCATGTTATTATGAAGTTTAAAATAGGGAAACAAATTAAATGCAACCCATGAAGAACTTTAAAAGCCAGGAACATTGGTGTTTTTATCAAAATGAAATTGACAGATAAGGAAGAGGGGATGCAAACCAGGAAAATATATTCAAATTAGCTAAGCATGCACATATAGGGAATGATTCACAACACAGTATTATTCTGCAATGCATGGATTTATGCACATTATTTTAGCATATTGTGCTTGTGTAGTTGGTTATGTATGGAGTCTGGCAACTCACAACTCAACTACCAGTAACGCGGACCCAAACTCTTCACACAATGAAAAGTCTTTATTACATATAGAGTTGCTAAAGAAATTAACTACTCTGAATTCTTGTGTTTGTTTAGGCAGATAAACCAGTTTAATTAGTTCTTATTAGGAAATAAGGCTACACTGCAGGAGAGCTCTGCCAAGGTATCTCTCCATGTAGAGAGTCCATGAGACAAAAGATCTCCACATTACTTATTAGTTGGTTGCCTTGCTATGCAACACTGAGGTTGAACCTTTTCCGTGCCTTCTGCAACAGCAACACCTAGCAAAACAATGGTTTTAACAAGGATTCTTTTTTTCCCATAAAGGCTGTCAAGCTGTGTCTTATTTTTTGTAGACCAGAGAGGTAGCTCTGAGTTTAGTTCTACTTTAAATATATACTGCATTAAAAAAGGAGACTTATGCATGCTTGTGCGTTATCTGTTTAGTCGCGTCCATTATTTTATGAGATATATAGTTAATGAAGATTATATTTTGAGCTGTAAGGCCTGACACATGTACCTTTTTTTTGTACTTGCAATATGCAAGTTACAATATTCATGCATTAAAACATTTCACCGCTTTGTGAATCAACCCCCTAATATCAAAGGGAAATAGAGGGACAGAGGATTTTTTTGTGTGAGAAATTATAGTTTTCTGTTTCCTATCTAAAAAAGGATTGACAATAAAGCATTTTGAAAAATGTAAAGAATAAGTAAACTGCCCAAACTGATTAAGACTCCCTTCCTGAAACATAAATTGAATCAGTGCTAAATAGTGATTGGTACTGTCAGTTTGGACATCTAAGATCAATAATTGTACATGAACAACTGGCAATACAAAGTGACAAGATACAAGTCATCTCAATGTACTTTATTTTATTTAATTATATATTATGGAACAATAGGTAGTGTAATGCATAGCAGACATGACATCATCAGTACTATCACAATGCATGGAGTGCAGGACTCCTGGTAAACAGCTTAATACAAAATGTTGGAATACATGTATGTGGACAACCACCACAGTAAAAGTCTGTGAATTGGTTGGAAAGCTTTGACCAATAACTTTTGTTCCAAATAGTATGTGCGAAATAAGCTAATGAATTTCTGTCTAAGTGTCAAAGAACAAAAGGCCTTCAGGCATCGAAACAATTTATAACACTTGATGATGCCCTTAGTCAGTTAATTGTAAAACACAATTAACCCCAGGTTTTTTCATTTTATTGCTTTTAATGCAGTTGTATGTTAACCTGGACACCTCTTTTCTACTGTTTATATCGTCAACCCTCCCTTGGAGCGAGGTCTCCAGCGGTATGCACCTGCACTGGTGGCCATTTTTTTCACACAGGAAAGCAACCACAACTCAAGAGTCGATTTAATCCAAGTGGAGACAGGAGATCTCCACATGACTTATTGGTTGGTTGCCTAGCTATGCAACCTCATTTTGTGAGTACAGTTTACCTACCCTTGCTCCATTTTCAGTACATACTACACTATCCAAGCTCCTGGTGATTCCTTTGTTTAATTTGCAAGGTACATCCTATCTCTCAAGTTGTTGAGATTCTATGGTTCTTCTCTCCCTATCCATATGTTTGTGATAGCTTAAATCAGCTCATGGCTTCTTAAAATAGAATGAGCCTTAGCTGATGAAAGATTCAATTAGAAAAAACATTGGAAGGGTTAAAAAATTTACAAACTATTGCGCTGCTGGTCTGATGTTTTGAAACATTTTCACAATGCAAAAATATATTCATTGTTAATCTTAGATTAAAGTGGACCTGAACTCTTGCACAAGACAGAAGGAAAACATAGAGAATGCACCCTGTATGTATTTAGAGAGCTTAACCTGTTTTCCCCTCATCTGTGGCTAATCACAACTGTAATGTGATCTATCAGCTGTGTCAGCTGGCTGCTTTGGCAGACCAGCTAATTTGTAAACACAGGAGTTGTGCCAGCTTCCATGAAAGTAGGAAGTAGACACACTGCAGATTTATTGCAAGATTTGTATCAGCTGCAACAAAGAAATTATTTTCTTTAAAGGTTATTATGCTGTTGCTTATTTTTTAGAGCAGAGAGGAAGTTCTGAGTTCAGGCCCACTTTAATAGTAAACCTCCCTCATTCCACAGCATTGTACCTTGCCAATAGGAAAGATGTTGCCACCTGTATTAAATTGAACAACAACTCAAAATAATCAATTTTATTTATTAAGTTATGTTCAGTAAAACTCCTCTTTAAGTATCACTAAATTCAAAAACAAAACATATGCATAATGTTCAGCCCAAGCCCAATAATGAATATGTAATACAAATACAAATAAATGAATTGTTAAACTACATTAATAATTAACAAGATTACTTTTATTCATACAACATTTTTTTTAGAATATTCAACATGTTGTTGAGCTTTCCTCCATATTTTTGTTTTTATTTTTGTTTTAATAAATACTTAAGTCATGCCAACTTTTCATTTGACAGGAAAAGGTTAACGTGGTCAGAAATGTGGTTAGGCAAACATCAGTCAGGGAGCAGTAAAAGTGGGAGGTCAAAAGAAATAATCACTAGGTAACAGAAAACATTGGAGCACATCCTGTCTTGTGCTCAAAACCCAAATGAAGACCACATTCATAGGGCAGAGGTTTACGGAGTGATGTAGATTATTTTTTATTACATTCTGGTTTCTATAATGAGAGACATTGACCCTGGTTAGTATCTTTGACTATTCGTGCTCGAGATGTGAAGGACATCATCTACATTTCCAAGTGAATGAGAAGTCCAGCCTGCCTACACATCTGCTGTTCCCACATGGGCAAAGAATAGCAGCCAAGTCAGTCTCGTCTTATAATTAGAATTGTGTGATAGAGAGAAGAATAAGAACATTTTTACTAATGGGTTTTAAAGCATTTGTTTTTAATATTACCTTAGTGATGTTTGTAGCAGCATTTTATGAATCAGCTCACAATTTTCTTTAAAGAGGCACTGTAGTGACATATACTGTGTTTTCCGCTGTTTAAGATGCTCTGGAATATAAGACGCACTTAGGTTTAGAGGGCAAAAACCAAGGGGGGAAAATTATACTAAACCTGGTGCGTCCATATTCTAGGAGCGTCTTGTACATGTTATCCACCAAATGTTGTCCTCCTGTGTCCCCCATGTCTCCTCTTGTGTGCTCCATGTCTACTCCTGTGTGCCCCATGTGTTCTTCTGTCTGCCCCATTTCTCATTCTGAGTGCCCCATGGCTCCTTCTGAGTGCCTCATATCTCCCTCCTGTGTGCTTAGTCTCCCCATGTGTCCTGTGTGCCCAGTCTCCCCATGTGTCCTGTGTGCCCAGTCTCCCCATGGGTCCTTCTGTATGCCCAGTCTCCCCATGTGTCCTTCTGTGTGCCCCGTCTCCCCACGTCTCGTCCTGTGTGCCTCGTCTTCCCCATGTGTCCTTCTGTTTGCCCAGTCTCCCCATGTCTCCTCCGGAGTACCCCCCATATGCCTCCGCTCCCCCCGCGTGCCTCCACTATCCTTCTTGTATCCGCTGGCCCCCTCCGTATCTGCAGTGGCTTACCCAATACATGCCGTTGTGAGGACTGCAGACAACCATCTTCTCCATGCTGCTTCCTCTTGTGCGCGGCGTATACTGAATGCGTCATCAGTAGCTGCGCAGTAGAGGAAGCAAATGGAGAAGACTGGTGTCTGCAGTCCTCGCGTCGGCATGTATTAGGTAAGCCGCTGCCACTGCAGACACAGAGGGGGGCCAGCAGATACAAGGAGGATAGCGAAGGCATGCGGGGAGCGGAGGTACACGGGGGAAAGTGGAGGCACAGGCAGGGAATCCCTGACGTGGCGGTGTGTTGCAGTTCATATCGGCAGGTGTGCGTAAGTCAGGGATTCCCTGCCTTTGCCGTATAAGATGCAGGGACTTTTTCTCCCTATTTTTGGGGGAGAAAAAGTGCTTCTTATAGGGCAGGATAAAGGGTAGTAGAATGCAGTACATTTTTCTAGATACCCACTATCACGTTGATTTTCCTGGTTTCATCATTAGAAACAGTACCTATATCTACATATTGCTGTATATTGCTATGTAATCCCTCCCTCCCAGTGGTGTTATCCCTAGGCTGTTTAGCTATGCAGAAGTCTCCTCCCAAAACTTTCTGGCAGACCAGATATATCTTTTACTGTCTTCCAAACTCTCAGTAAACAAACATTTCCCACAGCTGCACTTGACAGTACTAAAGATGTTGCCACCTGTGATAAATTTCAGAATGCAAATCAGGGTGAAAAAAGGTTTTACCTGAGCAAAAACTGACTTAATATTTTATAAATGAATATTGTAAAAAATAAGCAATTTTGTTAATTATGTTATTTTCATTACATTTCCTCTTTGAAGAGGAGCTGTCAGCCATACTATCTCAGAAAAAAGGCATATATAGGTAGATAAATACTTGCTCTACTTACATAACATATGTATTGAACTGTCCACATTTTGTTTTTAGTGATTCTTCTATAGTAAAAAAAAATAAAAAAAAAGGAAATCCTTCTTAGGATTTTCCATTTTGACTGTGTCAATCTTGAAGCCAATCCTGACATAATTCCCCCCCTTACTCTGCCTGTGTATCATTGCCCGCCCTCTTCAGACACTCCCACCCACCTTGGCAGTGGAAAGTGGATTGTCTCAGCATGAGAAATATTGGCCAATGAGAGAGGAACAAATGTGTGGGAGGGGAAAATGGGAGGAAAAGAGGCTTCAGCCAATTGGCCTGCATTAGTTATGTCTGAGGAGAAAGTAAAGAAGAAAAAAAAAACCCAGCATGCCCTGGAACTACCGTTGTACAGGAGATGTACCACATAAGAGTCAGAGAAACTGGGAAATGATGTTTTATGGAGAAGAAAAGTAAGAGTGATTTTTAACTTTTGGATTGACTTGTTTACTAGATAAAAATAAAGAAGTGATTTGTTATTTTATGCCTGACAGTTACACTTTAAGCTTTTTGCTTTGAAATGAACATCCCTAAACGTATGAGATGTTGATCTTGGTGATCATTGCACCAGTAGCATTATACAAGCTATAGCATAACAATAGTTAAAAGGCAGCATTGGCATGGCCACTGCCATAGTTATAGAATACAAATAAACAACAGAATGAATAGCATAGACGTTAAAAAAGCATGATATTATCATTCTTATTATTATTGATTTATAAAACTCCAACATATTCCGTGGCACTGTACAAAGTAAGAAACAAACATGGCGTACAAAACAATACAGACAATGGTGTACACAAAAATACAAAATATAGAATTTGTACAAAACACAAAACTGATTCAAAATACAGAATTGGTAATTATTATTACAAACACAACATGATGAATACAATGTATAAAAAGTTGCAAGACACAAAATGAATAACAAATTGCAAGACACAAAAGGTTGGGAGAGTCCTGTCCCTGCGCGCTTACAATCAAAAGGATATTGCCATGATAAGGACATGTAACCAGTAACCAAAAAAACCCCACCACTCAAAAAGTGGCTACAAATAGAATCAGAATCTTTATTTTCACCAAGCACGACTGGGTCATGCCCGGAATTGGGCTTGGCACGTACAGGGTACATGTAGGATAGGAAATACAGAATACAGTCAGAAGGAATAGAACGTCTTGTTTGAGGTCACTGAAACATATCAGGAAACCATCAGCATGATAGTTACACAAGTAGCACTTATTACAAAGCATTCAGTATGAGGCAGCCCCATGCATACTTCTGTCAGCTTAGGTTTCCTTGAAAACACAGACTCAGCACCATGGACAGTGCACAAAAATATTTTATATTATTTATTTTAAGATCATTTTAGCTTCAATTAAATGATAGATTATGTTGTTTGAAAAAACACAAACAACGGCAAATTATTAGAGAAAGTTTAACAGAATAAAGGGTCAAAAATGTTTTTTTTGTGAGAAACTGGACTTTACAAACAAAAAATAAATCAGAAAAATGCTTGTTTGGAATTCCCTTAACAACCACCTTGTTGCCAGAAGTCTTCTACAAATCACTTACTGGTAACAAGCAAAATCAATTAGTAAGCTGCTAATGTTGTCATGGAAACACTGCAAATGTGTGAATATGTACAAATATGAGAATTCAAAACACCTTTAAGGTGTGACTTTACTTTTAAAAATTGAAAAATTAATGTGACTTAAATTACCAATGTGAAAGCAATCTTGCAATTTAAAATGTAGTTTATGTTCTCAATGTTCTTTGCTTTTTCTTCCTTGATTGCAGGGACCCCTTCTTTTCCTTTCTTTTCTTATTTTTCTCTAATGTTCAATAATCTTCTATTTTCAGACTTGCTGACAATTACTGTAATTCCCAATGCTGGCTTATTTTAAACTGACAACAGGAATCCCTGAAATATTATTTAATAATGCCTGTTGTCACTGTAAATGTATAAACACAATGTATGACTTGGAGAAAAGAAATATATATTAATACACCATGTGCATGAACTCTTTTAATCTGTTAAAATCTCTAGAATACCTTGTTTTGTGTATAATGTTCCTTTTTGGGGGTAAAACAACAGGTTAGGCATTGTTCATTAAGGCTTCTCCAAAAATGTTGGACATTTGTTAAAAAAAAAAAAAAAAGATAACATTTCTTACTGGTAACGTTTCTTTCAGGAATGGAAAGGACAGCACCCATGAGAGATAACCTCTCCACCCAATCTGGACAGGAGTCGATATGTGCTGCAATCCCACACAGCTTCAGTTACTAGAAAAGATAACACCACTCAGGATAATCCCTGAGTGGAATTAGCAAGGGTGACAATAAAGTACGATCTACTGTAAGTCAGTTGCTTCTGCTGGAAATCCAAATGTTCCAGCTACCTCTGTTTTCATTAAGCCACTGCCTTCTCTGATCCCGAAAGGACCCCCAAAGTAACAATTTATTGTATTTATTTATTTTAAGATATTCATTTTACTATCTGAAGATCTCTCTCTAGAATATCATCCAGTTTTAAGCTAAACAGAAAACTGCTTTCACATGAGATGCTATGCAGTTTTAAATTGTACACTCTGTTTCCTTCTCAGTCCTTGTGCCAAATGTCTCATCCAACTGAGTTAATCAGGGAAGTGGACTCAGTAGAAAAACTTACTGATTCACCTGAATCAATGGTAAATAATCAAATAATGCAAATAATCAAATAATGCAAATAACCAACAATGCTGGGGATGAATGAAGGCTATTCTACTCAGGTGTATCTACTAAATGTGTATATATAGCTGTTCCAACTAGATCTTTAGAGATATAGCAAAGGCAGTATAAGGATCTGTTGACTTGAAATGTAAAGATAACCCCCTTCCTTAGGAAAAATGTTATATCTTTATCAAAGCACTTCACCAGATGCGTTCTGGCACAACTCCAATAAAAAATGCACTTTTAGTAGAAACTGGTTTAAATATACATCAAAATGGAGGCATTAGCACAAAACTGAAAATGGTTTCTGAGCGCAGCTCCACTCCATTTGGTTTACATCTTTACAGCAGAGATCATATAAAGTTTCCAGAATCCTCAAATTAGAGCTACGATCTCAGTAATAGTGCCCATACATGGTAAAAATGTTTTAATTTTTTTTTTTCGATTAGATAAATTCCTTAAATTGCATAGTAGTTTTCGAGGTACCATACACGAACATTCGATTAGGCTGAAAATCTGGGGAAAATGGTTGAATATTTTAAAAATTCAAATTGAGAAAAAAGATCGAGAGAAAAAATAAAGTATTCAAACTAACGGTTTATTCGATTGGAAGTGACTTTTTTTCAACTGGAATCTCTTTTTTTGCAGCTTGAGCTGCATTTGACTTCATATTGTTACCTTATATTGTGACACCCAACATTAACAGTAATGAAAATTATGGTTTCTTTCAGTACAAACATGCCTGTACTCTAGCCATCTTCTTCACGCCATACAATATGGCACCTGTATAAATAGATAATATATCATATATTGCAACATCCAGCAAACTTAACAGGAATTGTTACAATCATTTACAAAAGTATGTACACCACTGGCAGAAGGTCGCCATAGAGGCCACACAGAAAGACTCTGAACACAGAGACATTCCAAAAGGAAAATAAGTGAACACAAAGAAAACATAAGCTGTCACAGAGAGAGAGAGAGAGAGAGACAGAGAGAGAGAGAGAGAGAGCGCACACAAACAAAGAAACACAGATTGGACGCAAACAGATATACATAAAAAATTTTTATAGCAACACACACAGCAGACAAAGACAGAGAGTACAAGAGAATCCACATAAAAGAACCAGAGGTGGAAAACAAAGACTTCCACAGGTTAAACAGAGATAGAACCAGAAGGGAAAAGTAGAGACTACATGGGAACCAATTGAGAGACACAGGCTAAAAGAAGACACACACAGGTGGAGACAGAGGTTTTTTCCCCATAATAAGCCTTTCTATTTAAAATACTTCTTTGGTATACAAAGCACCATTTTTGAAAAAACAAAACAAAAACAAAACAAAACACCACAATGATTACAACAAAGAAATAAGCATTAAATCTCCATTCATGTTATTTTTAACAATACAAATAAAGATAAAAAACTTTGAAATATTTCTAACAATTTAACACACATGATACAATTGCAACACAAAATCATCAACATTTTTCCAGCATGTCCGATCAGATTTTTCTTGAAAAAACAGGATAATCGTTCAAATTTCTTGAAAAATAATAATAATTATTTTCAACTTTCATTCAATTCACGCCTTCTGATGACACCGTGAGAACGGTGAAACATGTAAGGGCTGCGCCTGCATGAGACGCCATCTCCTCCCGCGGGCCCCTCGCCTACCTGCCATCTATCATACGGTTTGGAGGACATTACGCTATATTGGACCGGCGCTCCTAGACGCCCCAAATACACCAGGATCATTACCATTGGCCCTATCTGCAGGGCTACCCGGCTGACAGAACGGGCACTGACAGTCACTACATCCGCTGCCCAGTGGACTTCAGCACATCATTCATTTTGTCATCCATCTTCACTGACGGACTGCCTACATCCTCAGACACGTGTGGATCACAGGAGGGTGAGATATTGTGGTAGTGCTTGTACAAGTGATCATAACTGCTATGATCTTATGCATGGCTTAAGCAACGCTCCTGCTTTCTAATATACTGTCAGCTTGCTTGTCTGCTACTCTGGATGATTATATGCTACTTCCTGCTGGGTCAATCCTGGACTGTCCTTTACTTGCTGATTGAACTTCGGATAGGTTCCTCCTTATCTATGAGCTCATACCATTACCTGGCCAGTGATGTGTGTGTGAGAGGTATGTTTTGGGGTCTGTGTGAGGAGGTGGCCATCTCATGGGTTTTTTATCATCTTCCTTGATGTAATTCTAATAAAATGTATACTTTTATAGATTTATGGCATTATTATTTTTCTTTTTTGATTGATTTTTCGGATAATCACTGATAGCATCTACAGTATTCTATTCTCTCCAAATTTTTGTGTGTATTTCATTCAATTCAATTGTTTAGATAAAAAAAATGGGAAAATCGAATGTATTTATTGTCCCGTATATGGGCACCATAAGAGACCTTATGTATAGGGCTGTTGTTCAGATTGAATATATTGAATGGATAGCTTTCAACAAATGATTTAGGTCAGTACACTCCACCCTCTAATAAATCAGAATCCAGACTGCAGAGTGTTAATAATCATTTATATGTTCATTAAACACTCTTTTCGGCACCCACTTTCACATATTTAAGTCCCAGCAGCGTAGCATGGCTCTCCTTATTTGTGGAGAGATCAGAATGCTCTGCATTATGGTCTGTTTGCTTGGCAGGTACTTTGAGGGAAGGGGAAGTTAATGCAGATATGCCACTGCAGGAACTTTAATAGTCTGAAATGTGGAGGTCAATTCTGATCTTATTCAATCTATAAAGTTTTTTAACAATGTTGGAGACTCCTCCCTGAGCTTCTGTTCCCTGCACAATTAAACCATGGCTTTATAAGGAAGAAGTGAGAATCTCAGAGAATACATAGTACATCTTATGAAAGATGATATACATCTACAATGTCAATGTCAGGTTTTGTGATAAGTTTCCACTTGCCTTATTATCACTAGCATAATAATGAATTGCGGCATGTTAATAAATTATGGCATATGTGTAAAAGGCATATTTTATAAACGTCAATCTTACTGAATGCTCAATTCATCTAAGATTTATGGAATTGTCCTGTAAAGTACATCAATCAGTAAAAGTATTTTTTTTAATATTGCAGAGGACTAAAAAGTCTATTCAGTCTAAATTAGACTGTCGTATTGACGTATCATTTAAAGTTATAATTACCTGCTGGATAAGTGCCTCCCATATCCCCCCGGAGCCCTGTGTCTGCTGGCTTCCAGAGTAAAGCCTCTACCCCCCCCCCCCAATTCCCCCATAAAAACACCATGGTGTTTTCTCTACTCAAGATAGACAAAACATCACCGGAAGCCAGCGGATTCGGGAGCAACCGAACTGGCAGATTAGTATAACTTTATATGACAAGACAATACGAACAAAAACTTAATTTAGACTGAATAGGCCCTTTAAAAATATGTTACATGCACACAAGGCAATTTGGGTTGCAAAATATCATCCATTTACCCTAGAATTTTTCTGTTTCTTTTATGGAGAAAGTACATTAAACTATTATTTATTATTGTAGTTTGGGTAGTAAAATTGCAGCAAAATTGCTTTGAACAAAGATGGCAAAAAAGATTTTGCAACAATTCTATACTTTGTATTGAAATGCTAATACTCCAAAAATGCTGCAGGACTCATGATTGTGATTTCAGGAAATTGCAATCGCTCCAGTGGAATCATCTTTATTAACTTTAATTAGCCTAGCGCTTTTGGAGCTTCCGGTGATTCCAGAAGGTGCCTGAAACAGCTCCTATGTGCCTCAGGCCTAAGGCTGTCATGTGAAAAGCAAAATGAAACAAGGCTGTCTTGTGAACAGTAAGTAGGTTTCTTTTCTTAGTTTAGCAAGTCACACCTCTGTGTGTCCTCTCCACTTCCTTAGCAGGATAGCTCTAGGGACTGTAAAACTGACAGTGACAGCTGCCTGTGTTATCTGAGCTGGCAGAGCAGTTAATGGTGCTTAGAGGAAGGAAGAGAAACATGTGCAATCTAACACAACTGTAAGAAAAGGTAACTAGTTGTTGTTCACTGGACAGCATGGTTTCAGGGAAATGTAGATATGTGGTCTCAATTTTTTTTATCATAGCACAAATCTCTCTTTAGCTTTCAAAACTGGTTTTCACCATTTTCACATCCACATTTGCATTTTCACCTAACTCAAAATTTTTACTAAAATATTTTTTTTCAAGATACGCATTTTCACAAGCATAAGAATGTTCTTGATAGTATGTTTTCTCATGGCTATTGACTTCAATGCATTTGGAAAACAATGGATTTTCCCATATATACCCAATAATTTTTATGCATACACTCAGCTGTACAAAGATGTCTCATGATCAAAGACCAATGCTTTTGAGGAAATACATTTTTGCAATTTCGCATACAATTTTGTGCAAACACTCTGTACAAAAATGTGTTGTCACATGCTTATAGAATAAAATTTAGTGAAAACAAGTTTTCTTACGTCCATATACTGTATTTTCATGCATATTCTTATCTGTGCAAAAATGTCACATTTTCATGAAAATTATGCGGAAACGAAAGTGGCCACTAAACAAAACTAAGAAAAAATAAATTCACGTTCCTCCCTACTGCCAATGCTTCAGTCCTATTTGCTTTTGCCCATAAAAGAAATGAAGGAAAGAGTTTTGGCCAGAGAGAGGGATATTTTTCAAATCAAACTGCCTCATGTAATTGTGACGTTAAAGAGTACCTGGACTCAGAATATGCTCTCTGCTCTAAAAAATAAGCAGCAGCATAATAACCTTTAAAGAAAAAACATTTCTTTGTTACAGCTGATACAAATCCTGCAATCAATCTGCAGTGTGTCTACTTCCTTCTTTCACAGACGCAGACATAGGGTTAATATCCTATGTTTACAAATTAGCTGCTCTGTCGAGGCAGCCAGCTGACTCAGCTAAAAGATCAAATTGCACTGGTGATTCGTCACAGATGAGGGGGATTAGACAGGCTCTTCTTTCTAAATACATACAGGGTACAGTTCTTTATGTTTTCCTTCTGTCATGTGCAAGAGGTCAGGCCTACTGTAATTGTGACCAGATGGAGTATTTTAAAAGATTGCTTTTTTAATGATGATTGTCTTTTAAATGATAATACCCACAGTCCATGATTTACCTATTTTGGTTCCTGGACGTAGTTTCTACGTCCAGGAACCATGCGCGCTACTGCGCGCACCCGCGGCCACGGATTCGGTAGCCAGGGAATCAATGTATCGGGCTATGGTGCCCGATCATTGATTCCTCTCCCCCGCTGAAAAAGCGACAGCTTCTCTCGGAAGCTGCGCCTTTTCTGGCCGTTTCCTTCCCGATGCGTCACTGTAAGCGTGTGTTACGCTTAGAGTGACGTCATGTAAACAAACTCATGGCCGCGATCTTGTGGCCAAAAAGTAATACTACACCTGTAAGAAAAAAAAAATTAAAATTAACACACATTTACATTATAAATCTATTGTTTACCTCTCACCCTCCCAAAACTACCCAAATAAAATGTTTACTATAAAAAAAAAAACCATAACAATAAAAAAAAACATGTAAATATTTACCTAAGGGTCTAAACTTTTTAGATATCAATGTAAAGATGAAATATTTCTATATTTTTTTTATTTTAAACTTGTAAAAAGTGATAGATGCAAAACGGAAAAAATGCACCTTTATTTCCAAATAAAATATTGTCGCCATACATTGTGATAGGGACATAATTTTAACGGTGTAATAACCGGGACATATGGGCAAATACAATACGTGAGTTTTAATTATGGAGGCATGTATTATTTTAAAACTATAATGGCTGAAAACTGAGAAATAATGAATTTTTTCAGTTTTTTCTTATTCTTCCTGTTAAAATGCATTTACAGTAAAGTGGCTCTTAGCAAAATGTACCCCCCAAAGAAAGCCTAATTGGTGGCGGAAAAAACAAGATATAGATCAGTGCATTGTGATAAGTAGTGATAAAGTTATAGGCTAATGAATGGGAGGTGAACATTTCTCACGTGAAAACAACGGAACCTGAATGGGTTAAGTTAAATTAGATAAATCAGGAGCTTATGCTACACAGTGACAATGTTCGTATGTTGCCATAAGCCCATTTTCATGTCTAATTTTAATTCTTCAGAATAATAAATAATGTACATTGAACTTGTAATGTACAATATTACTAATGAATCACTTTAAAGCGGTATGAAACTCTGACATAATATTCAACAAAAACATGTTTTCCTTCTTTTTATATCCCATACAGTTATTATATTTGCTTTTGTGCATAAGTATTATTATTCATGTAGAAATTACAAGTTCCCAAAGTAAATTTTTTTGCTTTGAGAGCTGCCATTGCATTTTATTCATAACTGGTGTATTCATATTGTTATGTACCCAGAAATGCTTTCTGAGTATCTGGCTGTGTTCTGGAGTGTCTGAATTGCCAGAGAATGATTACATTCCTCACTTGATACAATTAAGTAAACACAAGATACTGGTATCTCCAGTTCGGATGCGTCCAGCTTTCCCTGCACTGAGCTTGTAAGTCCTGTAGTTGAATGCTGTTCTAGTAAAAAGAAAAATGGTTGTAGTATACAATATGCTGTAAATAATCTGCAAATAAGAAATGCTGGGTTTTATACCACTTTAAGAGTAACTTTTACCAAGGATTGACATTCATCCCAATCAATAACTGATCCCCCCTTTAATAGAGAAATCTTTACCTTTCCTCGAATAGATCAGCAGGGACATCTGTATGGCTGATGGGCGGTGAAACTCTGCCCACAGTGTGATGTCACTGCCATGGCCCTGGCAGTTTGCTGTCTGTGAACCTCGTTGCACTGTGGGAAATGATGACTTTTTCCAACTGTCAAGCAAGCTGTATCTCTCTCTGTGCTATATAGTACTTCCAGGTTTTACAGTGAACAAATAGTGACTCAATGATTTATGTAGATAAAGTTTTGTTAAAGCAATATATTTTAATGGCTAACTGATAACGTTAAATTATGTGAGCTTAATGAAGTTTGCATAATTTAACTTTTTCAATTAACCATTAAAAGGCATTACTTTTACAAAACGTTGTTTTTTCTACCTACATAATTTGTTTGGCTAACTTGGTGCATAAACTCTTTTGCTACTGAATAGTTTATAAATAAATATTGTAAAAAAAAAAAAAAAAAGAAATGTTATGTTATTTTCACTACAGTTCCTCTTTAATATCACAATAAATGTGTTTTATCTTTTATTCAGATACAGTTTCTGTAAATATAAGCCTTTCACTGCTATCGACAGTTCTGAAGGTATTATCAATCAGCCTCTGCTGACAGGTCTAAATTTATCACAGTAGTAAAGCCTGTAGTTAACCACTGCAATGTATATTAGATTACCATTTGACGTAATGACATGAAGTATTAGTTCACAGGCAGGCAGAAGCCCTGTGGTGACTCCCTCTGTACCTGGTTACTATTCCGTTCTCTCTTTCTCTTGTGTGTTTTGATGTGGTTTGTCTTATAAAAGAAATTTATCTCCCCAACGCGGCTGACATTCGAGAGAAACGGAGACAAAACAAATAAAACGACTATCTACAGCGTCTGTGTTCAGCTACAGCAAATGTATAACTATTGTCACTCTGGCTGCGTGAATGACAGCTAAGGCACAATACGGATTGACAGTATGAAAAATCCCTTTTCCCATTCACATCAATCTTAGATTTAACACATCAGTACATGACTGATTCATGCAAGCAACAGAAAATCTATTTCTGTATTTCCTAATTGGGGAAAAGGCTCAAGAATTCTACAGTTTAGCCAGCTCAATGAAATACTTAGAGTAAAAGTATTAAATATATAAGAATTAAATATATTGTATAAGAAAGAAAGAAAGAAAAAATCAAAAGACACATCATTATTTTATCATAAAATGGTCAAAAATTAACTATTTAAAGGCCACAGTCCATTTTAGCAGCATGGTGGCTCTCGCTGTTATTTCAACATTATAGCTGAACAAGTAGACCCAAGCCCGTTTAAAAACGGGCTCTAGGTATTTTTGCTGCCGCCGGTGCACATGCACACGCCCGCCTCGCATGCAACTGCCGAGTGTGCGCCCGTCCCGCCCACCTCGCTCGCACATGCGCAGTAACAAAAAACCTGGGACACAGGGACAGCTGCTGGACGCAGCGACGGTTAGGGCTCTTTCACACTAAGACGATGCATTTCATGCGACGTGAAAGTCGCATAACATGCCCCTAACGCAACGCATGTTAGTATTGAAGTTGGACGTTGTATAGAGCCGCGTTATGCGTCTCTTGATGCGTCAGTGATGCGTACTTTTTGACGCATACTATCGAACGAAAGCGGCGCATGCAGCAAAAAAATAAAAAAATAAAAAGTGCTGAGCATGTGCAAACATCCGAATGCAGCCAAATACGAGTATAACGCATAGCACGCTGCACTTTCATTGAACGTGCAGCGTTATACTCCAACACAACGTGGGCACTGTGAACAGCCCATTGATTTTTCATTGCTGTGAGTTGGGCTGCGTTACAGGCTGCTCTAACGTGCGCCTGTGAAAGCAGCCTTAGGGTTTTATTATAGAGGATATAAGCTTGGCTTTATTTCCCCAGTGACAGTACTGTCAGCAGATGACATTAGGAGTTGGGGAATAGAACTAGGATAAGATTAACCATGTTACTATAGGTTTGATTTAAAAAGCAATGCCATGCTCTGATGCATGGATCTGTACACAATATTTTGGAGTACGGCGAATGCATAATGGCTTATCTGCTTAAACTTTTTTTTTTTTTATATTTTATTGACATTTTCACTTAAACAAATAGCATAGTCTGCTGGAACGTTTGGCTTGCAAGCCTTCAGTGATAACGCCCGGCATTGGTAATAATGTAACACAATCTAAGCTAACATAAAAACTCAAAAGCAACCCAAAATAACCTCTCCCTTTTATACCCACCCCTTAAATCCTCCCCACACCCATTTATCTATGTAAATTCTTACTGCTTAAAAAGTCAAAGAGGGCCCATAATAACTCATAGTAGAACATAACAATTATTCAGGATACCCATTTGTACCTTAATTGTCCTGGTTTCGCATCAGAAATGCTTCGCATAACTATGTATTGCTGTATATTGGTATGCAACCCCACCCTAGGCTATGATGTCACATGCAGCCTTCTGCCCCAGAGCACTCTAGGACCATGCCAGAAGTAACAATGCTGGCATCACTAATAGATTAAAGAGAACCCGAGGTGGGATTAACTTATGTTAGTGGGGCACAGAGGCTGGTTGTGCACACTAACACCAGCCTCTGTTGCCCCATGGTGTGCCTCCAGGACCCCCCTGCGCGCCGCTATAGCCCCCGCAGTGCTGGCAACACGCAGCATGTCGCCAGCACAATGTTTACCTTCTCCTGTCTGTTAGCGCCGCTCCCCCGCCTTCTCCATATTGCCGCTACCCGCCTGCCTCCCTTCCTTCCAATCAGCGGGAGGGCTATAGTGGCGCGCAGGGGGGTCCTGGAGGCACACCATGGGGCAACAGAGGCTGGTGTTAGTGTGCACAACCAGCCTCTGTGCCCCACTAACATAAGTAAATCCCACCTCGGGTTCTCTTTAAAGAAGGCAAATCAGGGGTGAAGTAAGATTTCACAATGAGTTACCGTATTTTTCGGACTATAAGACGCACTTTTTCTCCCCCAAAAGTGGGGAGAAAAAGTCCCTGCACCTTATAGTCCGAAGGTACGGCATTTGGACTACATGGAGTAGATTTCGGTTCCTGTTTACAGTTTCCTCATGAGCTAGTCTATTTGCAGCACCTTTTACATTTCAAGTGTACCCGCTAGAGATTGTGATTGGTGTGTGCGCATACTAATATTGCAGCTATTGGTCCTGGCTGTGCCCACCTTCCATGCCCACGTCCGCCGATTGGCTGCAGGCAGCAGACCCCGAGATTGGCTGTGCTTGTCCACCGGTGCGATAGCACTGTTCTCCGGAGGATTATCACCGCCCGGATTGTCACATGGCACCGGACATTGTGTGTGCACACCAACCCAAAACCCGGAAAAGCTGTTCTGAGCCCCGGAGGTATTCCAAGATCCTCGCCGCCCAGATCGTCACATGGCGCCGGAGATGGATGCCGGCGGGCGGCTGTGCGTGCAAACCAACACAGAACCCGGAAGAGCTGTTCTGAGCCCCGGAGGTATTCCAAGATTCTCGCCGCCCAGATCGTCACATGGTGCCGGAGATGGATGCCGGCGGGCGGCTGTGCGTGCAAACCAACACAGAACCCGGAAGAGCTGTTCTGAGCCCCGGAGGTATTCCAAGATTCTCGCCGCCCAGATCGTCCACATGGCGCCGGAGATGGATGCCGGCGGACGACTGTGCGTGCAAACCAACCCGAGACCAGGAGGCGTTGTTCTGAGCCCCATAGGATTTTCAGGATCATCGCCGCCCAGATCATCACATGGCGCCGGGGTTGGATGCCGGAGATTGTGCGCACACACCAACCTAAGCTGTTGTAGTTATTGACGCTCAAATTCAAACTGTAGCAGCCAGCTGAAGAGGTAGGAATTGAATCCTCTCTGATCGAGTCCTGCTTCTGTTTGTGGGCATTACACAATGAAACACTGTAGCTTTTGCCCACACTTGCCTGTCACTGAAATTCCAGATTTCTAATTCAGAATAGTGCATGCTGTATGTGGAATCATTTTGATCATGGCTAGAAATCTCATCTGAAGGATGAGGCTGCCCAGAACTGATAGTTAATTATTGAAGTCATATAGAATTTCAAGCTAAACTTTTCTGATCACATCTGAGGCACCTGATACATAGGATGGCTTGTAGTGCTTCTTTTTTTTACCATAAAGGTCTGATGAAATCTGAGCCTTTAGGATGAGTGGCAGCTGTCCTTGGGGTGGCTTGTCCTTGTAGTGCTCCTGTGTGGTCATGTGGAAGATATAGTAGTATGATTGTGGCAAGGCAAGTCTTGTCCTGTTCTATTGTATACTGAGGCTCTAGAATTTGTTATAACAACAGTGATAAACTTTAATTAGAGACAGCATGGGGAAGAACCTCCACAAGATGCTCCTGGACCATTGATGCACCAGGCTTAGTAGATATTTTTTCCCCTGGATTTGTCCTCTAAACCTAGGTGCGTCTTATGGTCCGGAGCGTCTTATAGTCCGAAAAATACGGTAACACTGACTAAAAATTATAAGTGGCTATTGTAAAAAGTAAGCAATAATATTAAGATTAAGTAAGCAAATATATTTAATATCCATCAAGTATATGATACATAAAATAATGGGTGGGTGAGTAAGCAGAGCAATAGCTTCAATGTTTGTGTGTGCTTGTGCATTACTGCTCACAACATTATTTCATCACATCATATATTTAATTACCTGTGTAAACTATTATGCTTGCACAGTGCTCTAAAATAATGTGTGTAAAGCCATGCAGTGCAAAATAACACTGCTTGGTGAATCAATTCCTGTATTTCCTATCCCAGAATAAGTCCAGCGGCTAGCAGTTTTGCCATTGGGTGACCTGTTACCCTCTCAGGGCTCTTGAACCTTTAGTTTCAAAAGAGTCTGTGCCATCATCATGTTTTTCACCATGTGATAGCTGTATTACGACTGGGACACATGCAAGATTGGATTTCAGTGGTTGGGTCACTGGCTTTGTCCTGGATTGACCTGAATGAGTGTGAATGTTATTCCTGTCTTGAGTCTGTTTTTTTGGTTAAGGATTTTTTCAAGGCATTTGTGTGCTTTTAAAATGTAAGTTATTTGTAATGAGTAGGAGCTACCAAAGAACTCATGTACCCAGTTTCCTTGGTGGGGACAGACAACTTACACTCCCATAAAGTGGACTTTCAGATTATTGCAGTTACTCCCATTTTCCAATTACTCAATGTCAACTAGTATAAGTAAGAGTGCAGGACTGTGTTGTACATATTGTTTTTTCTGGTTGAACTTGACTGATTGATAGGTGATTTTCTTTTCAAGCAAACAAACTATGTAACTATTTATTGAGGCACATGGAGATGGGAAAGAGGTGCTTGTCGACAACATTAGGGATGAGGGCAATTTGTGAGATGTGTAAAGGCTTTGTTACTCCTTTTTGCAAGGCAACCAACATGCTAGAAGGCACACAACCAGGTCCAGTACAGGAAACAGGGTTCACTGGCCACCTTTTCCTGATCAGTAAATAGGTAAGAGGCCATAAATGACCCCTTTTAGCGTCTGACCAAACTTTCGCGCTGACGTCACGCCGCGACTCTGCCCAGCTTGTAAGCTCGGGCTACAGGACCTCTGCAAGATGTTTTTTGCATCTTGCAGAGGTCCTGTAGCCTGGGCTTACAAACTGGGCACAGTCGCATAGGCTGTTTCTCTATTTAAGGCGTCACGCGCCATGGCTCCGTAGCCCCTATGGAGTTGCCATAGCAATGAAACGTTGGGCGGAGTCGCGGCATGACGTCAGCGCGAAAGTCTGGTCGGACGCGACCAGCGGTATTCGTGTAGGAGCTGTTTTTATTCCTTCCAGTGAGTAGTATTAGCACTGATAGCAGGAGTGACATCTGTGGACACTGGGCAGGCTGTTAGGCGGTCCCTGGGTGCTCTACCCACCCCAGCTAAGTGCATTACTTTGCTTTAGGTGATCCCTAATCACTCATATTGAGTTGTCACTATCCCATGTTGGGAACACTTATTACTGGAACTTTTTACGTTTTTGCTGATTGTATCTGTATGTATATGCATATCTTTTAAAGAAACAAATAAAGCCATAAGTAGACTTTTTTACGCGATGAGGAGTCTCCATTTTTATTATATACAGCTGGTGATGAACTTGAGTCCCTGAAGGACTTGACGGGATGTGCCAGAGAGGCTGTGGGGTGGCCAATACCCCAAACGCGACATCGGGCCCTTAAGGCCGCACCATCCGGTGAGTTCCCACCTGACGGGGGGGGGGGGTTGTTTTTCCCATTGATTGTTTTATACTGGAAGAAACACAAGCACAAACAGAAGCGCAGCTATTATCTTCTATTTATGTCTATGAGTGGTACACACACTGAATAGCAGTGCTCCACACCTGTTACATGATATAGGACTCTGTAGTGTGTATGTGGTGCTTGTACATGGACTTTTGCATGAAATTCTAACTGACTCACAGTACAATTTCCTTGAGGATTGAGGAGTCCCCTATATGAGTGTAGTTCTCCAAGAGTGATTTTATTCTATATTGTGTATATTGAATACAGCAGCACACTATTGGTTATTTGGTGCTTGTACATGGACTTTTGCATGAAATTTTAAATTGATTTACAGCATAAATTCCTTGAGGATTGAGTAGTCCCCTATATGAGCACAGTGTTCCAAGTGTGATTTAATTCTATACCCTTTATTAATTGGTTTATTAAGATCCAAGATGAGCTTTTAAGCAGATCTCCATGCCACGCATCATTCACTACAAATGATCCTTCCTCATTGGCTGAAATACTCACAGCACCTGCCTATACATTCTTCAGCTTCATTACAGAGCTCTCTGTCTGCCTAATTGTGTACAAATGTTCTGCTGGGGGAATACACTGATCCACTGCCAAGCACTGGGAGAGTGGTGTTTACAGCAGAACATTTGTTACGGAGGAAGTTTGCATAACTTTGCATTGATATGCATTATAGAGATGGCAAGGGAGTCCCAGCTCAGTGTTTCAGAAGCAAATAACTACTTTTATCTCTAAGCACCATTTTTTATGTGAAGGAGGATCATCATTTTCCCATTTAATGCTCGCATGTTCAACTTTTATAGATAGCAGGAATATTATGTTTTACTATTTCATTCACATTTTTTTTTACACGAGGAAGGCTATCAGACTTCTGACTGTTCCTCATCAAGCAGTAATTAGATTATTTGTTAGTCTGGTTTATCAAAGCAGGAAATACTTAAGAGTCACAGCTGGTCTCAGGATGGATATCCTGCACCAACATTTTAAATGAAAACAATTATCTCTGTATTGGGGTAGTATTTCACAAATGACTAAACAGTAAAAATGACAAAAACAACAGCTATCATGTACTTTCTCATTACTGCGCTGGGAGCCCTAACTGTACTGCTGCATTCCAGTTTGTCTCTCCTTCCCTGTAAAAAAAAATAAAAAAAAAATAGAAAAGTCATTTTAGCATAATGAAAATCTGAACACATAAGCAAGGAGCTCTGCTCTGCTATCAAGGGAGCAGAATGCATGTTCTTTAATAAAATCTAATAAAAGGAAGTAGCCTGATTTACTTTTCAAGTGCTCCACTACCAAAGTTAACCCCTTTTCTACATCTCTGTGATGCAAAATTCTGCACTCCTGTTTACAAGTGGGCGTAAATAAATTAAACTACATCAATCAAACGAGACTACATTATGATGATTTTCCCGGCATGCTAGCCACCAATACTAACCCTTGGGAAGGCCATTTTAGTGAAAAATGTGACTCATGACTGCATAGATGCTAACATTTAAAATATTATTAAAGTGGTCTGAAACTCAGTATTTCTTCTTTGCTCTAAAATATTCCTTAAAGCCTTAAACCTACTAGCATAAAAAAATTGTAGCAGAACAGCATTCAAACAGTTAAACAAAATACTTTGTCCAGTCATGAAAGCTACTTCAGCTTAGGATCCTATTCGAAGTGGAGATAACAGTATTTTTTGTTTACATTCCGATGTTGTTACATTGTGGGTAATAACTGAAAAGGAGCAAGCAAGCATGAACACAGTTCAGAACAGCTGACTGGAAGATTTTAATACATAATAAAAAGCAGCTTCAATAAATGCAATGGCAGCTTTCAGAGCACGTAAACTGTACGTTGGGAATTTGTAATTTGTAAACAGAAAATATTACTTATGCATAAAAGCAAATATAATACCTATATGGGTAATAAAAAGAAGGAAAACACATTCATATCGAAGGTTATGTCAGAGCTTCAGACCACTTTAACCTGCTGAGCGGTCTGGACGAGCTCAGCTCGTCCAACACCGCCAGAGGCTGCCGCTCAGGCCCTGCTGGGCCGATTTTTGTCAAATAAAAAGCAGCACACGCAGCCGGCACTTTGCCAGCCGCGTGTGCTGCCTGATCGCCGCCGCTCTGCGGCGATCCGCTGCGAGCAGCGGCGAAAGAGGGTCCCCCCAGCCGCCTGAGCCCAGCGTAGCCGGAACAAAAAGTTCCGGCCAGGGCTAAGGGCTGGATCGGAGGCGGCTGATGGCCATTGGTGTAAACTCCAGAGCTTGCAATGTAATGCTCTTGATTGCTGTTGTACGGATCAGTAGTTGGTAGGGTTAATCACTCACATGCTTGCCCGTAATTTATTAGTCAGAATGTGTGCCTCCCTTCCATTCACAAGACCACCATGGCCAGTTTACAAGGTTTTCCAAAGCTCTGTGGCCACCCCACCTGCATTGCCCTGGCCAGCTCCAGCTCAGAAGCCACCAATTAGGGCATGGCTGCCAAGCTGGGAGCGAGTCAAGGCAACTCAGGGGATGGTCACTCTTTAGAAAAAAAAACCCACAGCAGCTTTCCCGAGGAAAGGGGTGGAGTTTCTGAAATTAATTATGGGCAAGTGATTAACCCTACCACACACTGATCTGTGCAGCAGTATTAGCGATCCTAGCAGTGCAGGATATCTTTCTAACACCAACAGTCCTCTTTACCTATAATTTTATTAATATATAAATGCTTACTTAAAAATGTAGCAGTGTACAGAAAAGTAATCAACACCAAGTACACTTTAAGTTTGTCTCTAGGTACAGATTTATATACCATTTAATAGCAAAGTAATCAAAAGTGATTTTTTTTTAGACTCTGCGGGTGTGACTGTTGCCACTGCTTGGTTTACATCATCCTGGGCAGACACAGACTGCTCTTTGAGAAAAATGCACCACCGCTCACTGCTCTGCGCTGACACAGGGGGAGCAGAGAAAGTAGAGTGGCGTGGTGTCATAGTAATGGTTGGACGGTGATGCAGCTTTGCTTTGCTACTTGCCCTGTCAATTGGGGCACAGTGGGCTGAGATTTGGGCCTCAAGCCCCGAATCTTCAGCCCTAACGATGCACCTGGCCCCCAGCTAGTAAAAAGGTATACAAAATAGGATGTTCTAAATTAACGGAAGTCTGATATTACCATTCTTATTTACTTTTACTTTAGCTTGTACTTCTAGCAAACAAACTAGTAAACTAATATCTTGCTACAAAGGAACATGAACTTTTAATAGAAAAAAAATTGAAAAAAGTGGCATTATGTTTATTGGTACAGGACTCCAAAATGACAAACAACATTGAATTTCTTGTATTATCCAAATCAGAGTAACCCTTTAGTATTTCTTTTTAATGCTCAATATACTCTATTTAGTGTAGTACTACCACCCCAAATGCCTACTATATCTCTCCTCAATCTTTACTCCAGCCCAGCAGCAGCTCAAAGTGATTCTGTGCTAGTCAACCATCTGTCTCAGATCATATTATAATTGGTAGAGGCTCAAATTCCATTGCTTTCAGTAAAGGACCCTCATAAATATAAACATTTATCTAATCAATGCCTATGCTTGATGCTATCAACCTATGCTTGATAGATAAAATATAGCTATGTTGTTAATTATTTCTTGGGGATACCAATATGTGAGACAAGAGAAGATCTTGTTTATCTGAATCTAGATTTGAAAATGTCTCTACCCATCTGGAAAAGGTCTGTGTAGGAAAATAGTTCAGTGTTGCCTAAATCAGATAGTTTCACAATTGGAGTTGTGGGGTACTCCAATTCTGAAGTGCTCAAGTTACTGTATGTTTTACCTGAAGAAGCAGATAATGTCCAATCAATGGATTATTTCTTACTTTCCTTCCTCTACCGAGGTTACATCATTACATCATTAATTTCACACTGCTTCACAGTTGTTAACAATTGTTTGGGGTGCTTCTTCCCACCTATTTGTTCAAGGGAAAAAACGCACAAATGAAAGCTAGCTAGACAGGTCTCTCCCCCAGACTGTTTGATATCAGTGTCTTTTTTAACAAGAAAATAAGTTTATTAGTATGTGCACAAAGATTCAACTGAAAGGAAATTGGAGATCTAACAGAGTATGTACAGTGGTGTGAAAAACTATTTGCCCCCTTCCTGATTTCTTATTCTTTTGCATGTTTGTCACACTTAAATGTTTCTGCTCATCAAAAACCGTTAACTATTAGTCAAAGATAACATAATTGAACACAAAATGCAGTTTTAAATGATGGTTTTTATTATTTAGTGAGGAAAAAAAACTCAAAACCGACATGGCCCTGTGTGAAAAAGTGATTGCCCCCCTTGTTAAAAAATAACTTAACTGTGGTTTATCACACCTGAGTTCAATTTCTGTAGTCACTCCCATGCCTGATTACTGCCACACCTGTTTCAATCAAGAAATCACTTAAATAGGAGCTATCTGACACAGAGAAGTAGACCAAAAGCACCTCAAAAGCTAGACATCATGCCAAGATCCAAAGAAATTCAGGAACAAATGAGAACAAAAGTACTGTAATTGAGATCTATCAGTCTGGTAAAGGTTATAAAGCCATTTCTAAAGCTTTGGGACTCCAGCAAGCCACAGTGAGAGCCATTATCCACAAATGGCAAAAACATGGAACAGTGATGAACCTTCCCAGGAGTGGCTGGCCGACCAAAATTACCCCAAGAGCGCAGAGAAAACTCATCCGAGAGGCCACAAAAGACCCCAGGACAACATCTAAAGAACTGCAGGCCTCACTTGCCTCAATTAACACCTCAACACAACTCCACCATTAGAAAGAGACTGGGCAAAAACAGCCTGCATGGCAGATATCAAGGCGCAAACCACTTTTAAGCAAAAGGAACATTAAGGCTCGTCTCAATTTTGCTAAAAAAACATCTCAATGATTGCCAAGACTTGTGGGAAAATACCTTGTGGACCGCCGAGACAAAAGTTGAACTTTTTGGAAGGTGCGTGTCCTGTTAAATCTGTCGTAGAAGTAACACAGCATTTCAGCAAAAGAACATCATACCAACAGTAAAATATGGTGGTGGTAGTGTGATGGTCTGGGGTTGTTTTGCTGCTTCAGGACCTGGAAGGCTTGCTGTGATAGATGGAACCATGAATTCTACTGTCTACCAAAAAATCCTGAAGGAGAATGTCCGGCCATCTGTTCGTCATCTCAAGCTGAAGCGATCTTGGGTGCTGCAGCAGGACAATGACCCAAAAGACACCAGCAAATCCACCTCTGAATGGCTGAAGAAAAACAAAATGAAGACTTTGGAGTGGCCTAGTCAAAGCCCTGACCTGAATCCTATTGAGATGTTGTGACATGACCTTAAAAAGGCAGTTCATGCTAGAAAACCCTCAAATAAAGCTGAATTACAACAATTCTGCAAAGATGAGTGGGCCAAAATTCCTCCAGAGCGCTGTAAAAGACTCGTTGCAAGTTATTGCAAATGCTTGATTGCAGTTATTGCTGCTAAGGGTGGCCCAACCAGTTATTAGGTTCAGGGGGCAATTTCTTTTTCCCACAGGGCCATGTAGGTTTTGAGTTTTTTTTCTCACTAAATAATAAAAACCATCATTTAAAACTGCATTTTGTGTTCAATTATGTTATCTTTAACTAATGGTGAATGGTTTTTGATGAGCAAAAACATTTAAATGTGACAAACATGCAAAAGAATAAGAAATCAGGAAGGGGGCAAATAGTTTTTCACACCACTGTAATAGTGCAGCATAAATAATAGTAACATAAGTTTGCTCAAAAAGTGATAAATGTGTTTGTATTAAGTGCAAGTCAACAATAGGCCAACAACTCCTAACCACTATGTCCATACAACTGTGGAACGCTCAAATACTTATGCCGACACACCACATTCACACTTGCAATTGACCCATATCCCTCCTTGTATAGTCCTAATAAAGTATGGGTACTTTTCAACTATGGGCAGCTGGTGCTCCTCATTTAGTGCTCCCAGTTATACGTTTCCCCATAGGAACTCCACATATAGGGCTCTCCTTTTAGTTCTTTTATAACTATTAGCACTATTCTGTATACTGCCCCCCTGATATGTCTCCCATAGATAGTGCTGCACAGCATAGTGTATTCCTTACAGTTTTTTCAATGTAATGTGACCCTCATTTATAGTACCCCCTATGTAACACCCCCCCCCCCCCCCCACACACACACACGCAATTTAGAGCTTGCAGAAGTCTGGCTGAAGTACAGCACATGTGATCACTGTGATCATCACTGGTTCAGGGAGAGGTGATATCCTTTATAAATGAGCTTTACAGTTTGTTGTTATCTGCAGGGGGAAAGGGCATCTGGGAGGGATTCCCTGATTAGACGGAATGATTATATTATGTTATCATATAACATAATAGTCCACAAACAGCGAGCAATTTGGTACTGCGTGGATTTGTGTAGTAGTGATCCAAATGACTTAAGATAGCAGACAACCTTCTCCTAGTCGTTTTTATTCAATACTGAATTCACTCTCACTCTGCTAGACAGTAGAGCAACCACCATTAAAATGCCAACATATTCTGCTGAACAAACCTCCATCTGCTAACACACAAAAGTACTATACCTAAAAACAAAAACAATTCTCCCACCTAACTTAAGCAAACTGCAATCAATGCAGAGACAATGTACACTTCAAATACGCCAACATCAATCCAACCATATGGTTCTGACCCAGTTCTTTATCATGCCTGAAGAAAAACGAAAAGCTTCCAATACATTTTGTACAGTTTGTAAAAAAGGTATTACCTGAATGAACATTTATTAGTTTGATGTCAGCATATCTGCTCCACAACTAACATCCTAACACCAGACCATACCTCACTTGCAGTACACTTCAAACCAAGCAAACTACACTGCAGAAAATAAAAACAATCCCTTAAAGGGATACTGTAGGGGGTCAGGGGAAAATGAGCTGAACTTACCCGGGGCTTCTAATGGTCCCCCGCAGACATCCTGTGTTGGCGCAGCCACTCACCGATGCTCTGGCCCCGCCTCCGGTTCACTTCTGGAATTTCTGACTTTAAAGACAGAAAACCACTGCGCCTGCACGCCGGTGTCCTCGCTCCCGCTGATGTCACCAGGAGTGTACTGCGCAGACACAGACCATACTGGGCCTGCGCTGTGCGCTCCTGATGACATCAGCGGGAGCGAGGACACGGCAACGCAGGCGCAGTGGTTTTCTGACTTTAAAGTCTGAAATTCCAGAAGTGAACCGGAGGCGGGCCGGAGCATCGATGAGTGGCTGCGCCAACACAGGATGTCTGCGGGGGACCGTTAGAAGCCCCGGGTAAGTTCAACTCATTTTCCCCTGACCCCCCTACAGTATCCCTTTAAAGAATAGATGTCAATGCTATATCACATTGTGCCCCCACACATACATGGACACCCAGTTGAACCATTTTTTGAATCTGGGATATATGTACATGGTGAATTTGTTTAACCTCATATATGACCCTGGCCTGTATTATGTTTCCTGCTTAACATGTGGCACCATGCTATTGCCTGATACTACCATTGCTGACTCAGACTGACTGCTCTTCTGCCCATGCCTTGCCTTGCAGAGTTCTTATGGTACTTCCGTCCTCAGCCTCAGTCTTTATATCTAGCACATTTAAAACCTGGGTATAACTGATTGCTGGGATGACACAAAGTCATCCTTCGGCTGAACTGGGACACGTCCACGCCACATGGAATGAAGACTGCAGAGGAGATTGGGACATAGGGACTGAAGGAAGGTGGGAGATCTACTAGGCCTCCCAATCCTCCTTTGCAGTAGCAGCAGAAGAGTAATTCCTCTCTGAATGGGTGGGCTTGGGCTCTGCACACGATGCTGATCTGGATGTACTACAAACAGATGCAGTGTGTGAATAGACGCACTTGTGACCAGAACCAATCAATCAGTTCTACAGCATCCCTCATTTTTGGAGTTCTTTGATCTAGCACCCACTTTTTCATCTGGAGAACAAAAACTAACTGTTGAACTGTTTCAAAAAACAAAGTTCTTTTAAGTCCTTCAAAGTCCTAATTTTACTGCCACAAATCCACTGATTCAAATAAATTAAAAATTCCCTATTCAGCCAACTCCAGTAAACTACAATCCAGAGACAGTGGGCCCGATCCAATGAACTTTTTCTCCTAGGAGATCATTTTTCATCTTCTGTTTAAAATAACCTTTGCACTGTACAACTAAAAAAGTACCATGAAAAGTATTGTCAAAATTATTATGAGTATTTTCTTGCTTGCTGGTGGCTTAAAGTGTACCAGAGATGAACGATTCCGTATAAAATATACATACCTGGGGCTTCCTCCAGCCCACTCTGGCCTGATCACTCCCATGGCATTTTTCTCTTCCTCTCCATTTGCCGGGTCCTGGCCCTGAGAAATCCATCAATCGGGGTCGGTCGGCGCATGCACAGTTCAGCCAGGAATGCTCTCCTGTCTCGTTCATATTCGCAGGCACAGAATCCTCCAGGCAACGTTAACGAGGTGGGAGCATGCACATGGCTGTGCCGCGCATGCACAGTTGGCATGAGTCCAGAGGACTTTTTCGGGGCCAATTGCAGGTGAACAGAGAGGAAAAAAGGGCACTGTGAGAGCGATGAGGCCGGAGAGGGCTGGAGGAAGCCCCAGGTATGTAAATTTTACTAGGAATCGTTTGTCTCTGGTTCCCTTTAAAAAAGGCATTTTATATATAATGTGAAAATATCACCTAGGAGGAAATGCAGGAGAAAAAGTGAATTGGACCGGAGCCAATGTACACTTAAAAAACAACAACACATATGTCAGTGCTATGTAAATACACATAAATATTAATAATAAATAATAATAACACACATAGCATGTATCACATAGACCTTAACATATTCCCTAGCATGCACTTTTTGTTCTTCAACTGCTGAGTGTAACGTTTGCGGAATCGTTTTCGCGGTCAGCGCACAAGATGCGCACTGACACAGCGAAAACCCTCCACAAGTGTATAATTAGGTGAACCCAGGCTAGGTGCAATGCACTAGCAGAGGGAAATTCCCACCGGCAGATGGTGCTGTGGAGTGCAGACGAGCACAGCCTCTGCACAGCCACAAATGCCAGATGAGAATTGTACAGATCAAGACAATGCGGGGCTGAAGAGCCCTTAAAGAGAAAGAGCACAGGTACAGGATGAATGTGTGTTCACCAATCTAGTCGCGACCCTGCGACGGTTAACACACATCAGCAGAAACAAAAGCAAGAACGCGGTCGCGAGAAAGGCGATCGCCAGAAGTGACACAAGACTGATCAGAACAGAACTCAAGAATAGCAAAGGCACAGCCAACGACAATGAGAAAATAATGAAAATAACAAACGCTAACTAAACGCGAACACCGCACTCATTCGCAACAGCGAATGCGTTTACAGCGCGATCTCCGCACATTAAGCGCAACAGAGACAAGCACACCTAACTAACCACCGACAGACAAACACGAAACAGAGAATGCGAGCGCTTGCTTAACGGTTACCTCACCGAGCCTAGACAGACAAACGGAAAACAGGAATAGGAGAGGAAAGATCCACTGCTCTTTCCGCCAGAGCGAGTGCGATCCGGGTACAGGAACAGGAACACAGATCAGAAGGATCCACCGCCGCTACCGCCAGGGGCTAGTGTGATCCAAGCAAGACAGGCAGATGAGGTAGCCGGTAGTAACCGCTGCTCCAGCTTACACTCCAAGAACAAAGATCAGAAGGATCAGCAGCCGCTACCGCTAGGGGCTAGTGCGATCCAAGCAAGACAGACAGATGAGATAGCAGGTAGCAACCGCTGCTCCAGCTATACTCCAAGAAAGCAGATCAGAAGGATCCACAACCACTACCGCTAGAGGCTAGTGCGATCCAAACAAGATGAACAGAAGGGGCTACCAGTAGCAACCGCTGCTCTGGTTAGCACCCCCAGACAGACAGAACGATTTCCTTTCGCCCACCGTTGGCGACAGGACAATCGCAGCAGAGAGGCAATACAGACAAAACAGATAACAATCTAACTGCACTAGGGAAACTGCCTAGTGCAGTCCCAAGAATTACTCTAAGATAACTTTGACAAGAAATAGCATGGCTGACACTCTAGGAGTGTTTCAACAAACCCTGAAGGGATGACCAGCAGAGGACTCTGGGAAAACATAGCTTTTTATACTGCCAGCCTACAAAGGAGGCAGCTAGGTGATTTGCATAACCAATGTATGCAAATCCCTCAGCAGCAGAACAGATCTGGAACTTGCACAGAAAAGACAGGTCTCTCTTCCAGAGACCTGCAGCCCATAGACTAGAGGAATGGTCAAACAGCTGTCTGCCTGTGCAGCCAGCCGAGCGGATCATTACACTGAGGATCTAAATCCATGTACTTAAAGCTTAGATAACATATAAGAGGATATAGATTCACATCTTCAGAACAATAAGTGGTTAATTTTAAAGAAGATCTAAAGTCAGATAAAGGAAATATTCCCCCATATATAAGAGTCACAGTAGTATCAATATTTTAGCTTACCACTCAAGGCTTACTGGTCAAAATAATGTGGATTTATATATATTGATAAGATAAATGTTGAAAAGGTCTTGAATTATCATTTTACATGTCATGCAGAAGAGATAGGGTGTTACATTCTGCATTGGTTTAACCAAACTTTATAACATCTAAACTTAGAAATAAAATTAATGAAGAGGTGGAGTAACGTTTGTTATAAAAGTGAAATATTAAGCACAGCAACCAACGTAAAAACAACCTGCAAGCATACATTATAATGACAAGTAATTCATAGAAACAAAAACAAATACACCAGCAAATTATATGCAATATACAGTTAGGTTCATAAATATTTGGACAGAGACAGCTTTTTTCTAAAATCCCTGAAATTAACTCATAGGGCCATATCCTATTCAAGGTGATAAGTAGCTTGCAGATGCGAGCTACTTATCAACTTGCCATCGCGCGAGGATTACCGGCAAATCCTATTGCCCATATCCTTCACGCGATGGCCGATCGTTAGGGAGCATTACTCAGGCGAAAGCCTGAGCGATGCTCCCTATTATCGGGTGATGGGGAGTGAGATTTACGCTGTGGTGCTGTCCTTCAGCACTATGGCCTCACTCCCCACACATGCGCACTCGTCCACCTAACATAGCCGCCATCTTCCGCCGCAGCATCTGGGGGTCTCCTTTGATAAGGAGACCCCCAGAGCTCCCCGTTGGGTTGCCGCACACCTTAGAAACCCCTCACATAGCTGCGATGGGCACCCCTGTTAACATACGGTACATACCGCCGCTGATCACCCAACGCCTCTTGCCGCGAATTCCATTGTGTAATTACAGTGTATCTAACATTGTAATTACTGTCCGCATAGGAGCCGGGGCAAAGCATCTTTGAATCTGCATCCGGGGCTCACCATTGGTCTGCTGTATGAGCCATTTTATTGGTTCAGACAGCGGACCAATGCGGACCAGATGCACAGCGGACCAATGCGGACCAGATGCTGCAGCATCGACGTGCGTTAGCTAGTTTACACCTGCTCTTTGCAGGTCTAAGCTAACGCTCATGTCTGCTGGGAAACATCCCTTCCCAAAAGCATGCAAACGGTAACTGGATAGGGTGTAAAGAACTCGCTGGGCGATTACATCACCCAAGTGAGTTCTTTTCCACCTGGGGGGATCATAACTCAATTAGGATTAGGTGATGCCCCCATCGCCTGAATTAAAGAAAACCTAAACTGAAATGTAAAAGTCAAAATAAACATGCACAAGTCATACTTACCTCCCATGTAGTCTACTTATCAATCTCTTTCTCCTCTCCTGCGTCCTGTTTGTCCACTGTGATCAATTAAATTCTCTGTCCTCCATTTTGAAAAAGGCCATTACTCCATAACAGCTTTCTGGTTAGCACACAGTTAAACTGTAACATCACCCACTTGAGCCATGAGGAAACATGGACACATCAGTTCTCCTCTTAGCTATAACTGACAGCAACTGATATATTTCAGTTCTGACAAAATGTTGTCAGAACTGGAAGGGATCACTGTAAGGAGAAAATGGTGAGCTTCTGAGAGGAACTGATGTCAAGGTAACTATGTAATATTCATTTGAAGTTACCTCATGTGTTTATTTTAAATAATTTTACTCAGTACAGGTTCCCTTTAAGAACTCGCCAGCGCTAAGCGCTGGCGAGTTCAGTAATAGGATATGGCCCATAAATGGGAAAGCAGCATCTGTGTCTGTTCATAAGTGCTATCCAGCAGTGGAAGAGCTGCTCAAATCACCCCCTAAACAATGAGTAGAGACAGCACTTTAAAACAAGCTTGTGGAAGCTAAGCCTTGACAAGATAAATCTCAGCACTGTCTGACAGACAAGGATACAGTCTTGCCAATAGTCAGTGACAGTTGAAGCGTTAAATAGAGGTTATTCAGCACTTCACTTTCACTGAAATAGGCATATGGGCAATGCCTTTAGGCCATAGTGTTTGGTCATTTGTACAGCCATAATGTTTAGAGGTGTGTGTGTAAGAGCAATAAGGCCTCATTCACATTGGGACGCATGTGTTGATGCGTGTTTCATAATGCGTTTCAGTGCATTGCACTTTTTAAAGCTGATCCATGCATGTTCCATGCGCTTAAACGCGTCTGAGTGTTTTTGTTCAGCATGCATTTTGCTCCTATTGGTGAAAAATGCATCTCCAAAGCGCATTGCTATGTTCTTCTATGCGCTAAAAAAAGCGCACCCTTTCACTTGCATTGCTGTGCACTTCACAGCGCAAAGCACAGAAATGCATGCAACTCCGCGTTTCTCAAACAGACACTAACGCAGCGCATAGATGTAAATGTGGTACATTAGAACCAATGGAAAAAGTTGTACCTAGCAGCGTACAGCCCTAGTGTGAATGAGGCCTAAGTGTGAACGAGGCCTAAGGCTATACTTTTTTTGTACACAGATTGCTGCCAACAATAGTAATCTGTATGCAGAAAAAGCAGCATTGTGTTTTGCCGTTATCTAATGGCAGAACATTTTGCTAAATATTAATTTCATAGGTTATTACAAGACAATGGTATTCAAAAGATCTCCTAATCAAAAACTACTAGAGCTATTGCTACATACTAAAGTTTTAGGTCACAAATAAAACAAAAATGCTAAAGAACGTGTTTTGATTTGCAAATAAACTTCCCCTGATGAGATCTTTTAATCAAGGTCTCTAGATTAGCTACTTGTCATACAGCATACAGTGCAACATATTTTTAGCTCTTCTTCTAAAAATATAAACAGAAAGGACAACTGTGTATTTTAAGACATTTTATTGTAGTTTAGCAATATTAATGCAGATGTTTCATTTATTACTTATTAATTTACATAACTTGTAATGTTTTCATCCAGTGGGCCCACTTCAATAAATGATAATCTAACTGGGTTCATTGGCTCCATCTAGTGGTTCACTAATACAATTTCCCATCCTTTTATTTGTCATGGGTATAGGTATAATGTATGGTACCAATATAGTCCTCTATAGTCCAAAAGTGTTAAAGTACACCTTACTATATCTTGAAGTGAATAAAACAAATATTTTAAAAAATGAAATCTTTTGGCAATCTGTTATTTTGTTTAAATGGAAATTTGATCTGGCTGCCTATCTAGACTGAAAGTGTCAGCCATGAAGAGCGTCCAGATTGTGGGTTACCAGAAGGCAGCACCAGAAAGTTTGTTTTGTACTTACTGCACATGCTGGCAAAATTATTGAGGCGATGTGTTGATGATTCCTGTGCATGATTTTGAGTGAATTATAAGCATGCATTGCTGTGCCCAAAAAAAATAAAAAAAAGGTAAGACTCTACAGGATAACATAATTTTTGCAAATGTTGCACACAGACATAATCAACAAGTGATGCTACATATGCAAGGTCCCACTCATGCATAGGGGGGAGGGGGCAGGTGCTAAAGAGATGCTGTTATTTTAAGATAAAGAGATGTTTCATAATGACTTTGTGCAAAAATTGGCAGAAGAGGTTTCAGTTTTTTTATTTCTGCAGAGTGAAATGTTTTTATAAGTCTTTTTGCTTATTATTATTATTACTATAGTACGTATTTTTGAAAAACGGATATTCTTTCTGTTGCAATTCACAGAGTATACTCAATGATCTATCTCCCTCTCTCTCAAACAAGCTCACAACCTAATACCATTACCACTGTCACAGATTAATATTCCTAGTCTAGGACCAGTTTAGAGGTAAGCAAATTACATTTTAGGGACATGAAAGGAAGATAGAAGACCTGGAGAAAACTCATGTATACATGGTGAACGTGTTCAAACCCCTTGTGGATAATGTCCAGGCTTGGAATGGAACCTGTAACTCAAGCATTACAAGACATGCATGCTAGCCACTTGGCATTGCTTATCCTGGTTCGGCAAACTTGCCACAATTAAAATAAACATCCTACCGATATTGCTTTACATTTTTCAGATATTACTGTAACGATTGGTGTCAGCACACAGAGAAAATCTGATTATTGGTGATCTGCAGTATCACCAACAATACAGATATATACCTGATTATTGATGATCTGCAGAATCACCAATAATACAAGTATGACTAACCTCTGGACACCTGATAAAGTGTAAGTGTTTTGGTGCAACAGTAGGCTGTCTCCCGTGGGGCGGGAGACGCTGATAACAATGAGCATGGACCACCTGAGGAGCAGATGGCCCTGGGCTGTGTGTGAACTATCTCCTAGGAAAGGGGATAGAGATAACCTGCGAGCCAGTGATTCCCTGCAATACTGGGAATCAGACTATACTGCAGCCAAAGGACTCCTAAGGGATAGAGCCCCTGACTGGACTGCAGAGAGGCCTCTCTGAGGAACTGGAGGTCTCTGCAGCTACCTGACACTTGGCGGGGTAGTGTCACAGGTAGTACAGACAGACTGAACACTCAAGGTATGAGTGACAGCCAGAAGGGTCGGCCAGGCCAGGTCGGCAACACACGAGCAGATAAGGTACAGAGACAGAAGGCTGATTCGATAACCAGGTACAAGGCAGGGTTTGGCAACAGGTAGACAGATATGCATACGTACCGAATCAGAAAGCAGGAGAGAGGTCGAGAGAGCAATTGGTCATAACAGATAAAGCAGAGGCCTAGTCTAGAGTGTGAGGTCCATGGTCTCAACACCCAGGAACTAGTCTAAAGTATAACACAGCAATGACACAGTATTCCTAAGCTTGGGTGTGAGGTCCTTGGTCACAACACCCTGGAACTGGTCTAAAGTATAACACAGTAATAACACAAGCGTAATCTGGCTAAGTGTGAATTCCCAGGTCCACCTGGTTCTAACACACTGTGGGATCTGACTATGGTCTGAGTGCTCACACGTATGTATTCGCAATGGCAGACAACCTGAGACTGACCAGCGAGATCTATATATAGTGCAGCGCTCCTCAGCGCCACCCAGCGCTGCTCAGCCAATGACAGTCTGCGCTGGGATTAGCTGACCAACCTGATCAGCTGATCCCTCTCCTCCTGGCATAAAGGTCCTGCCTCCGCGCGCGCACAGCTCTCCATCTGTGTGCACTAGAAGGCTCAGACAAACCAGATGCATGCTGCTGTGCGGAAACCGCCGGTCTGAACGCGGAGACAGCCGCCCCGCCGCCAGACCGCACGGCGGCATCTCCGCAATCCTTTACAATTACCTATCCACATCCCTCCCTTATTCTTATCTAACATGCAATCCCTATCCCCAAAGTTTATTTGGTAAAATAAAGCTCCAAGGATAAATTATAAAACACTTACACTAGCTAAGTCCAAGGGAGGAGTTGGACAACCTGACTTGCACAAATACCTCTAAGCATCCTATCTGGTGAGAATCTTAGACTGGGTGCGCAATCCCTTAACCAAAAACTTGGTCCGAACTGAGCAAGCTTTTAGCCAGTTCCCTGTAGACAACCTAGCTTGCCTCAAAACAGGACACAGCCCTAATGAATTTGATGAACACCCTCTTATCTCTTATCAGAACCATACTGATGGCCTTCACATATTGCTGCAAGAAATACAACAACTCTGATAAGACAGGTTTAATGGCTCTGATTAAACTCAATCCGGCTTTTCCCCCAGGAATGGACAGCTCATTCTTTAAAGGCTGGGGTCATAAGAAATGCTCTACAGTTTTGGACATATAAAATCCTTTCATCAGATAGAAACCACCATGGACTCCCATCCCTTTCAGCTTGGCAATTATTTCAAATAAAACACTACATCTTGTCGCTCAGATTGGATCAAAGAGCCCTATCTAAACCTACTCCTGTTAACCTGAAATGCAGATGTCTACCATGAAAAGACACATGCTAGCATGGACATATAATGTTTTAAACAAATACCCCTCCACTGACCTCTTACCAGGTCAAATGGAATATAGTACTGAAGGAGGACCTTTCTGCCTCCCATTGTCAAATAGTATTTTTTTTTAACATTAAATTTTATTAAATTTTTGAATCAATAATAAACCTATATTCAAATATCAATGCATGCATTGACAGAATTCATATTATTATTAAGTGGTACAGTATGGTATTTGAGAACATGGAGAACAACAGGAAAATGTCATACCTACTGATAGCATTACTATATTGCAAAAGGATTGGATCACCTTGTCTTTATGTAAAGGTGTGTTTAAGAGGTTTTGTCATTTAAAGAAAAACAAAAGACTGATATCAACACTTGAACAAATTCTTCAGTCTATTACAAACTCAAGGTGAATTATATACCAAAGGACAAGTTATAGCTAATTATGGGACTAGATAGACGGTCCCACTATGGAACGGTATAGTAGTTACAGCAGCTCTATACCTTGCCTGCTATTTCTTTATGACAAGGAGAGCTGTTGTGATCAGTTTGCCTCAGCAGAGGAATGGGGGAAGGGAGAGAATTGGGGGGAATACACACAGGGGGAGATTTTTAAGCTGTTAAGAGAATGTTTAAAGTGAGGTAGTACCACTGGCGGATTTAATAAGTCGGGTATATAATCTTAATATACTAAGGGAGAACGAGACATGGAAGTGGGATTGTCAAATAAGAGAGTTTATTATTTCCTTCCAGTTTATTGATTGGTCAAGTGGATAGTGGTCAAATAATATTTTTAAAACATGCTTAGGTCCTTTACATGTGCATGGACCCAAGAACAAAACTATAAGTTCCAGTCCTTATGGTACATAACCCCAGAACGCTTAAGTAAAATATTCCTTTCACTCCATAATGCTTGCTGGCTATGTGATGATGGTTCAATCATACACAGTTTGGGAGCATCATAGTATCCTTGATTACTGGAAGAACATTCATAATATAACAATGATCTCAGCTATGAAATTTTCCTGTCTTCCCAAAATATTTTAACTTCATGTTTTCGATAGGCCCCCAGGAGCATATAGGAGATCTATTTTGCCACTCCTATTTAGTGTTGCTAGGGCACTAATACTTGCCCTTTCAAGGTTATACACTATCCCTTCTGTAAAACAATGGGCCTGATTCACAAAGCGGTGCTAACAGTTAGCACCCTGGTGAAAAGCCCTTTATCATGCCTAAACTCAGTTTAGGCATGATAAGTTTAGGTGTGATAAGTTTAGGTGTGATAAGTTTAGGCATGATAAGTTTAGGTGTGATAAGTTTAGGTGTGATAAGTTTAAGCGCCAACTGCGTTAGAACCGCAGTGCACAGCTGATCAAAAGTTTTACGCTAGCAAAGACTGGTGCACTTCGTATAAAGTTTAATGGCGCTGCTTTGCGTGCGGGACTTTGCAAGCGATCTAAACTTATCTACACTTAGCATGCCTAAACTTATCACACCTAAACTTATCACACCTAAACTTATCACACCTAAACTGGCTTTTCACCAGAGTGGTGCAATGGTTATCATGCCTAAAGTCTCTAACTGGGTTATCACCGCTTTGTGAATCGAGCCCAATGGGTACAAAGAGTTAATAAAAAATTATGTAAGTAGAGGCGCTTGTTTAAAGCGTACATGATCCAACTGACCAATTTTTGTTTGCTTGGGCCAAAAAACTGGGCCAACTTCAAGGATTTCAAACAAGTATAGTGCTCTGTTCAGAACAGGGCCTATCTAGATTCGTCTTCTGAACTGTCCACAAGTGCTAGATTAAGCAGTACTGACAGATACCCACTTCTCCCTCTTTGTTTTCTTTCATCTCTCTCCTCTTCAATCTCTTTCACTCTTTCTCTTATTCTCTTTCCTGGATTGAAGCAACACACCATGACATTATGCGATAATCTTGATAGTTTGATCAAGCAAATATTATGATGCTGGTAGGCGGCAATAGTGAGCAATGGAAAGGTATATTTAATCCAGGAGATAGAAAAACCTCAGGAGCTGGATCAAAGAGCAGTGAATAGATCAAGAGTGTATCAGGGTGGACGAATCCACCGGTTCCGCATCACCCCACTTCCTCAAGACTGCACCCTGCAAGGGTAAAGTGCGGTGTTTCTTTAGTTTTTTTGAGTTGATATAATTCATTTGCCAACTTTTCATCCAACTACATTGGATCATATTGTTCTCTATAGCTTAAGGATTATAGTTTACCGTCTCTAATGATACATTGGGATTTGTTTATATTTTTAACTATCACCAGGCATTCATGATTTATTTTGGCTCTTGTTAGATAAGAATCTATGTAATCAAAGCTATGGGTGTTTTTAATTGTAATTTAATTCCTATGTTTCCCAATAAATGTCTATTGAAACATAAAAAATCCATCCCCAATGCAAAGCACAGGTCTCCATAGTAATAGGTGCAGGGATCTCTTCCACCTCTGGTGTGCCAACTTAGGGATAGGAATAAAATGGGGCAGAGGGGTAGTTTATGTGTGATCTGCACCTACCCCTACTTGACAGTTAAAAGTAAGGAAATGCCCACAGCAAATGGAAAACTCCTACAAAATATATATGAATATACACAAAAATCAAGTATTTAATTAAAAAAAATCACAGACATTATTGAAAAAACATTCTTCATTCTAGACTTGTAATCATTGTTTTTCTAACTTTTTATTTTTCATGTACAATATTTTAACTATTTTACCCTGACTGCAGTCTCCAGTCTGCAGCCATTCAGGTCCATCAACATCGGCTAGAAACGTGCAACAACAAATAGTAAGCTCCAGTACCAGCTTATGTGAAACTCCCACCAGGCATCCTTGGATGGTATCATGAATTAAAAATCGTCAGGATGTTACCCAGTGATCTCTGATGAGGTTTTTAAAGGACACTTGAAGCGAAAAAAACGAACGAAATAAATGATTGTATCTATCTTCCTTCACATAAAAATGACTTTTTAAGATATTCCACTGTTTTATTTTATGTCTAAATCTACTTTTTAAGTTTTAACAGTTTTATTGTTTTTGCTCAATGACACATTCATTGAAGTACACCAGAGCTAAAATCTATGAACTATTGCCCCTTTTTATCTCTTCCCTGCTCTCAAAAGCCATTTTCGGCTAGGAAAGTGTTTTATAGTTGGAATATCTTACCAGTGAGGGTCACACTGTAGTCACTTCCTGTCTGAGTCAGGACTGAGTCAGCCACTTACATACCTGATATTTAACTCTTTCAGACAGAAAAGAAAAAATGAACACAGCATAGTTATTAGTGTGCTAGGCACTGTACATACCCATGTCTATCTCATCATGTCACACGTCACTTCGGGTATCCTTTAAATAAGCTAGTGGCGAGCACGTCAACAAATGTTGAAGAAAGAAGGCATCTTAGAACATCCCCTGGGCTAAAATCAAGATGATTAAACAATTAGATTATTACAGATGAAGATTAGATTATTTATTTAAAAAAAAATTATGCCCTTTTCATCATAATTATGCTGTTTTGAGTAAGTGTGGGTTAAACATTTTTTTGGCATTAGCACATTCCTTTCAGTTGTTGTTTTCCATGCAGACAGGTAAGGAAGTTACATTTTGCAAACAAATATGGTGCTACATTGATTTAAGGGGAACATGAAGTGGAGGCTGACGTATTTTATTTCCTTTTAAACAAAGTAGATTGCCTGGCTGTCCTGGTGATTCTCTGCCTCTAATACTTTTAGCCATAGACCCTGAACAAGCATGCAGATAAGCTGCTTCTGACAAACAAAATAAATATGTCAGCCTCCATATCCCTGTTATGTAAAGTTCCCTTTAAATGTGATTCAACATTTTTTGAAATAAAAATGTGATTTTCCCTAATCTTGGCAGTTTTTATCAACTATCCGCAAATTTGTTTTCTAACTCTGTTTCAAATATTGCATCTTGAAATGTATCATCTAAAGATCATCCTGCCTCATTCATATAATGTGTTATATTTTGAAATGGCCACTGAAAAGGAAAAATCTCACAGCTACCTAGCATGGAAAAAACATTCTCTGAATTATATTACAAGTTTACATAAGGGCAAGGAGTCCCATATCATTTTCTTCACCACGTCTTTAATATACTCGTGTATTTGGAAGTATGTAAGTAAATGCAGTGGTTAGCAGCTCTAACAAAGTAAGATATACTAAAGAGCCGCTCTGACGCATTAGGCATGCTCTGCTTTCAGAGCTAAAAGAAAATGAGAACTTACTTACATTTAATTCACACACACATTGCTAAATAACACGTACCTTCACAGTTTCATGTACCTGAAAAAATGGCTTCTTCAGTTCAGAAAATTAATTTTCACTTACTACCAAATTACTTTTACAATAACCTTTTCTCATTTGTCATTTGCAATTCATACATATTTTAAAATAATAAAGAGGTATGCCAATTTAGCATTCACATGCTACTTTGCAATGGCTTCATTTTAACCTCTTGAGGACCACATGTTTATATCCCCCTAGTGACCAGGAGATTTCAGCACTTTAAGTGAAGGAACACACTAGGCAGAATGACATGAGTTGTCCCATAGCACATAGTGGAAAATGCATATGCGATTCTGCCTAGTGTGTTCCTACCCTAACAGTTTATTGCTCGGCCATAAAACTTAGCATCCAAATACATTTTACCTCCTTTTCCTCTCACTAATCAAGCTTTTTTTAGTGGCATCTGATTGCGTTTTTATTAACAAAAAAAAAAGATAATTTTATTAAAAAAAGCCCATTTCTTTCATCTCCCCCTCCCCTCCGAAATTAGCCCTAGACTGTGATCCATACACTACACTACGTATGGAATTACTTTGTGAGCCATTGGGAGGAACAGTTAAGTGTCAAGGCTGTCCCCTGTACAGTGCTGCCCTAGATCACAGCACTATACAAATGTTTGTTTATTTTTTCTTTATTTCAGCCTGCCAGCTCTGATCGCGGCTGGCAGGCTGATCACGGATCCCTGCTTTGTTTATGTGCAAGGAACTCGTGCACGTTCCCTGCTAATCCCACCCACTGCACTTTGATGCCAATCGGCATTAGGCGGTCCCAAGAGAGCAACACTCCCACCGCTGATGGTTGGTTAAAATTTACCTAAAACAATAACATCAACAAAATAATAAAATAACTAACAGCAAAACTGTGTAGAGCTATACCTTTTGACCATCTGTACATAAAAATACAATGTTATGCATTTTGTGATTCCTTTTACAATGCAGTTTTAAATACAAGGTTAAGAAAAACCTAGTTACAATTAAGTGCATGTGTTATGTAGAACAATAATTTTTAGGGTGCTAAAAACCTTTTGCAATAAATCTTTGGAATGAATCCATAACTCAAAACTCCATTTTTATTTACTTAACATAGCAATTCAGATTGTTTGAGATTGGGGAGGAGCAAGGTTTGGCAAGTAGGGGGGATGGCGCATCACTTGAAAGAATAAGGAGGTCATTTTTGCAACACTCTTACCTGCAGTGTGACGAGGCATTGTCAGGCAACAGGATAACACCTTTGGAGAGCTTTCATCAATGGTTTCTTAGATGTTTTGCGTTAGCTTTTTAAGTAAAGAACAGTATATGTTGTATTGATGGTTGAACCCTTTGGGAGGTAGTCCTAGAGTAGAACTCCCTTAGTAGCCCAAAAAATGTTTACCATTTGTTTCTGCAGTGACCTTTGCACATGGAACTTCTTTGGCCTGGGGGAACACTGTGTCTCCATTCCTTAGACTGTTCCTTTGCCTCGCTATCATAACAGTGGTTCCATGCCCCATCACTAGTTACCAGTTTTGCCAGAAAATCTGACTCATTTCTTGCAAATGGTCCAAAACAGCCACCAATGTCTCCTCTTTTGTTTGATTGTCAAACATATCAGGATCCACTTTACAACAACCTTTCTTATTACCAAGTCATTGTGGATAATGGCACCAACTCTCTCACATGATATTCTCAGATATGTAGCAATACTTTTGGCTGATATGTGGCATTGTTCAATGATCATGTCATGGATGGCTTTCACATTTCCTGACATAGAGACAGACCTTCCTCTGGGTTTATAACTGGCCAAAGTGGCCAGGTTTAAAACTGACAATACAAAGTTTAACTGTGGCATGGGCCAATGTCACCCAAAGTTTGTGACATTTCATCATGGATTTGCTTTGCACATTTCTGTTGGAGCAACAGGAACTTGATTATGGTCCTATGCTCTTCCACATATAACTTCTTAGAGATGTTGCCATGTTCATGTAGACTGAAAACTGAAAAGATAAATTAAAATCATAAGTAGTTGATGTTTGCATCATTGAATATAGACAAATAGGTCAGCCCACCCTGCAGTCTACAGTTTTCTAGCTCATTGTTTTGGGGTAAGGCTCAATACTTGTCAGCACATCCTCATACATTAATATTAGTTTCCAAGACAGCATTGGATAGTAAAGAGTGGCACATATAAAACTGGCCCTGATTCCTGCCACTAACGCTATTATACAGGCAAATGCTAGCTTCCCCATCCCTGCACCTATTACTCACCCCCCACTGTGTGTCTTCCCTAGCTTTTTTGAAGGCTGTATTCACTGCAATATGAATAACGCTCCCAAACAGCAGCAAATACAGGCGGCACAGGCTGCAATAAAGCTTGGGAACACACACACAGCACAGCTCAATTAAGAGGCATGCAGGGAAAGGGCGAAGCAGGTGATGTTGGCACATGGCACTCAGCACCGGTTGCCCAAACCAGGCGCTCCATAGCAGCAATGTTATGTTGCGTGGGGTGTGTAAGGGTAATTTCACCATGAATTACACATCCCTCTGTGTTCCAACCACCGGGGAATTTAGCGGCAACAGGAAAAGTCGTCATTCGCCTCACCTGCGCCAAACTCACCAACAGCGTACTAATACATACGTGGGAAAGGGGGTATCAAGAAAGCCCCCTGCAGTATAGTCAGAGAGTACCCCCCTCCCAGTATAGGTAACCAAAAAGTGCTCCCCCCAGTATAGGTAGTCAGAAAGGCTTCCCAGCATAGGTAGCCAGAGAGGCCCATCCCCTTCAGTGTAGATAGCCGGACAGGGCACCCCATCCCCTCTGCTGATTGCACAGGGGAGCAGTATAAAACTCACCTCTTTAGGATCCAGCAGGCACATACAACCCATCCTCCAAGTCTCCTCCTAGGCCCTCCGTCTCTATGTTGAAAGTGTCACCTGTTGTAATGTGACAGATGGTGTTCTCACCTGTATTTCCAAAAAAAGTGTTATCATAAATAGTACTAGGGACCTAATTTAAATGTTTAAATAACCAGGACATATAAAATGTGTGGGTTTTTTCTACAGTAGCATTTTTTTATTTTCAAACTATAATGACTTGAAAAATGAGAAATAATTACTTTATTTCCGAACACCTGTATAGCCAAGTGTCATAAGCCTAGCAGTGGTATGTCAAACCATGTATTCAGATTAGTTTTCCAAGTGGTAGTATGTTTAATATGAATAATAACCCCCTAAAAAGTAGCAATAAAGGGCAGAACATAGCATTTGGATTATAACCTCTATTTAAGAAATAGCATGAGTCAATATATATCAGATTAACTTGTGTTATGATTTAAGATAACTACATGGGGTTGAAATACACCAAATTACCATTCATGTTGTTCCTAAAATAGTAGTTCCTTATCAAGCAAATGGTATTTTCTGGCTTTTAACTGACGTGTTTAAGACTAGTGTATGGGTAGGATTTCTTTCTGCCTTACATATGCAGAACATTTAAACTTCTACAAAAATGTACAGTACTTAAACAAAAACTGCATGTTAAGTAAGATAATAACAACTGTTCTGCCAAGAGGGAAGTGTAGCTTGTTAACCTAAGGCTCTGTTGGTCACTAGGAAACTGTAACACTCCCCAGTAATCAGAGATTTACCTCCACATCCTCTATCCCCACCTCCACCCTGCTCTTCACCTAAAGTCCAGCCCTCACTTTGCTGAGCACATTTATCTGACGTTGGTTGTTCCTAGGACTTTGGATCTGAGGCTAACAAATTCAATAAAGTACCAGAAATTCAAACAGAGTCAAAGTCCAGGAACTAAGCCAGAAATGGATACGAGAGGCCAAATGATCGTCAGTCCAGGGGTCGGATGCACTGGTGGTCAATGATGGGCCAGGGGTCATACACAGTAAATCCAAAAGCCAGACAGATTATCAAAAGATTAGACAAAGACGTAATCAAGAAAAGCGGCAGTCAAGACAGGCTGCAATCCAAACGTAAGTCAGAGGTCAATCTAAGGGTCATAACAATCAGCAGTCCAAAAAACACACCAAGCAGTATAGCACTAGCAGGCTATCTGCTTTCCTTAGCAGCACCCTCACTTCCTCAGAGTGGAAAGGCCACAATCTTTCCACTATGAGGATGTGAGGGTGCCCCTATCTAAACACTTTAGTGTCTTCTGAGCTTTGCAGTCCCACACAGACTTCTGTATGCCAGTCCACTGAAAAGCTGACTTCTGCAGATCTCGAATTTCTTATCATAGTATGGCCCAAGTGCATTTACTGACCCTGTAATATTACAGCTTCAGCCAAAGGAGGTGAGAGTTAATTTAAATATTTGTGACTCGCAGAATGTATGACTCGAATCAGAGCCAGGTAGCAATATGTGTTCCTTGTTTATGGGTAAACTGTCATTTGAAGTGGTCACAAAAGACCATTTGGAGTGACATATCTAAAATATGTACATAGGTTCAGGCTGGTGAAGCTAATGTGTGTTGCTGTATTTATCAGCTACCCCAATGTCTGTCTTCCTAATAGGTATAAAGCACACAGTGCACTTTGATAAGCTTTTATTGCTGCCTTTGGCTTCAGTGTAGAGATTTACTGACATATTCTCCCTTAGAGATACCAAAATATCTGTTACGTTTTGAAGTCTACTACTCTACAATGCACTACTATAGACAATTCACCAGGGCTTATGAAGGTTTTAAGTTCAACAAACCATCTCTCCAGAGGACTACAGAACCTACTTCAGACACTTGAAACAGCCAGTTTACCTCAAAGAAGGTAAATGTCCTTAACACAGAAACAGTACAGAAACATTGACAGAGGTTCCAATCTTTATTCACTAAATCGAAAAATAATAAATGACATCTGCTCATCTTTAATGCTCATCTTTAATTCCTGTGTTTTTATGTAATCAAAGCATTATGTGTTTGTTTGTTTACTTATTTAATTGTTTACTCATACATTTTATTACAAATATGTTGATTGTAATCTGGATTTGTTTATGCCATTGCAATATATCTATATTTTAGAGTAGCAACTGAAAATGTAATTACTGAACTGTTCCATACTTCTGCAGAAGCTTGGTAATTCCAATTAGTGCATTATCTGGTCTCTTGAGAGATTGGTAATGCTGACAAGCTAAATTTACTGCGTGGTGTTTACCTGTTCCTCATGGATAAATATCAGCGTCACTAAGTAGCAACAGTCTGCAAAGTTATACAACCTAAATAACAGAATATTTTTTTAGAAGTTCTGCAATTGTCAGTTTATACTAATAGCAAAACTGTTAAACACGTAAGATACACCTTTTAGCTTTGCATAATGACTTTCTATTGCTTTAGATACACAGTGCTGAAAAATTGACATTCATTTGTGGAGCCCAGTAGTGCATCACTGAACTACGCACATGGCATTCTACGTAAGTGTTTTAAAGAGGAACTCCAGTGAAAATAATGTAATTAAAAAAGTGCTTCATTTTTACAATAATTATGTATAAATGATTTAGTCACTGTTTTCCCATTGTAAAATCTTTTAAATCCCTGATTTATATTCTGACATTTATTACATGGTGACATTTTTACTGTTGGCAGGTGATGTAGCTGCTGCATGCTTTTTTGGCAGTTGAAAACAGCTGTAAACAGCTATTTCCCACAATACAACAAGGTTCACAGACAGGAAACTGCCAGGAGTACCACGGTCCTCACAGTTTCTTGTGGGAGGGGTTTCACCACAATATCAGTCATGCAGCGCCCCCTGATGGTATATTTGTGAAAAGGAATAGATTTCTCATGTAAAAGGGGGTATCAGCTACTGATTGGGATAAAGTTCAATTCTTGGTCGGAGTTTCTCTTTAAGGATGTGTGTATGACCTAAAATAAATGGGCCATACAGTATTTCACAAGGCATACAAACAGAAGGTACAACAACAACTATTGTTTCTCTAAAATGTTTGACTATTTCTAGAAAATAACATTAGTTTTCATAGATTTACTCTCAATATATCAAAATAACATCCTTTGTCTCATCCAACTACAATTAATCACATCGAGCAAATAAAATCAATGCAAGTGACTCATTTGGGTTTGTGCATGTGCAATGATGCAAATAATTCAAAATACAGTTGAGTACGTGGAGGAAAATATATAGTCTAATCTACACTAGTAATGTCTTCACCAGCTGTAATGTACCCACCTACCAGTTTAATTTATTACTGAAAAGATACTATGGGTGAACTGAGCTTTAAGTTAAAACGACCCTTATTAATTATTTGTTAATAAAGTTGTATATATCTGTATCGATAGTGGATATGTTTTCCAACAATCTATGCTTAAACTTTTATGTTTGTAAATCGCTCAAGAGAACTTGTATATACAATGCAATGTGCAGGGAAAGTGGTGGGGCTGGGCTGGAGCACCCAAAAAGGTATGGACCTTGTTGGAAAAAATATTTACTATCGATACAGACATAAACAACTTTATTAAATAATTAATTAATAAGGGTCCCTGAGCCGAAGCTCCGGTACACAAAATCAGATACTTACCCGAGCTGAAGCTCGGGTACACAAAAACAGAGGGAAGCCTACGGATCCTATTGAGGCTTCTCTCTGTATTCTAATGTCCCCAATCGCTGAGTGCGGCCCTCCAGAAGATTAGCAATAAAGCATTGTCGCTAATCAGATCGGGGCCGTACAGCTCCTCTTCTTTATTCATGGCCACACAATAGCCAACTGAACCTGCCCCCGCATGCGCAGTAAGCCAGATCTGCAGGCTCCGTGAGGCCATAAATAGTCTGCAGGCTAGCACGGCCATGAATAAGGACGGCCTCAATGTGGAAGGGGTCTGTGCTCTGCAATGGGGGGCTTTAGACAAGCGAGCCAAGCCTCAATAGGATCTTGAGGCTTCCCTCTGTTAAGTGTAAGATCTTGTTTTGAATGCGAGCTTTGGCTCAGATACACTTTAAAGCTCAGTACACCCATAATATATTTTCAGTAATACATTACTACAATAAGCGGGTAGGCAGTACAGTTTCTAGGCTAAAGTGCACCCAGGGCGAGGGTGTAAAAATTGCGCCCCCCCCCCCGAAGCAAGGTATGGGTGCCCGCAGTGTAGGTTAGCCAGGTCTAGTTGCACTCAGTATAGATTCCCCCAGAATAGGTACCCCAGTATAGGTAGCCAGCTATAGGTCACCCCAGTATAGGTAGCCAGGCATAGGTGAGCCAATATAGTTGCCTCCGGTATAGGTTAGCCAGGTAGGTGCCTCCAGTATAGGTAGCCAGTATAGTTGCCAACAGTATAGGTTAGATAGGCAGGCGTCCCCGGTAGACAGTTAGGTGCCCCCAGTACAGGTTAGCTAGGTGGGTGCCTCTAATATAGGTAGCCAGAATAGTTGCCCCCAGCATAGGTTAGATAGGTAGATGCCCCCTGTATAGGTTAGTTAGGTAGGTGCCTCCAATATAGGTAGCCAGTATAGTTGTCACCTGTATAGACTAGCTAGGTAGGTAGGTGCCCCCAATACAGGTTAGATAAGTTAACACTATAGGTTAGATAGGTAGCTGCCCCCCAGTATAGGTTAGGAAGGTGCCCCCCAGTATAGGTTAGATAGGTAGCTGCCCCCCAGTATAGGTTAGATAGGTAGGTGCCCCTCAGTATAGGTTAGATAGGTAGGTGTCCCCCAGTATAGGTTAGATAGGTACCTGCCCCCCAGTATAGGTTAGATTAGGTAGCTGCCCCCTCAGTATAGGTTAGATTAGGTAGCTGCCCCTCAGGTTAGATAGGTAGGTGCCCCCCAGTATAGGTTAGATAGGTAGCTGCCCCAGTATAGATTAGGTAGGTGCCCCCCAGTATAGGTTAGATTAGGTAGGTGCCCCCCAGTATAGGTTAGATAGGTAGGTGCCCCCCAGTATAGGTTAGATTAGGTAGGTGCCCCCAGTATAGGTTAGATAGGTAGCTGCCACCCAGTTTAGGTTAGATAGGTAGGTGCCCCCCAGTATAGGTTAGATAGGTAGGTGCCCCTCCAGTATAGGTTAGATAGGTAGGTGCCCCCCAGTATAGGTTAGATTAGGTAGGTGCCCCCCAGTATAGGGTTAGATTAGGTAGGTGTCCCCCAGTATAGGTTAGATTAGGTAAGTGCCCCCAGTATAGGTTAGATAGGTAGGTGCCCCCAGTATAGGTTAGATAGGTAGTTGCCACCCAGTTTAGGTTAGATAGGTAGGTGCCCCCCAGTATAGGTTAGATAGGTAGGTGCCCCCCAGTATAGGATAGGTAGGTGCCCCCTCAGTATAGCTTAGATTAGGTAGCTGCCCCCCAGGTTAGATAGGTAGGTGCCCCCAGTATAGGTTAGATTAGGTAGGTGCCCCCCAGTATAGGTTAGATTAGGTAGGAGCCCCCCAGGATAGGTTAGATAGGTAGGTGCCCCCCAGGACAGGTTAGATAGGTAGGTGCCCCCCAGGACAGGTTAGATAGGTAGCTGTTAGGTAGGTGCCCCCCATGAGTAACAGTATAGGTTAGATAGGCAGGCGTCCCCGGTAGACAGTTAGGTGCCCCCAGTACAGGTTAGCTAGGTGGGTGCCTCTAATATAGGTAGCCAGAATAGTTGCCCCCAGCATAGGTTAGATAGGTAGATGCCCCCTGTATAGGTTAGTTAGGTAGGTGCCTCCAATATAGGTAGCCAGTATAGTTGTCACCTGTATAGACTAGCTAGGTAGGTAGGTGCCCCCAATACAGGTTAGATAAGTTAATGCTCCCACTATAGGTTAGATAGGTAGCTGCCCCCCAGTATAGGTTAGGAAGGTGCCCCCCAGTATAGGTTAGATAGGTAACTGCCCCCAGTATAGGTTAGATAGGTAGGTGCCCCTCAGTATAGGTTAGATAGGTAGGTGTCCCCCAGTATAGGTTAGATAGGTAGCTGCCCCCCAGTATCGGTTAGATTAGGTAGCTGCCCCCTCAGTATAGGTTAGATTAGGTAGCTGCCCCTCAGGTTAGATAGGTAGGTGCCCCCCAGTATAGGTTAGATAGGTAGCTGCCCCAGTATAGATTAGGTAGGTGCCCCCCAGTATAGGTTAGATTAGGTAGGTGCCCCCCAGTATAGGTTAGATAGGTAGGAGCCCCCCAGTATAGGTTAGATTAGGTAGCTGCCCCCAGTATAGGTTAGATAGGTAGCTGCCACCCAGTTTAGGTTAGATAGGTAGGTGCCCCCCAGTATAGGTTAGATAGGTAGGTGCCCCCCAGTATAGGTTAGATTAGGTAGGTGCCCCCCAGTATAGGTTAGATTAGGTAGGTGCCCCCCAGTATAGGTTAGATTAGGTAAGTGCCCCCAGTATAGGTTAGATAGGTAGGTGCCCCCAGTATAGGTTAGATAGGTAGTTGCCACCCAGTTTAGGTTAGATAGGTAGGTGCCCCCCAGTATAGGTTAGATAGGTAGGTGCCCCCCAGTTTAGGATAGGTAGGTGCCCCCTCAGTATAGCTTAGATTAGGTAGCTGCCCCCCAGGTTAGATAGGTAGGTGCCCCCAGTATAGGTTAGATTAGGTAGGTGCCCCCAGTATAGGTTAGATTAGGTAGGTGCCCCCCAGTATAGGTTAGATTAGGTAGGAGCCCCCCAGGATAGGTTAGATAGGTAGGTGCCCCCCAGGACAGGTTAGATAGGTAGGTGCCCCCCAGGACAGGTTAGATAGGTAGCTGCCCCAGTATAGGTTAGGTAGGTGCCCCCCATGATGGAGGGGGGAGCCGCAGCCGCGGGGAGGGCAGCCCAACCTCTCCCTCCCTTCCTCTCCCCGGGCCGCCCTCCGTGCGATCCCCCCTCGGACTGCAGAGTAATGCGCAGGTAAGAGCTGTGCATAACTACTCACCTCGCTGGCTCCAAGCGCTGCTCTCTCGCCGCCAGTCTCATCTCTCCATACACGCTGATACACACACACGCTGCTTCCTGTTTAGCAGCGTGTGTGTGTATCAGCGTGTGTAGGCAGAGAGGAGACTGGCGGCGAGAGAGCAGCGCTTGGAGCCCAGCATACTTTGAGTTAAGGCCTAATTCATCAGGAGCCATGGCACAGAGAGTAACCTTTATTAAGACTTTATTGTCAGGGGATTCCCAGACTTGGGCATATAGTCTTCAGACAGGGGATCAGGCCCTAACCTTGGTGGAAGAGTTTTTTAAAGCTATGGCCATAATTTATGATGATCCGGACATTGCCTCTACCACTGAGCGGAAGCTCAAGATGTTACGGCAGGGCAAAGGTCCGGTAGAGAACTATGCTGCGGAGTTTAGGAAATGGGCAGTGTCAGCTAGATGGGACTCATTCGCTCTTCTAAACTATTTCTTACCAGGGTTGTCAGACGCAGTTTTTGATTTAATGCTGGGTCATCCTGAGCCGAAATCTATGGATGAGGCCATTTCATTAGCCATCAGAATTGATCGTCGTCTACGATATCAAAGACAGACCCGGGGTAGGAACAATGTGAGATACTTGTCCTACGCAGCACCTCCATCTGTTCCATCTCCACCCGCTTCACCTCCACCAGAACCAATGCAGATTGGTCGGTCGATATTATCCCAGGTGGAACGGAAGCGTAGAGAAACAGAACAGCTCTGTCTATACTGTGCAGAGGGGGGTCATAAAGTGCAGGATTGTCTAAAGAAGTCAGGAAACGCTGCCGCCTAGGTGTAGTCAGAGGTAATACCCTAGGCGCGCAGTCGTTACCTCTAGATGATAAACGTTTGCTTCTCCCTTGTACTATATCTTGGGGGGATGAGACAGAAACCACTGAGGCCTTCATTGATTCTGGCTCAGCAGCCAATTTTATGGATTATGAATTTGCTAAGAAATTGGGGATCCCGATCTCCCCATTAAAACAACCGATTCGGGTCACTGCAGTGGATGATTCCCCCCTGCAGAGTAACCACCCTTTGTCTCAGACCCTCAGAGTTACGGGTCACAATAGGGGTGTTACATAAAGAAAGTCTACAATTCCTGGTGTTACGAATGACAACCTCCACGATCATTCTTGGCATGCCATGGTTACAAATTCACTCGCCTCAGATCAATTGGGCTACAGGTCAGCTAATGAGCTGGTCTACCCATTGTTATCATCATTGTCTAGCGAAAGTAACCTTAGGTAAAACCAAGATTCACATGGAGAATTGCCAGATCAGTATTCAGAAATTGCGGATGTGTTTTGTCCCAAGCCAGCAGATAAACTTCCTCCACACCGTCCTTTTGACTGCCCCATTGATCTCAGGTCTGGTTGTATGCCCCCTAGAGGTCCTCATCTCTATAATTTATCTGGGCTAGAGAAATTAGCCATGCAAGAATACATCAGAGAAAATTTAGCCAAAGGTTTTATTCGTCCTTCTCGGTCCCCAGCTGGGGCAGGTTTCTTTTTTTGTGAAAAAGAAGGATAGAGGCCTCCGTCCATGCATTGATTATCTGGGCTTAAATAAAATCACAGTAAAAAATCGTTATCCTTTGCCTTTAATAGACAATTTATTTACTCAAGTCACCAATGCTAAGATTTTCTCGAAACTAGATTTAAGGGGTGCATACAACCTTGTGCGTATCAGGGACAGTGATGAATGAAAGACGGCCTTTAACACGCCCGACGGGCACTACGAGTACCTAGTGATGCCCTTCGGGTTGTGTAATGCCTCGGCCGTCTTTCAGGAGCTGATTAATGAAGTCTTCAGAGAGGTTTTGGGCAAATTCGTCTTGGTGTATTTAGACGACATACTAATTTTCTCGTCCAACCTCTCAGAGCACAGGAAACATGATAAGTTTGTGTTACGAAAGTTAAGACAAAATATGCTGTATGCTAAGTTAGAGAAGTGCATTTTCGAAGTGACCTCTATCGCCTTTCTGGGGTACATAATTTCGACCTCTGGCCTCTCTATGGACCCTGGAAAAGTTTCAGCTGTCTTGGAGTGGCCCCAACCTGTAGGACTGAAGGCGCTCCAGAGGTTCCTGGGGTTCGCCAACTACTATAGGAGGTTCATAAAGGGGTACTCTACGGTGATCTCACCTCTCACCAGTCTCACCAAGAAAGGGGCAGATACTCACCACTGGTCCCCTGAGGCCCATGCTGCTTTCTCCACCCTGAAGAAATTGTTCTGTTCTGCACCCATATTGAGACATGTTGATATCACCTATCCCTTTATCGTGGAGGTAGATGCCTCAGAGGTAGGGGTAGGGGCTGTGCTGTCTCAGCGTTCCGGTTTGCAGGGAAAATTGCACCCTTGTGCCTATTTCTCCCGTAGGTTTTCACCCGCAGAGAAAAACTACGATATAGGCAATAGGGAACTTCTAGCCATCAAGTTGGCCTTTGAAGAATGGCGACATTGGCTAGAAGGGACAGAACATACCATTACTGTTTACACTGACCACTAAAATTTGGAGTACATTGAGGGCGCTAAGTGGCTTAGCCCCCGGCAGGCTCGGTGGTCATTATTTTTCTCAAGATTCAGATTTGTAATCACGTATACCCCTGGTAGTAAAAACATCAAGGCTGATGCCTTATCCAGATGTTTTGAGCCCGAGACAGCACAGCCCTCAGACCCAGAAACCATTCTCCCTCAGAAAGTGGTTCTGGCAGACACTGAGACCTGGAGGGACTGGACAGAGACGTTAGGTCCGTTCCAACAGGATGTACCAGAGGGGAAGCCTGAGGGGGTCATGTTTGTACCATTGCCTTTTCGTCTACAAATACTGCAGTTGTTCCATTCCCACAAGAATTCTGGGCATCCTGGGGCCACCAGAACTCAGGACCTCACTGCTAGGTGTGCTTGGTGGCCATCATTGGCAACTGACTGCAAGGAGTATGTGAGAGAATGTGCAGTGTGTGCTAGGAGCAAACCCTCCCGTCAGGCACCTGTTGGGACATTGCAGCCCTTACCAGTCCCGAGCAAGCCATGGACCCATTTGTCCATGGATTCTGTGGGCGAACTCCCCAGGTCATTTGGGAGGGCATGACGGTCATTTGGGTGGTAGTCGATCGATTCAGTAAGACAGCCCATTTTGTCCCCCTGAAAGGACTCCCCTCGGCCCAGGAATTGGCCGATCTCTTCATCCAGCATGTTTTCCGGCTGCATGGCATTCCGGAAAATATAGTGTCAGATCGGGGAGTCCAATTTGTTTCCAAGTTTTGGAGGGCATTCTGCCATCAGTTAGACATGGAGCTTTCTTTTTCATCAGGCTACCACCCACAGACCAATGGCCAGACCGAGAGAACCAATCAGTCTCTGGAACAATTTCTGAGGTGTTATGTTGCAGATGCTCAAACCGACTGGGTCAAATTCTTGCCGTTTGCGGAATTTACACACAATTTGAAAAGCTCCTCCTCAGGATTTTCTCTTTTTCAGGTGGTGACAGGAAGGTCACCTAAGTTCACCCCATTGCCAGTGGCTTCTACTCCGTTTCCAGCCCTGGAGAATTGGCAGAAGTCTTTAAAGCAGATTTGGGGAATGGTTAAAAGGAATTTTGGGGGGGGGGGGGCTTTTCAGAGTCAGAAGAAACAGACTGACAAGAGACGTTCCGTAGAGTGGGAATTTCTTCCAGGAGACTTGGTCTGGGTGTCCACACGACATTTGGATCTGAAGCAACTATCACCCAAGTTAGGTCCCAGATTTGCGGGTCCTTTTCCAGTGACCAGGAAAATCAATAATGTCACCTATGCCATTGATCTCCCCACCAGCATGCGAGGTGTGAGATCATTTCATGTGTCCTTGCTCAAGCCCGCAGTGCACGTGGATTCCGCTCCCCCCCCGGTGTTGATTGATGACCAACCTGAGTATGAAATTGAGAAGATTCTGGACTCACGGCCTGTGCAGAACTCCGTGCAGTATTTGGTTCACTGGAAGGGGTATGGCATGGAGGAGAGAACTTGGGTGCCAGAATGTCGTATGCACGCAGAGGAGTTAAAAAGGGAATTCCATAACTTACATCCTGGAAAGCCGGGTAGGAGATGTCCGGAGTCCACTCCTCAGGGGGGGGGGGGGTACTGTGAGAGAGCGCGGAAAAGCCGCCGCGTGTGCTGATAGCAAGGCGGCTGTTTCCGCGTCCAATGCGTCGGTTTGCAGTAACATGGCAGAACGCGGAAAAGAGAGATAGCTCTCGAGGTCGGGCAAGCCAGGTCGGCAACACACGGACAGACAAAGTACAAAGACGTACTTTGTCTGTCCGTGTGTTGCCGACCTGGCTTGCCCGACCTCGAGAGCTATCTCTCCCCTTAAGAGATAGTCTCCGGATCAGATAGTGATATCCACCTTCTGGTGTCACTCACCCTCTGATCCTTCCTACCTCCAGCCTGACTCAACCCCTTGGAGAGTCTCAGGATGCTGGAAGGTTCCTGTACTCTCTAAAGGAGTATTGCCTATACTGCCTAATATCACCTGCTCATCAGGTGTGTTTCTCAAAGTATTACTGTTACACCAAACACTCTTATATACATAGGTGTCCAGAGGTTAGCAATATATCTGTATTATCGGTGATTCTGCAGATCATCAATAATCGGGTATATATCTGTATTCTTGGTGATACTGCAGATCACCAATAATCAGATTCTCTCTGCGTGCTGACACCGATCGTTACACAGGCACAACGGATCACGTTGTTCAATGTCCCCCATGTATACAGATCTTCAAATGATCTTTCCGCTAAAGTCTATGGTCCTTCTCCCTGCATCCTTTGTTTAATGATTTTATCATCGGTAATCATCTTGCGGTCTATTGCATTTGTCCATATCCCATTGCTAAAGATCTTTCGTGTACAGGTTGTGTTAACTTCATTCATCAGCAGTTCCCAGCGATTCTGTCTTACAGTGGGAACTTAGCTTAAACCCTAATTTTTTACAACACTGGTGGTCATATTTACCATCATGCTCTCAACAAATCATATTAACAAAGCATGAGACAGCTAAGGCAAACATGCTCTTTGCTGCCCTTGGCCACTAAAATATCAGTTATGCAAGGAAGAAAAGAGCACAGTGTTATAGGTTCAGAAAGAGCATTTTTTATGATCTCAATATATAATTTCAAAAAGAAACACTGGAGGGAATGGAAACAAAAATTACCAAAACAAATATTTACATGTTTATTATACTGCTTAAAATAAAACTGGAAGAAAAATGTTCAAATGGGGCAGTAAGATGACTGCCACCAAAGTAACCCAAACTCTTATTGCGTAATGCAATTGCTGGACTACCAAAAGCAGTCCAGGATGTAGACTTGCAGGCACAGTTTGTCTTTATGCAAGTTAACATGCGTATGATTATATCCATATGCTTTCATAAGCATAACCAAGTATGAACATCTTAAAGTAGGATGAAAAACATTTCATCTTTGGTCGTATTAAACACAGCATAAAACTAATAGGAAAAAAATATGTAAATGGTTTTGTAGCTACTGGAAAGATTTAGAGTCAATCCTCCACTTCATTCATAAGCTAATTGATGAGTGCAGTTGCCATACTGCAATTATCAAAATGTGTTCAGCTTTTACTAACCCATGTAAACAATGCAGAAAATCTGCTGTATCCAGGGGGAAAGCAGAGAACTTTCTATGCTTTATTTGCACAGCAATTGTTTTGCAACCAGCAAGTTTATAATTAGTTTAAAGGAATACTATCGATTTAAAACAACTTTTTTTTCATATTCTATATTAGGGTACATATTACCACTAGTCCTAGGGGCACTTCATTTCTTCACCCAGGTCTCTCTTCCTCTCTCCCTGCTTAAAAATCATCCTTCATTCCTCACACAGCTCACAAATATACTTCACTGTGTGACAGCATGCAGGAGACATGAGGAGTTGGAGGCTGATCTGAGGAGGTAACAGGTAATTAGATGAGCTGTAATATTGCTGAAATATATAACTAGCATGGAGATGTGTATACACTATTCCTGACTGACTGGCTTGTGATGATGATACATCCCAGGCTGCCTCAACACTTTTGTATCTAAAACTGACAGAAGATTTTACAGCAGAGAGGCAGAGCTGTGTGAGGAAAGAAATTGTTCCTTGTACTTGTGGTAATGTCTGCTCTAACATACAGCATAAAAAATGCTAGTATAGCATTATATATCGAGAGTATTACTTTAAGTGCAGCACAAAAACATGCATTTCAGTGACGTAATATTAGTCTTTTCATATTTACTAATAATTTTATGTGTTTAATGTTTTAAAGCAAACATTTAATTTTGAGTTTAATGTCACTTTAAGCAGTAACTCATTCTTTGTAAAACTGTACTTTTGAATTGATTATTTAAAAGGAACATTGTTGTTTCTGCTCTGGTGCCTTGATGAAGGGTCCTCTACATGGATCCAAAACTGTGGGATGATTATTATTATATCACCAAAACTTAAGTAAATATATGTATGTTAAGAACACAGTACATTTTTTGTATGCATGTGATGCTGCAACTTAAAGGGGTTCTTCCGCGAATGATGAAAAAAATAAAAAGTGGTTTATGCATAAACTATTAAATATCCTTCTAAAATAGTGCAAAAAGTTTTTCAAAAAAAATGAATGCTTTCCTCAATGCAACATGTAATATAAACAGTGACGAATGACGGATTGGGAGGCTAATCCATTTGATAGGGGTGTTTTATTTTACTTGCATTTCACAAACAGAAGTCCTGCCTACGTAGTTTTCAGTTGTGTAATCCATTGCTGTTAGGAGTTTCAGTTACAGGGATAACGGCTGATCTCCTATGTATATGCTTCTTGTATTCACTCACAGAGAAAGGAGCCCCCTCCTCCTCCCTGCAGGAACGGCTAAGCGCAGATGCCGGCAACTATTCAGTGACTTAGTCATGTGTTTACATAGTTGCCCAGCAACCAGACCCGGCATCTGTGCAGAATAGTTTGTATCTTCTCCCAGAGAATCATCTGCTATCAGCCGTAGTGTGTCCCCTTATTGAACTCTTAGTTCTCCTGGCAGAGATAAGATAAGGGGACTGACTCGCTGGGAGAAGATACAAACTATTCTGCACAGCGGCCGGGTCTGGTTGCTGGGCAACTGTAAACACATGACGAACTCAATAGTTGCCGGCATCTGCGCTTAGCTGTTCCTGCAGGGAGGAGAAGGAGGGGGCTCCTTTCTCTGTGAGTGAATACAAGAAGCATATACATAGATCAGCCGTTATCCCTAACTGAAAACTACGTAGGCAGGACTTCTGTTTGTGAAATGCAAGTAAAAAAAAAACACCCCTATTAAATGGATTAGCCTCCCAATCCGTGATTCGTCACTGTTTATATTACATGTTGTATTGAGGAAAGCATTCATTTTTTTTTAAATTTTGCACTATTTTAGAAGGATGTTTTTTAGTTTATGCATAAACCACTTTTTATTTTTTTCATCATTCGCGGAAGAACCCCTTTAAAGAGGAACTCCAGTGAAAATAATTTAATAAAAAAAAGTGCTTCATTTTTACAATAATTATGTATAAATGATTTAGTCAGTGTTTGCTCATTGTAAAATCTTTCCTCTCTCCGATTTACATTCTGCCATTTATCACATGGTGACATTTTTACTGTGGGCAGGTTATGTAGCTGCTGCTAGCTGTTTTGGCAGTTAGAGACAGCTGTAAGCAGCTATTTCCTGTCTCTGAACATTGTTACATTGTGGCAGTTTGCCAGGAGCACCGCGGTCCTCAGAGCTTCTTGTGGGAGGGGTTTCACCATAATTTCAGTCACACAGCGCCCCTTGATGGTCTGTTTGTGAAAAGCAATATATTTCTCATGTAAAAGAGGGTATCAGCTACTGATTGGGATAAAGTTAAATTCTTGGTTGGAGTTCCTCTTTAAAGAGGAACAGTGACCAAGATTTGAACTTCATGCCAATCAGTAGCTGATACCCCCTTCCCCATGAGAAATCTTTTCATTTTCACATCACATCATTTTCACAACAGATCATCAGGGGGCTCTGTATGGCTGATATTGTGGTGAAACCGCTCACACAGTGGGATGTCAGGACCATAGTTCTGACAGTTTCCTGTCTGTGAACCTCATTGCATTGTGGGAAATAACAGCTGGGTCCAACTGCCAAAAAAGCAAGCAGCACCTTCTTCCACTGACATCAGCTGCCAGCAGTAAAAATGTCACTATGTGGTAATTGTCAGAATGTAAATCAGGGAGAAGAAAGATTTTACAATGGGAAAACACTGACTAAATCATTTATATATAATTATTTTCAAAATGAAGCACTTTTTTATTACATTATTTTCACTGGAGTTCCTCTGTAAAGTGTATCCGAGGCGATATGTAAATGATCAGATAAACTTGTGTATACAGTACTAATGTAACGGTTAGTGTCAGCTGGTGACAGGATTCTGATTATTTGGTGATCTGCAGTATCACCAATAATACAGAAACTATATCTGATTATGTAGTGATCTGCAGAATAACCAATAATGCAGAGATAGTAACAGAACTGTCAGTACTTTAATCGGAGTGATCACACGTGTTTAGGTGCACAGTAGCTCAGGAGCACTCCCAAGTGATAGCCCCTGGCTGTGGGACTATCACCAGAACAGGGGAGGTCGTACAGGCAGGGTCGGTAACTGGTCGGTCAGGCAGCAGTACGAAATCGGCAAACAGTACGTAGTCAGAGGATAGCTAAGGTCGGCAGCAATCAGATATGCGGAGGTACAGAATCAGAAGGCAAGAGCAGAGTCGGGGTCGGCAACTAGACAGATAGGCAGAGTACAGAATCGTGAGGCAAAGGATAGTCGAGAGTTCAGGCAAGGTTCATACACATAGAGACAATAATATCAATTATAATTATAGCTATCAAACAATTCCTATCTTGTGTGAAATTCCCGGTTTCCTCACGGATCAAAGCACACCGGAACTATCTTAACCGCAAAGTTTAAGCAACAGCAGACAATGTTGAACTGACAGCCCGGGACTTAGATGCAAGGGTAATCCCCGCAGTTCCGCCCACACCACTCAACCAATCAGGCGGCAGAGGTCAGTACCCAGGCGTCAGCTGACCGGCCGGTCAGCTGACCTTTCTCGTCAGCGCATAAAGGTCCTGTCTCTGTGTGCGCGCGTGCGCCCTTCTGCTGAGATGCGCCCTGGAGAGACCTGACCTGGTGGGAAGCGATGCCGAGGAGGCGGCGGCGGCGGCATCCAGTCGCTCCGCTCTCAGCTGCCGAGGTAATTTTGCTACTACTGACATTACCGCCCCCCCCCCCCCCGCCCCTGAAACACTTTCAGGATGTAACAAGTTAAATTTTTGTTTTAATTCCTTAGCATGGAGATGACGAGCTGGGACCCATGACCTCTCCTCAGGACCATACCCCTTCCAGTGGACCAAATACTGTAACGAATTCTGCACCTTACGAGAATCCAAAATCTCCTCTACCTCATATTCGGGCTTACCATTGATAATTACCAATCGCAGCGCTGCACAGTGTAAATAGACGGCGATCACGCCGTCTGACAGTCTCCCGAGCGAGACTGAAGAGGGGGCGGAGCTCCGCCCCCAGAGCATGAGATGCGCGCGCAGCGTGTGCGCGATCTCATGCAAATTACAGCCCCAGGACTTTACGCCAATCTGCGTTAGGCGGTCCTGGGGCTGCCACCATGGCGACGCCCATCGGCGTGACGCGGTCGTAAACAGGTTAAGCAAGGAAACGTGACTTACGAAGACGAAATAAACGAAAACGAAGACTTAACTCCTTCCATGGTCGCTGGAAGGGCCACTTTGTAAGCTACTTCATTGATCTTTTCTGCAATGGGGTACGGTCCAATATATTTAGGCCCTAATTTGGCCAATGGTTGTCTTAGGGCTATGTGGCGTGTGGATACCCATACCATGTCCCTGGGGTAAAGTCCCATTCACGGGAACGCTTCTTATCAGCCTGTCTCTTTTGTATATTAAAGGCTTTTTCCAAATTAACTTTTACCAACGACCAAATTCTCTTACACGATTTCTGCCAGTCATCCAATGCTGGAAAAAGAGAACTTGACGTTGGCAAGGGGCAAAATTTTGGTGTCTTTCCATAAACCACCTGAAATGGAGAGTACCCTGAGGAAGCGTTTTGGAGGTTATTGTGGGCAAACTCCGCAAAGGTAAGAAACTTTAACCAATCCTGCTGTGAATCAGCCACATAGCATCGGAGAAATTGCTCCAGTTATTGATTCATTCTCTCAGTCTGACCATTGGTTTGAGGGTGAAAGCCCGAAGAGAAAGACAATGTGAAGCCCTGATGATGACAAAAGGCCAGCCAAAATTTAGACACAAACTTTACCCCTCTGTCTGACACTATATTACTCGGTATTCCGTGTAAACGGAAGAAATGATTGATGAAGAGATCTGCCAACTCTTGTGCCGAGGGCAGTTTCTTCAAGGGAACAAAATGGACCATTTTGCTAAAACGATCTACAACAACCCAGATTACTGTATTCCCCTCAGAATTGGGGAGTTCTCTCACAAAATCCATGGATATATGGGTTTATGGTTCTGAGGGAGTGGGCAATGACTGTAACATACCCGCCGGAGCTTGCCTGGATGGTTTACTGCAGGCACAGACAATGCAGGAAGTCACAAAGTCCTTACAGTCACTTCTCCATGAAGGCCACCACACACTGCGAGACAAAAGTTCCTCCGTCCTGCCTATTCCAGGATGCCCTGCATTTGTGTGGCTATGGAACATCTGTAATACCTGCAATCGCAGCTGTAATGGCACAAACAATAGACTATCTGGCTTCCCCTCTGGAGCCTCAAACTGATAAGGCTGCAAAGTGACTGCCAAGTCCTCCATGGTTTCTGTGGCTGCAATCACAATATGATTTCGCAAGATGTTAACAGGGGGTGAGGGCTGTACTTTCTCAGGTTTGAAACATCGGGACAATGCGTCGGCCTTCACATTTTTACTACCTGGTTTGTACGTAATTACAAATCGGAATCGTGAAAAGAAGAGTGCCCACCGAGCTTGTCTTGGATTGAGCCTCTTAGCACCCTCAATATATTCCAGGTTCTTGTGATCTGTATAAACTGTAATAACATGTTCTGCCCCCTCCAGCTAGTGTCGCCATTACTCAAATGCCGTTTTTATGGCCAAAAGCTCCCTGTTTCCGATGTCGTAATTTTTCTCTGCTGGAGAGAACTTACGGGACAAAAATGCACAGGAATGCAAGCGCCCCTGAGACCCTGAATATTGGGACAGTACGCCCCCCCCTCCAACTTCAGAGGCATCTACTTCCACAATAAATGGACGTGAGACATCAACATGATGTAAAATGGGGGCAGCACAGAGCATGGACTTGAGCTGGTTGAAGGCCTCACAGGCCTCCTGAGACCAATTGTAAGTATCAGCCCCTTTTTTTGTCAAATTAGTGAGGGGTGCCACTACAGAAGAAAATCCCTTAATAAATTTTCTATAATAGTTTGCAAAACCTAGAAAGCGTTGGAGCGCTTTCAAGCCAGCAGGCTGTGGCCACTCTAGCACTGCAGAAACTTTCTTGGGGTCCATTGACAAACCATGCGAGGAGATGATGTACCCCAAGAAGGAGATCTCAGACACTTCAAAGAGACATTTCTCTAGTTTTGCATATAGGTGATTCTCTCGGAGTTTACTCAAAACAAATTTTACATGATCCCTGTGTTCCTTGAGGTTTGCGAGAGAAAATCAGGATATCATCCAAATAAATCACAACGAAGCGTCCCAGAACATTTCTAAAAATTTCGTTGACAATTTCCTGGAATACCGCAGGGGCATTACACAAGCCGAAGGGCATCACCAAGTACTCGTAATGCCCATCGGGTGTGTTGAACGTGGTCTTCCATTCATCCCCCTGTCTAATCCGAATCAAGTTATATGCCCCTCTCAGGTCCAGCTCGGAGAACACTTGCGCCCCAGAGACTTGAGAAAACAAATCATCGATTAAAGGTAAAGGATAATGGTTGGGAATTGTTATCTTATTGAGTGCCCTATAATCAATACATGGGCGCAATCCACCATCTTTTTTCTGAACAAAGAAAAAACCCGCCCCTGCTGGTGACTTAGAGGGACGGATGAACCCTTTCTCTAAGTTCTCCTTGATGTAATTCGTCATAGTAAGTTGTTCTGGACCCGAGAGGTTGTATAAATGCCGGAGGGTAAGGGAAAACATAGAGAGCGCTCCGTAGTGCATTAAATGGGGTTTCTCAATTTACACTTATAAAACTTTGTATCACTCACATTTAGTAGTATAATCTACCGCTGCACATCAAACTCCTCCAAAAAAAAAAAAGCGAGAGAGCGTCCGTCTGGAGCGAGCGATGCGCAGCCTGCGCCGTCTGGCGTCACTACCGGTTTCGGCGTTAGTCCACGCCTTCCTCAGGTGACGTACTGGATAGACGGCATTGCTTACATAGCGTAGAGTACTTGGCAACAATGTTGCTAAGGGGTGGCGTTTAAAAGTTCCAAACTTTAAACAGTTTAAAAAAGTGCGCATCTGATAGTATACAGTGCGTTGATTGTCAATAGATTAGAGAGAAACTCTCTTAGCAATAAAATGCAATATACATGTGGAATTGTTATACCATGATGAATGCTCATATAAAACTTTACAATTAGACCATGCAGCGCTATTGATGGTAAGACCCTAGCGCAGGCAATGCCGGTCAGCTGACCTTTCTCCTCAGCGCAGAAAGGTCCTGTCTCTGTGTGCGCGCGTGCGCACTTCTGCTGAGATGCGCCCTGAAGTGACCTGACCTGGATGGGAAGCGATGCCGAGGAGGCGGCGGCATCCGCCGTGATGTCAGATGCAAGAGCGGCGGTCGCGCCGCTCTCAGCTGCCGAGGTTATTTTGCTACTACTAACAACTAAACATATTAATAACCATGCTGTTTTACTTGTTTTATTTTGCTGCCTGAAAGAGTTAATTTCTAGGCATGGACATGACAGCTTCTGTCTTGTTAGTACCTTGTCGGGAAGATAGTAAACATCGCTGATAAGCTAATTACAGCCATACATTTTTGCTGGCAGAATACAACTTGAGGGCAAGGAGAAATAAAATACATGAACTATTGACCTTTTTCTAACTCTGGACCACTTAATAGTCTGCCACTGATTAGAGACAGTAAACATTCAACCTACTTTGTAAATGTTTAAATATAAAAAAAAACCCTGGGATACCTGAAAAAGTCATTTTTAGGAGTAGGAGGATAAATATAATTGTTTATCTCATCAGTTTATATTCACCCTGGGTTCACTTTAATTAAATTCAGTTGTGGCATTTGGGTCTAACAGTGCCATTTGCTAAAGGAGTACAATAATCACAAACAGGTTAGTTGTATCAAATTACCCCTTAGTGTCTTCTTTGGAAATCACTATATCAAGTTTACACCTTTTTGATAGCTCATTAAGGTCTTGGATGGTCTCTTGTGAAAGCTTGCTGTTCTCCTGGTCATATATGCTTATGATTTTCCTAATTAACCACCTTAGCGGTATGGACGAGCTCAGCTCGTCCATTACCGCCAGAGGGTGCCGCTCAGGCCCTGCTGGGCCGATTTTAATGAAATAAAGTGCAGCACACGCAGCCGGCACTTTGCCAGCCGCGTGTGCTGCCTGATCGCCGCCGCTCTGCGGCGATCCGCCGCGAGCAGCGGCGAAAGAGGGTCCCCCCAGCCGCCTGAGCCCTGCGCAGCCGGAACAAATAGTTCCGGCCAGCGCTAAGGGCTAGATCGGAGGCGGCTGACGTCAGGACGTCGGCTGACGTCCATGACGTCACTCCGCTCGTCGCCATGGCGACGAAGTAAGCAAAACACGGAAGGCCGCTCATTGCGGCCTTCCATGTTACTTTTGGCCGCCGGAGGCGATCAGAAGAACGCCTCCGGAGCGCCCTCTGGTGGGCTTTCATGCAGCCAACTTTCAAAAAAAAAAACCTCCCGCAGCCTCCCTTTCAAAAAAAAAAAACCTCCCGCAGCCACCCTGGCGATCTTAATAGAACGCCAGGGTGGTTAATATTACAGGAAGAAATATATTTTTTAATTTACATTAACATGACATACTCCTGGGTTCCTGCACATAGATTCACTTGTTTCTGCTGATGCAAACCAAGGTTAATTAACCATCAGTCTTTCTGTTAGTGGGTAACATGCTTCCTGCTTTTCAAAAGGGATACCAGGGTGTGTGTTGACAATTAACTGGGCTAATCGGGTGTGATCTGGACTGCATGTTGCACTGTGAATCAAGACCAATTAAAAATTACTAAGAGTCAAATACTAAAAATCTAAGTGTAACGTCTTGTAATAAACACGTTAGTGGAATTCTATTACATGGGACATTCTCACAGGGAACTTTGCCCAGATGTGAATTTATAGATCAATATTTATTTAGCACTTGAACAAAGCAGCTGGCAGAGAACTCAGTATAAAGAATGTGGTTATGAATAAAATGTCATCTATCTAATGGTGCAAAACTAATATTTGGAGCTGGCACTATCTTAAACATCACAAACACTGGTTCGCACGGCAGCCAGGGGCCCCAGTCTCTCGCACTGGCTGGGGCCCCCAAATCACCATGCGATACCCAGAGGGAAGTGCAGATGGGCCTCGGACCTCTCATCCCCAGGGAATTCACCCTCACTGCCTCTGAACTGAATGCTAACTGCAACACACACAATTTGCTCACTCCTAGCTAAAGCACTTTCCTACCTTTATTTGGTCAGCAGGCGCTGACCATGGTGGTTTGGAGGCCCCAGCCAGTGAGAGAGACTGGGGCCACCGGCTGTCATGCCAACCAGTGTTTGTGATTTTACATTTATTTTTTGCAGCTTTCAGGATGTGGTTGACAGGTGAGTGGTTACGGAGGGGACCGTGTAAGAGATGTACCTATACAGGGCGTCCCTGTAAAAGATGTATAAAACCACAGGAAAAGCATCCATCTAGGCTACTATAATACATCACTATCAGACCACCAAGAATTTGAATAATCAAAGAGTTTATTGGGGACTTGTCCCTGCAACCAATAAAAGCATTTAAAACCATACAGTGCACAGATTAGTCAGCAGGCACCACTTCAATATAACATATAGTATTACAATAGACATATTAACTACAGCACTTGCAAGATAAAGGTATTGTGGCCTTTTGGAAAGTATTAGTATGCACCCTCCGAGATATCAACCTATTCCATAAACAAGCCGCTGATAATGAAATAAGGTCTTACCCAAAGCTGTAAAGATGTGCCCGCTGCCTCTCTGTGCCCTCTCACGCATTCCGTGACCCTGTCACTTCTCCAGAAGGTAAAGTTGTGAGGATGTCGTCCCCTCTTAAACTTAATTCCGCCCTCCGTTTCCCGTCACCTGACTTCCCCTATCTTCCGTCCCTAATTTCCGCATTGTTGCGGTTCACGTGTGCGCGGCCGCGCACAGTGACGTAACCACGTTCCCCGTCATGCAGACGGGATTCCGTGGTTACGTGTTCTGTCTTCTATCTAACAGCGGGGCTCTTGTACAGGATGGGAGGACAATAAAGTTTTAAACAAAAGCGGCAATCTAATTCTAATATACAATTCATTTTAAAACATGCTATAGCAGAGGCGTAAATGTTTCAAACAATTTAGTGATTGCGATACAATCCTATTTAAATTAGCTGCATATTGTCGGAAAGTATCAAATCAATATATACTGCCATCTACTGGTCAGATACTAATATGACCATACAAAAAAATATGTACATGAATTCATTGAATAAATATTAACAATGTGTATAAAAATATGTGAAGAAAAGAGGAAAAGAGGGTTACATGATTAAATAACCTTATGTGGACAAAACATTTATGTGCATAACAAATTAATAAATAAATAATTAAAGTGCATAACAATAAAGTGCAAAATTGCTACTCCATAATAAAGTGCTCCATAATAAAGTGCATAGTGGATCTTGATTGAATTCTTTGGTCATGTTGTCCCAATTTTTAGTTTTTCCTGTGGACTGAATCAGCATAATTAGTGTTGTTCTTATATAAATTATTTATCCTTATTAAAGTGACTCGTGCCTAATTGTGCAAATCCGCCTTATATTCCCAAGAGTGAAGGAATTGTGTATCAAGTCTATAGGTATTGGACATAACTGTACTCACATCAGTATGTCCAGTGAAAACTATACATAAATAGTGCCTCACTGTACTCACATCCATGTGCCACTGACAAACAAGTGAAAGAAAAGATAAAATAAGTGAACCCCTACCATTTCCCCTAAATACACATAATTGTAATACTCACAATTCACATAAAGACTCTGAATTCAACTTGGAGATCAAAAAAGGATATGGATAAGGAATAAAAATGCAATCACTAAAATTATTATAAAGGAGAGAAGAAGAAAGAAAGAAAATGTTAGAATGGCAAAGTTAAGGATGTCCAATCTTAACCTATCCGACATTTATTGGGGAAGAAAACATCTGAAGCTATATTCCTCATTTAATCCCAATGGGCTCCTACTCTGTACATTATATATCCACCTCATTTCTGCTCTTAAAAGTTTTGTGACAATATCGCCACCCCAAATGTTTTGTGGTATATGTTGCAACCTCAGGAAACGCCATCCAGTAAGAGAGCTATTGTGTGCATAAAATGCATGTGCTGCCACCGTTGTCACTGTATTCCCCCTTTCCAAATCTCTTGCTGCTAACTTCACTGTTGATACAGGTTTTTGCAATCTTGATTTTAGTTGATTCTTTGTTTGTCCTACATATTGTTTTCCGCAAGGACACTGTAACATGTAAATAACTGACCTGGTCTTGCAATTGATAAAATCTCTAATTTTGAACCTTTTTCCATTGACAGAACTTCTTATTTCTTTGATTGGTTGCATGTATTTGCATATAGAGCACTCACCGCAAGCGTAACTTCCTTTTGTATATGGTTAAGTTACATCCTGTTGAAAATGGCTCCTGCACAGTAGATTCTTTAAAAGTTGGTGCCCTTCTTGCTGTAATACTAGCTTTATCTGTAACAAAAGGAGCAATATCTCTGTCATTCTGCAGGATGCTCCAATGTCTTTGGAGTGTCTGTCTAATTCCCTGCCAATTATCATTATATGGTGTTATCAATCTTACAATTTCTGAGTTTTTCTTCTGACGGGTTTTCAATAATCTATCTCTCGGTATTGCTCAAACTTTTCTAATTGCTTTTTCTAAACAATTCCGTGGGTATCCTCTCTCTCTGAATCTTTGTTTTAGATTCATTGCTTCTTGTTCAAAATCCTCGTCATTTTTACAATTCCGCTTAATTCTAATGAATTAACCCACAGGAATGTTTTTCTTTAAGTTCGTCATGTGATGAGACTCATATGACAAAAGACTATTCACAGCCGTTGGTTTTCGGAATGTAGTTGTTTTTAAATTCCTATCACTTTGTTTACTAATTTTTATATTCAAAAAATCCACCTCTTTGTTGAAAATTTTGTAAGTCAGGAAAATATTCAATGAATTCCTGTTTAGGCACTCCAAAAATTCTTCGTACAATCCCACAATATCAAAAGGTCATCAATGAACCCAAACCATCCCGAAATATAGGGATGGAACCGGTCCATTTCTTGAGACCAAACAACCTCGCGCTCCCACCATCCAAGGAACAGGTTCGCGACCGATGGGGCACACCGTGTTCCCATGGCCACTCCCCTGACCTGGAGGTAGAAGCGCAAGTCAAAAATAAAATAATTTCTGTTCAACACAAAATCAAGTAAGCACATAATAAATTCTTTCTTCTCCATACTCTGATTGCTCATATTAAGAAAGTACCGTACAGCTTGTAAGGCATGTGAGTGATTAATGTTGGAATATAAGCTTTCCACATCGCAAGTCACCATGATCACTTCTTCTGAGATATGTAAATGATTGATTCTGTTCAAGAGGTCTCCAGAATCTCTAATATAAGAGTCTAGAGTACTCACCAAAGGTTGAAGGTACATGTCTATAAAGCTACTACATTTTTCGCTCAGATTACCTATCCCAGAAATAATTGGGCGTCCAGGTGGGTTTTGCGTTGACAGAGGTGCTCAGTGTGGTTTTGATGCTGTTAAGCTGTATGCTCCTCTTTGATTGGCCTGATGAAGCGGGATTGAGCCCGTGAAACGCGTTGCCCATTTTTACTGTGGAGTATAAATAAATTGTTGTTTGACTGTTGATGCCACAGTCCTTCCTTTGTTTGCTTTGTCTGCATGGATGGGATAGGCCCACCACTGCCCCATCGGTTTTAAGCTCGTTTAAGTGACTTTTATTCTATTGGCGCCTCTGGAAAGCTTCTACATATGTGTGTTCTTATGTACCTTAGGTAGCATATAATATGTCAGTATGACTGGATGTTCCACCCATAAATATCTTTTTTCTTTTTCCAAGATTATACAATTATGGTGAGCTTGTGTCAAAATATTGTTTAATTCATCTTGGAAGCATTTGGTGGGATTATTAGGGAGAATTCTGTAGAAATCTCTGTTATTTAATTGTTTGTATGCTTCTTCAAGATACATGTCAAGGGGCCAAATAACAATATTGCCCCCCTTGTCTGCTTCACGTATAATTATATCTCTTCTCTTTTTTAATGAAAAAAAGGGCGTCTCTCTTATTTTTATTTAGATTATTCACATAGGGGTGTCGTTGTTCCCCCAACTTTTGTAAATCCCTACACACCAGATCAAAAAACACCTTAATTTCTGGACTGAAATTGGGTAGGTATTTCTTTTATTGGTTGCAGGGACAAGTCCCCAATAAACTCTTTGATTATTCAAATTCTTGGTGGTCTGATAGTGATGTATTATAGTAGCCTAGATGGATGCTTTTCTTGTGGTTTTATAAGAGCTTACAGGTCCATGGCTTTACTCCTGATTGGAGGTTTTGTGCTCTCTTTTTTTGTGTAAAAGGTCCTGTAAAAGATGTAATCCACGATTACGTCTAACCAAAGCCTCCCACCTGAATGCTACCTAATGTATGCAATTCCTGCTAGATTTGGGATGGCAGGCAAAGGGTGTATGACAGTTCACCTGATTGGCTGACTGGCGCCTGCTGACCAAATAAAGGTAAGAAAGTGCTTTAGCTGGGAGTGAGCAAATTGTGTGCTTATCTTAAACATCACCAGGAAATTCTCTGTTGCAACTGCAGAAACATTGGGGTTGGTTCACTAAGATGATCTCATATAGTTTTTTCTCCTTACTTAACATTTTTCACCTAATCAAGAAGATATCTTTCCTGCACTTTTCAAGAAAAAAACACCCAGAGTTGTTTCTGGTTAAATTACACTACTTTTCTTACCTTAGTTTTAATTATTGATTTATTGCTTATCGGATGTTTACAAGGTTTTATAGGTAAGGTGAAAACAGACATGAGATATGATAATTAATGAGAGAAAAGCACTGATAATGCACAGACAAAATATACCACAGCAGTAGTCCTTATCTATAGATAAACATAGTATCACATGTATTTGGGTTCCCTTATGCTGGGAACACACAATGCAACTTCCGGTCCTATCGTTGGGAATCGGACGATTATTTCGACTAGTCCAATCTGTTTCTAATTGATAAAAGGGATCGATTTTGTGAAGTTATCATTGGAAAATCGATCCCTTTATTGATTGGGAGCAGTTTAGACATGTACACATGATACAACTTCCCATCAGATTACCCATCGATCGGACGGGAAATTGCATTGTGTGTTTCCAGCATAAGCTAAAGAGCCACAAGTTCCCTAGGTTTGCAATTCCCTTAATAACATGAATAATGCTGAGATCTCTAAATTAAGTGTTATGCTCCTTTCCACCTTAGAAGGGGAGGGATATACTGTAGATCAGATGACTGGACTAGATAGAATCCACAAATATCAGACAACTTCACACATATTACAACATATTATGATGTGAAGAGACGTGGAGGAGAGAGTGGAGCATTTAATATTACTTTGATCACTCACTAGAACTAGGCATAACATCTAAACCGCAAATAAGACTAGAAATGTGAACAAATTCAGCTTTTATTAATATAGATGAACACCAGTATTTATTTTTATATCCAAATAATTTTACTTCTTCACATGAACAGTATCAATGTCCACCTCCAGGATCTGGACAGTGTAAACATCTCTGGCAGATACAAGAACCTGAGCTTCTGAGTTTCCATAACAACTGTCTCTTACACATTTCTCCTGTACATCTGTGAACAGTGCGGAGATTAAATTAGCCGCTGATGTCTACTCTTTGACGCTTATCTCAGAGCTGTCAATTATTTGTAAACAACCCCGGTGATAAGTAAAGAATAGTAGCAATCAGTGAAGTGATGTGTTAACAAATACACCCCTACTTACTAAGTGGGTAGCATAGAGGGAATCATAGAGATCATCCATAATTAATGTGGATCACAGTTCCTATCACAATTTATTTTATTTTTATGATTCAAAACTAAACTTTTGGTTTGTCAATGTACTTGAATGTAATTCTGTTAGTTTATAAATCTTTAGTAAAGTTCAAAGCAGCTTGTAATTTGCTACAAATTTGACTAGTTTGCAATAAAATGGATTTAACAGTGGATTCAGAAAGGATATTTACACATATCTGTACATATTACTTTATTTAAAAATTAGCTTGGTGTTAGCACAGCACTCACTAGATCCTGCACTTTGTTGTTTTATGTGATGCCGCCCTGCCTCGGTTTTGATTTTTATCCAACCACTTCACTTGCCTCTCTCACTTGCCTCTCTGTTGTGGCTCCCCAAGGCACATTTGTTGGCCTTGTATTCTTCCCTCTTGACTCCTCTTGTTTTCTTTTCCTCTTTTGACCTACAATACTATTGGTACACAGATAATCTCAAACTATCTGACCACCCTCTGTCATGTAAAAAAGATTCATGCTGGCAATAATTTTGCCGTTGCCTAAAACTTAACATGGTTACAGCACAACTAATTATTTTTCTTTATTCATCTATGAAACCACTCAACTGCAAATGGTATTAATGTTCTCTACCTAAGAGGCATGCTGATTTGGTGTCAAACGTGACTTCACATATCCAAAACATCTTTAGGTCCTGCCTTTCTTTCTTCCCATCACCACCAAACCTCTGGTACACATTCTCATAATTGCATTGTGTCACAGTGGTCACAAATAGTGTGATGGATTGTCCATATCAATAAATAAGATAAAGTGTAGTCAGTGCAGCACTTACTACGTTTAAAGGTGATTGAGATAAAGGTTGTATCTCACCGTTTATAGGCGCTGTCTCCACTCTCTCTCTTGCTGAAATGAATCATTGTTGTGCTCCAGCCATGTGGGTAGAAGGAAGGCAGAATATGCAATACACAGAAGCAGAATGCAGGCACCATCCAATGCAAAACCATCTTTTATTGTAGTGTCAGTCAGCAAAATCCAGCTTAGCCAGACAGTTGTACAGTTACCAACATCTGCATGTGCTTGTGTCACTGTGCCTTTAAAATCGATGCGGAGGTGAACGGTGGGGCACTAAGATGACTGTCTTGTCCAGCTAAGTAAACAATTTGCAGATAAAGCACAAAGTCACATAGAACTGTGTCACACTTCCCCCAGAGAGTCGAGGACTAGGCTAAGGCCATTTCTGAGGCTACAGAAATGGAGAATGATTTTGGTGCACTCTGTGGGAAAGCTCCAATTTCAACTGGATGTGACACTGCTTGATAAGCAGTCAGCAGAGCTCACGTAAATGAGAGTAGGAAGGAGTCAGAAATGAAAACGAGAGAGTCCAATAGCACGAAAGACAAGGCTAGAGCAGGAACTAATGTAGAAGTAGGTGCTGAAGCAATGGCATTATTAAGCTCATTGAGATGATCTGGATATTTTTAGAGATGGGACTCCCACTATTGTATGTGCCTAAGCAAGTCCTGAACGACATGAGGTAGCAAGAGAGTAGAGTGGTACATTGATTGATCAAGCCATCATGCACTGACAGTTATTACTTATGTTAAGATTTATGGTGCTCATACATGGTACAATTTTTTTCATCCAATCTTACCATTTATATGTAACATAAGGGAACTGCCTAAATGATCCTTTGCATATATTCACTTAACTTACCCTTACACTTCATATAAATGGTAAGAATCAATAAGGGTATTTGGTGCGCTCCACTCACTAATATTAGTCTAATCCTATATTCTAAAAGGCCTGCTGCATATGGTATAATGTCACATATACATCATATATCAAATGTATCCAATAAAACCATGTGCTGCCTTATATTAAAGTGCATAACCTGTCAGGGTTTGACATGACAGGTCCTAGGGATAATCTTTGTGTTCTGTCAGTCAAGAAAGATCTGAACCACTGGAGGACTAAGCCACTGATGTTACATTACTGCATTTGGTTAAACACAATTTCATGGTCAACTGTATCGAAAGCTGCTGAGAGATCCAAAAGGATTAGATTGTTGCAGACTTGGATGAGGGCGGTTTCCCAGCTGTGGTGTTTCTTGAAGCCAGATTGTAGAGGGTCCAGGATGTTGTTTCCTGAGAGTCTGGCTTCAAGTTGCAGATGGAGAGCCTTTTCAATATCTTTCCCTAAAAAGTGGAGGATGAGGAAGCCATGGCGGGGCATATGCTGCACATTTAGAGTATCCTTTCTGGAAAATGATCAGCACAAAACTTCACAATAAGATGATGTTGTCCCATTTTAGGTTAGGAAGGAAACTGAAGCTACGCAGATAAGATTATCGCAAAATGGTGATGTGGAAAAAACAGACTGATGAGCTGCTGAGAAGGCATAAACCAAAGTCACAGAACTAGAGACCATCCAAGGACTACATCCAACTGTAATGAAACTAGAGACCGTCCAATGCCAACATCCAACTGTCACGGAACTAGAGACTGTCCAAGGACTGCATCCAACTGTCACAGAACTAGAGACCATGCAAAGATTAGATCCAACTGTCATGGAACTAGAGACCATCCAAGGACTATATCCAACTGATCAGCAGGACAGCCAGGCAACTGGTATTGCTTAAAAGGAAATAAATATGGCAGCCTCCATATCCCTCACATTACAGTTGTCCTTTAAAACTTTATTTCTCTGGCTTTTTGTATTTTCTCTGGCTTTTTGCATTTTCTGCACTCTTGGGCGACACTGTACCATAATGAGAGTTACTGTACCTGTTACTCCACCTGTTACTCCACCAATAAAAGTCCACAGCAACAGTCATATGAGTTATTCTTCTACGTCTTCCACTTCAATACACCTCAGAGAAAAAAGACAAAAATAGGGACAGATCATAGCACAGACTTGTATGCCAAAGATGTCTTCCACCATATATCTCCCGTGTGTTTTTTTATGCTTCACCTCCTTTGTGCAATCCACCACCTATAGGGACCTCTCTCACCTTGCGATATGGCTGCCCAGACGCACAGACAGCTCACTCAGCTTAATAACTCTCCAATGGTTTTCTGCATCCTTAGCAGTTTAGTGATGATCCTCATACACATGCAGTAAAAACAGAAGTACAATCCATAGCGTAGCTTGCTTCTAAAATTATTGAATGGGAAAACCAAAAGCCTGAAACGTATTACTGTGTCTCCTAATGGTTTTTAAGGGGGCCACCTCAGCGTCTCATGTGCACCCAGCACCTATAGAAAACCGTGCTCACCTTATTTAATGGCTGCCCATGCCACAGACAGCAACCAGCGCATGTATACACAGTCCCAGTGCATTGTGCGTTCCCTCAAACAGCGTTCTGTGGTACTTCACCATATACACATCAGGCACCACTGCAACTAAAACAGCCTGTATAGCATAAAACATTTTATTAAGAACAATAGACAAAGTAGCGCTACTCACAAACATCCAAGTTTAAAAGCGCATAATACAAGACTGACTGTTGCTGTGGACTTTTATTGGTGGACTGTTCATGACAGGTTATGCACTTTAATATAAGGCAGCACATGTTTTATTGGATAAATTTGATATAAATAGTAAGATTGGATGAAAAAAATTGTACTATGTATCGGCACCATTAGACAGTAAGAGAAAGAAGATACAGCAAAAAGAATAATTCATAGAAACAAGAAAATAGCATGGTAAGTTTCGGAGCTGAGATGCAGATTTGTGTATCATCTGAACAGAAGTGATGTTGAAAGCCTGATTACTTTATTAGTTGCTTGGGACTGTGGCTATAGAGGGAGACAAAAGAGAGAGTCAAGAGCCATAGCTTCCAGGTACTTCAGCAAAACAAAAGGCTTACAGAGGAGCTCAAGAGTAAGACTATGTAAGATTTTCTGTAAAGGAAATCTGTGTAGGGTAATGGCTGCGTAACTTAAATGGGCTGAGTGATTCCACCAGACATGGAAGAACTCCTACTTTCAAGTCAAATGACACATATTACTCAAGTTTTCTATTAGCGCATTGCATTGAGTCGGAAACATTGCCAGTATATTATACAAAATTAATCATTATTTAAATACACTTTTTCAGTACTATTTTGTTTTGTTAAAAAAATGGCAGCATGCTTATAATATTTTGAAAAATGAAAAAAGTATTTTGTGAATGCTTTGATTTTGTTGTGGTCATTTAAGGTTAACCTTTCCTTAGGCATGAAGGCTGTTTTGATAAATGATATTAATAATCTACACAAATGAAGCACTTTCACATATATAGACCTCCTTTACATTTTCAAAATAAATCTTTCCCCTCTGTTAATATCTACTGTTCTATAGAAATTAAATATCCAAGAACATACAGTTTGCTCATATGTTTTTATACGCCATCAGAACTTACAATTTCGTAACCATTTTTCAAAGAATATTAATGATAACCCAAAAACTTTTAGTTCACTCATGGTTAGGGGTTGGCTGAAGCCATTTATTGTCACACAACTGTGTTTACGCTTTGTAAATCATAATTACTACACAAACTACCCAAATGACCCTGATCAAAAGTTGACATACCCTGGTGATTTGACCTGATATCACGCACACAACTTGACACAAACAAGTTTTATGGCTATTAAAGGTAACCATCCTCACCTGTGATCTGTTGCGTGTAACTAGTGGGTGTGTATTTAAGGTCAATGAGTTTCTGGACTCCTGATAGACACTTGCATCTTTCATCCAATGCTGCACTGAGGTTTTTTGGATTTTAAACCATGGGGAAAGCAAATAAAATGCCAAAGGATCTGTGGAAAAAGGTAGTTGAACTCTATAAAACATGATAGGGATATAAGAAAATATCCAAGGAATTAAGAATGCCAATCAGCAGTGTTTAAACTGTAATTAAGAAGTGGAAAACTATGCATTTGGTTGAAACCAAACCATGGTCAGATAGACCAACTGAAATTTCAGCCACAACTCCCAGAAAAGTTGTTTGGGATGCAAGAAAAAAAAATCTACAAATAACTTCAGGTGAAATGCAGAACTCTGAAAAAATGCGGTGTGGCAGTTTAAAGATGTACAATGAGGAGGCACTTAAAAAAAGATGGGCTGCATGGTCGAATTGCCAGAAGAAGGCCATTACTACACAAATGCCACAAAGTATCCCACTTACAATATGCCAAACAGCACAGAGAAAAGCCTCAAATATTCTGCCACAAAGTCATTTGTAGTGATTAGACTAAAATGAAACTTTTTAGCCACAGCCATAAACACTACATTTGGAGAGAAGTCAAAAAGGCCTATGATAAAAGGTACATTACTCCTACTGTAAAACATTGTGGTGGGTTATTGAGGTTTTGTGGATGTTTGAGCTACAACGGCACAGGAAATTTTGTCTGAATTGATGGCAGTATGAATGCAGTAAGTTATCAAAACATACTGGAGGAAAATGTGCACTAACCAGCCAGGAAGCTGAGCATGGGACATGCTAGACAATGATACAAAACACAGGGTGTAATGATCGGTGTCAACACCCAGAGAGAATCTGATTATTGGTGATCTGCAGTATCACCAGTGATACAGATATATACCTGATTATGGATGATCTGCAGAATCACCAATATTATGAGTATGACTAACCTCTGGACACCTATATAGTGTGAGTGTTTGGTGCAACAGTAATGACTTTGAGTAGGACCACCCGAGGAGCAGGTGGTCCTTGGCAGTATGAGAAATACCTCCCTCTGGGAAGGGTGAAGACCTTCCAGCAGCCTGAAACTTCCAAGGGGGAGGAGCCCCAGGCTGAATAGCAGGAAGGCCCTGGGGCTAAGTGACACCTAGAAGGTGGGCGTCACAAGCAGCACTGAGAACTAATTCCTCAATAGAGAGAGATAGCTCGCAAGGTCGGGCAGGCTAGGTCGGCAACACACGAGCAGATAAGATACAGAGACAGAAGGCCGATTCGGTAACCAGGGACAGGCAGGGTTGGCAACAGGTAATCAGATATGTGTAGGTACCGAATCAGAAAGCAGAAGGAGAGTCAGGAAAGCAATAGGTCATAACAGATATCAAAGAAGGCCTAGTCTTGGGTGTGAGGTCTGTGGTCTCAACACCCTGGAACTAGCCTGAAGTATAACACAATAGTAACACAGTATCCCTAGTCTTGGGTGTGAGGTCCGTGGTCTCAACACCCTGGAACTAGTCTGAAGGATAACACAATAGTAAATAACACAGTAGTAATCTGGCTCAGTGTGAATCCCCAAGGGCACCTCGTTCTAACACACTGTGAGATCTGACTATGGTCTGAGTGCTTTCACGTAAGTGTTCGCAACGGCAGACAACTTGAGACTGACCAGCAATAACTATATATAGAGCGGCGCTCCCCGGCGCCACTCATCGCTGATCAACCAATAGCCGCCCGCTCTGTGATCAGCTGACCAACTTGGTCAGCTGATCCCTCTTCGTTTGACAAAGGTTCCGCCTCTCAGCACGCACGCGCGTATTCCTCAATCTGTGTGCACTAGAAGGCCCAGCCACATCAGAAGCACGCCGCCGCGTGTAAACCGCTGAGCTGAATGCGGAACCAGCCGCCTCGCTGCCAATCTGCGTGGCGGCTTTTCCGCAATCTATTACAGTACCCCCCTCCCTGAGGAGTGGACTCCGGACACTTCCCACCAGGCTTCCCAGGATGTGAGTCATGAAACTCCTTCTTTAATTCCTCTGCGTGCATGTGACAATCTGGCACCCAAGTTCTCTCCTCTATGCCATATCCCTTCCAGTGAACCAGATACTGCACGGAGTTCTGCACTAGCCGGGAGTCCAGAATCTTTTCTATCTCATACTCAGGTTGGTCATCAATCAACACGGGGGGGGGGGGGGGGGAGCGGAATCCACGTGTACTGCCGGCTTAAGCAAAGACACATGGAATGATCTTACACCTTGCATGCTGGTAGGGAGATCAATAGCATAAGTGACATTATTCATTTTTCTGGTCACTGGAAAAGGACCTATGAATCTAGGGCCCAGTTTGGGTGACAGTTGTTTCAGAGCCAAATGTCGTTTGGACACCCAGACCAAATCCCCTGGAGAGAATTCCCATTCTATGGATCGTCTCGTGTCAGCCTGTTTCTTCTGATTCTGAAAAGCTTTCCCCAAATTTCTTTTAACCATTCCCCAAATTTGTTTCAAGGCCCTCTGCCAATTCTCCAGGGCTGGAAATGGAGTAGACGCTACTGGAAATGGGGCAAACTTGGGTGACCTTCCCCACACCACCTGAAATGGGGAAAATCCTGAAGAGGAACTTTTCAGATTGATGTATGCAAATTCTGCAAACGGCACAAACTTTACCCAGTCGGTTTGTGCATCTGCAATATAACATCTAAGAAACTGTTTCAGGGAATGGTTGACTCTTTCGGTCTGGCCATTGGTCTGTGGGTGGTAGCCTGATGAAAACGAAAGATCCATGTCTAACTGATGGCAGAATGCCCTCCAAAACTTAGATACGAATTGGACTCCCCAATCTGACACTACATTTTCCGGAATGCCATGCAGCCGGAAAATGTGTTGGATGAAGAGATCAGCCAATTCCTGGGCCGAGGGGAGTCCTTTCAGGGGGACAAAAATGAGCCATCTTACTGAATCTATCAACTACCACCCAAATGACCGTCATGCCCTCAGACCTGGGGAGTTCTCCCACAAAATCCATGGACAAATGGGTCCAAGGTTCACTCAGAACTGGTAAAAACTGCAACGTTCCAACAGGTGCCTGACGGGAGGGTTTGCTTCTAGCACACACTGCACACTCTCTCACAAACTCCTTACAGTCTGTTGCCAATGACGGCCACCAAGCACATCTAGCAAGAAGGTCCTGAGTTCTGGGGGCCCCAGGATGCCAAGCATTTTTGTGGGATTGAAACAGCTGCAACAGTTGTAGGCGAAAAGGCAATGGCACAAACAGAACCCCCTCAGGCTTCCCCTCTGGAACATCCTGTTGGTATGGGCTCAGAGTGACAGTCCAGTCTTTCCAGGTCTCAGTGGCTGCCAAAACCACCTTCTGAGGTAAAATGGTCTCAGGGGCTGAGGGCTGTGCTGTCTCGGGCTCGAAACACCTGGATAAGGCATCGGCCTTGATGTTCTTACTACCAGGGGTATACGTAATTACAAATCAGAATCTTGAAAAGAACAACGACCACCGGGCCTGTCGGGGGCTAAGTTCCTTGGCGCCCTCTATGTACTCTAAATTTTTGTGGTCCGTGTAAACTGTGATGGTATGTTCTGCCCCCTCTAGCCAATGCCGCCATTCCTCAAAGGCCTACTTGATGGCTAGAATTTCCCGGTTGCCGATATCGTAGTTTTTCTCTGCGGGTGAAAACCTACGAGAGAAATAGGCACATGGGTGGAGTTTTCCCTGCAAACCAGAACGCTGAGACAATACAGCCCCCACCCCCACCTCTGAGGCATCAACCTCCACGATAAAGGGGAAGGTGACATCTACATGTCTAAATATGGGTGCAGAACAGAACAGTTTTTTTAGAGTGGAAAAAGCAGCATGGGCTTCTGCGGACCAGTGGTGAGTATCCGCCCCTTTCTTGGTGAGACTGGTGAGAGGCGAGATAACCGTAGAGTACCCCTTTATGAACCTCCTGTAGTAGTTGGCAAACCCCAGAAATCTTTGGAGTGCCTTCAGTCCCACAGGCTGAGGACACTCCAAGACAGCAGAAACCTTTCCAGGGTCCATAGAGAGGCCAGAGGTCGAGATAATGTACCCCAAAAAGGTGACAGAGGTCATTTCGAAAATGCATTTTTCCAATTTGGCATACAGCACATTCTGTCTCAATTTCCGTAACACAAACTTAACATGTTTCCTATGCTCTGAGAGGTTGGATGAAAAAATCAGTATATCGTCTAGATACACTAAGACGAATTTGCCCAACACCTCCCTGAACACCTCATTAATCAGCTCCTGGAAGACAGCCGGGTCGTTACACAACCCGAAGGGCATCACCAGGTACTCGTAATGCCCGTCGGGTGTGTTAAAGGCCGTCTTCCATTCATCACCGTCCCTGATACGTACAAGGTTGTATGCACCCCTCAAATCCAGTTTTGAGAAAGTTTTTGCATTGGTGACCTGAGTAAACAAATCGTCAATTAAAGGCAAAGGATAGCGATTTTTCACTGTAATCTTACTTAAGCCCCGATAATCAATGCAGGGACGGAGGCCTCCATCCTTCTTTTTCACGAAAAAGAATCCTGCCCCTGCTGGTGACCGAAAGGGACGAATAAAACCTTTAGCCAAATTTTCTCTGATGTACTCTTGCGTTGCCAAGTTTTATCTGGCCCAGACAAATTATAGAGATGACCTCTAGGGGGTATACAACCAGACCTGAGATCGATGGGACAATCAAAGGGACTGAGATCGATGCGACAATCAAAGGGACGGTGGGGAGGAAGTTTATCCGCTGATTTGGGACAAAACACGTCAGCAAATTCTGAGTAGTGGCTTGGCAAACCTTCCACCTGAATCTTGGTGTTACCCATGGTTACCTTCGCTAAACAATGATGATGGCAATTGGTAGATCAGCTCGTTAGCTGACCTGAAGCCCAATCGATCTGAGGGGAGTGAAGTTGTAACCATGGCATGCCAAGAATGATCATGGAAGTTGTCATCCGCAAAACCAGAAATTCTAGACTCTCTCTATGTAACACCCCCACCGTGACCCTCAACTCTGGGGTCTGAGACAGCAGGTATTTACTCTGCAGAGGAGAGTCATCTACTGCAGTGACTAGAATCTGTTGATTCAAAGGAAAAATAGGAATCCCCAATTTTTTCGCAAATTCGTAATCCATAAAGTTGGCTGCTGAGCCAGAGTCTAAGAAGGCTTCAGTAGCAACTGTTTGATCCTCCCACGAAATAGAACAAGGAAGGAGCAAACGATCATCGTTTAAAGGTAAAGACTGCGCGCCTAGGGTATTACCTCTGACTACACCTAGGCGGCAGCGTTTCCCGACTTTTTGGGACAATTCTGCACTCTGTGACCCTCCTCTGCACAGTATAAACAGAGCTGTTCTGTCTTTCTGCGATTCTGCTCCACCCGGAACAATTTTGACCGACCAATCTGCATTGGCTCAGGCGGAGGTGAAGCGGGTGGAGGAGAGGCGTGGGAGACATATCTCGCATTGTTCCTACTCCGAGTCTGCTTCTGGTAGCATAGACAACGATCAACCCTGACTGCTAATGAAATGGCCTCATCAATAGACTTCGGCTCAGGATGTCCCAACATTAGATCAGAGACCGCGTCTGACAACCCTGACAAGAAACAGCCCAGAAGTGCAAATGACCCCCATCTAGCTGATACTGCCCATTTCCTGAACTCAGCTGCGTAAATTTCAACCAGATCCTTGCCCTGCCGCAAAGTCTTGAGCTTCCGCTCAGCGGTGAAAGCAATGTCCGGATCATCATAAATTATAGCCATCGCTTTAAAAAATTCCTCAACTGAAGTTAGGGCCTCATGCCCTGTCTGGAGACTATATGCCCAGGTCTGGGAATCCCCTGACAACAGAATTTTAATGAAAGTAATTCTCTGTGTCTCGGTTTCTGATAAATTAGGCCTTAACTCAAAGTCAGATCTGTGACCAGAAAACCTTTCGGGCACAGGCATATGTAAGTCTGTACCTCGAGGAGATCGCACTGTATTCACAGCCGTCTGAAGGACTTGTAGGGACCCAGACACAGCGTTGATCTTTGTCTGATGACTGTCCAGCACTCGGATGTAATTTTCCACCGAGGTGGTGAGTGCATCAAGACGGCTGTTAAGTGCGTCCATTTTGTTTTTATGGTCTGCCGTTCTGTAACGATCGGTGTCAACACCCAGAGAGAATCTGATTATTGGTGATCTGCAGTATCACCAGTAATACAGATATATACCCGATTATGGATGATCTGCAGAATAACCAATAATCCGAGTATGACTAACCTCTGGACACCTATATAGTGTGAGTGTTTGGTGCAACAGTAATGACTTTGAGTAGGACCACCCGAGGAGCAGGTGGTCCTTGGCAGTATGAGAAATACCTCCCTCTGGGAAGGGTGACGACCTTACAGCAGCCTGAAACTTTCAAGGGGTGGAGCCCCAGGCTGAATAGCAGGAAGGCCCTGTGGCTAAGTGACACCTAGAAGGTGGGCGTCACAAGCAGCACTGAGAACTAATCCCTCAATAGAAAGCGATAGCTCACAAGGTCGGGCAGGCTAGGTCGGCAATACACGGGCAGATAAGGTACAGAGACAGAAGGCTGATTCGGTAACCAGGGACAGGCAGGATTGGCAACAGGTAATCAGATATGCGTAGGTACTGAATCAGAAAGCAGAAGGAGAGTCAGGATAGCAATAGGTCATAACAGATATCAAAGAAGGCCTAGTCTTGGGTGTGAGGTCTGTGGTCTCAACACCCTGGAACTAGTCTGAAGTATAACACAATAGTAACACAGTATCCCTAGTCTTGGGTGTGAGGTCTGTGGTCTCAACACCCTGGAACTAGTCTGAAGTATAACACAATAGTAACACAGTATCCCTAGTCTTGGATGTGAGGTCCGTGGTCTCAACACCCTGGAACTAGTCTGAAGTATAACACAATAGTAACACAGTATCCCTAGTCTTGGGTGTGAGGTCCGTGGTCTCAACACCCTGGAACTAGTCTGAAGTATAACACAATAGTAACACAGTATCCCTAGGCTTGGGTGTGAGGTCCGTGGTCTCAACACCCTGGAACTAGTGTGAAGGATAACACAATAGTAAATAACACAGTAGTAATCTGGCTCAGTGTGAATCCTCAGGGGCACCTGGTTCTAACACACTGTGAGATCTGACTATGGTCTGAGTGCTTTCACGTGTTCAAGTGTTCGCAATGGCAGACAACTTGAGACTGACCATCAATAACTATATATAGAGTGGCGCTCCCCGACGCCACCCATCGCTGATCAACCAATAGCCGCCCGCTCTGAGATCAGCTGACCAACCTGGTCAGCTAATACCTCTTCATTTGTCATAAAGGTTCCGCCTCAGCGAGCGCGCACGCGTATTCCTCAATCTGTGTGCACTAGAAGGCCCAGCCACATCAGACGCACACCGCCGCGTGTAAACCGCTGAGCTGAATGCGGAACCAGCCACCTCGCTGCCAGTCTGCGTGGCGGCTTTTTCGCAATCTATTACACAGGGCCAAGTTGACTTGTCATTAGCTACAGCAACGTAAAGGGAAGGTTCTGGAGTGGCCATCTCAGCCTGCTGACATCAATATGATTGATCCACTCTGGGGAGACCTCAAATGTGCAGTTCGTGCAATAAAGCCCAAGAACTGGAGGGTCTTTGCCAGGAAGAATGGGCAGCTTTACAGTCTGAGAAGATAAGGACCTCATCCACACGAACCACAAAAGACTTAAAGCTGTCATTGATGTTAAAGGGGGAAATACACAGTATTAAGAACTAGGGAATGTCAACTTTTAATAAGGGTCATTTGGGTAATTTGTGCAGTGATTGTGATTTAAAAAGAGTAAACACCGTTGTTTGAAAATAAATGGTTCAGCCAACCACAAACCATGAGTGAAAAAAAAAGCTTTTGTGTTACAATTTATATTCTTTGAAAAATGATTAAGAAATCATAAATTCTGCCAGGGTATGCAAACTTATGAGCACAACTGTAGTGCTAACAGAAAAGTTAGTGATGGTCATATCTAGGAGAACTCATGGAGAAGGCATGTGATCAGTTTGGTCAGGTCCTACTTTGCAAGTCATGATTATGTGCTAAAGCAGGATGTGATCACAGCAAATCAGAGCTTTGCAAATCTATCAGCTGATCAATCAAATCACATGCTTCTCCATGAGTTCTCCCAGACATGACTATCACTGCCGGAAATATAAGAAGCATACTAAATCACACTTTCTTGTTCTGTCCTTATGCACATCCATTGATTATCTTGTCTTAAACACATTATCTATAACATCACATACAGTATGGCATGGTGGTATTGCGGACAGTATGGATAGTTAAGAGATGCAAATAATTCTTAGCTGATGCTGCATCATGCAAACTGATACAACTTTAATATTGACCAAGTGAATTCCAACTTGGGAGGACTTATTTGGAATATTTGCAAGATGCATAAATTTGCATACAAAATAAGCATAATCCTGCATGAACTCTAAATTATTTCCATCTAATTGATCATCCTAAGCAGACAGCACTCAGAATGCCATGTGCATATAGTTTGTATACCCTCCCCATTATATAAATCTTTTCACTCCATAAGTGAAAGCTGGAACAACACCATTTTCCTTGATATATTTAGTTAGAAAATTAACTAAAAATAAGAAAAAACAACTAGGTGGCTATTATTACCATCTTTTTCCTTCCCAGGCGCTGCACATTCATGACACCAATCTTTACAACACTGCTTTGCCACATTAATCTAGGATTAACTATAAGAAAAGTATATCACATGGAGTGCATTAGAATATTTGTCTTTTGAATATTGCACATATAACTAACTAGTATGGAGAAAGTGGACTCATAACTAAAAAGCTGAAGCATAAAAGCTGTAACAGCCACACCCTTATACATTCATGCGGGAGGCCCGTGAAAATACCCTGGGAGATCTACAGTATGGTTAGCATTTCCCGGGAGTGGAAGTGAGACACAACCTCCTACAGTATTATGCTTTGGCTTCTCCTCCAGAGCAGACATTGGAACCCAGTGACATGAAGGCAAATGGTGGGGCATAGAGTGCAAAATATATGGCTCCATGACTGTATAAGGCTCTCACCAGGGTTTATGTTTTCTACAGGGGCAAACACAGAAGGTTACCTGGGAATGCACTGTTAGGTATGGATGCCTAATACCTGATACTGTAAATTGTTCATCTATAATTTTGTTGTCATCTCTTACTTGAGTATTCTGTCATCTCAGGTCACAAAGTCTATGACATTCATAGTTAAAGGAAACCCATTTTTCCTTTCAATGCAGTAAGGTTTAACACTAGGCTAAACCTCTAATACTTGGTGATCCTTTAGTAAATGTCAAAAATTCTCAAATGCAAAATTAAAGCATACATATCTTATTAAACAAAAACCTAGCAAATTTATCAGAGACAAAAGACAAGAGTGAATGAGAGGCGGTGAAGAGAATATATTACTTTCTGCTGTTACCTAGCAGCTTTCCACTGGGCTCCTCTCATCTTTCCTCACAAGTAAAGGATGTAAAAGAAAAAAGATTGATATGGTCCATGGTAACTCAGCAAGCTTTTTTTGCTTTGTTTTGCTTTTTTCTTGTATTATAAACTACATAAAAACAAAGCTAAAATTGTCATTTTGGCTATAGATATGGTTGAAACACATATTCTTTCTTTAATACTGTTCTGTAACTAATCCCCAGTGTGTTTACATTACATATGAATTTGCATTCACAACTGCTGTTTGTAAATATTTTTCCTCATGCAACCCATAATTTGCTAATAATTTGGCCTAATGAAACAAAACTCGAATGCATTTTGCTTCCTTATATAATGAGATTAAACTTTTCGACATTCAGCAGAATGCCACTATTTGTTTTAATTCACTCGAGCCAATGCCCAGAATGCTACCTGATTCATGCTCTTTATATTGTGCAGCAGCAATAAGCAAATGGCCCCCGCTCATTCATTTTAGTGTAGTATTGCATATTTGCTCTTTATTATTTAATTAGTACATACATCATAACGCAATGAAATAGTTGCATGACATAACGTAAGAAATCCTTTTCTACAGCTATGTGCATAACAGCCGCATGACAAATTTCCTTGCCATAGCTATTTGTGTAACAGCAACATGACAACAAAAAGCCGAATGACTGTATACAGGACACAATGCAATTAATCATTTCCATAGGAAGACACATGCAATTTACAAATTCACAGGCTAAATCCATGAATCACATAAAACATGTGGAGAAGCTATATTATGTCTTAGATATAACTGACAAATGAAGTATTGTGTAGGGGCTGCAGCACACAAAAAAAAGGAAAAAAAGAGACAGGGGCTCTTGTTCTCACAAAGTAAATACGCTCAAGCTCACCGACTGCGGCAAAGTATGACACACACACACCCCTAGTGACCAGGCCATTTATCACAATTCAGTGCTGTGCAGCTTTAACAGTTCGCTGCACAGCCATACAACGTAGCACACAAATCGATATCGATCTTACCTCCCTCTCTTTTTTTTGTTTGTTTAATTTATAAAAAAAAATTATATATATATATATATATATATATATATATATATATATATATATATATATATATATAAAAAACGATTTCCTTTAACCCCCCCCCCCCCCCCCAATTGTCCCTAGACGGTGATCAATATACAGCTCTATTAGATTGTGCGTGCATCTGAGGGACAGTTAAGTGCCAAGGCTGTCAACCCTCCATAACTATGATTAGAAGCTTGCCAGCTGCGATCGCGGACTGGCAGGCTTATTGCTGTGGCCGCCTCTCTCCCCCTACAGGGAACATCAATTTAGAGAGCGCTCGTTCCCTGCAAATCTCATAAGATGATGCAATTCTGCATTGGGCTGTCCTGGGAGAACCACTCTGCAGCCGCAATTCTGCGTTAGGCAGTCGCAGAGTGGTTAAATATTAATCGGTGTGAAAGCATGTACATTTTCAAAATAAACTTCCAATAAAATGCCAAAACAACAGTTTACCTTCATATTTAGCTGTGCATGAATTTTAGAACAAAAATATCTACATTTGTTATGTAGCAGCTCTTGCCCTGTCAAACCTGCATCATGAGCTATTGCATCTAGTGCATAAACCGTCAGGATACCCGAGGCATAATGTCCCATTGAAATGGTGGCTACAGGCATGTGTGGGCAGGAGCCCTCACACTTAATGGAGGGGTACAGTGTTCCTTGCTGTAACCCTCCATTAGTCTGTAAAAGGCCCCACTACTGCCTTTGAGTCATCCAAGTTGCGCTGGCCCCTGGTTGCGTAGCTCCTTGATCATGCTCCCATGGCCAGCAGCACTCTGCACATGCGTGGCTACGAGCCTTAACGTAGTCCACATGCGCAGAGTGCTCCCTGCCACAGGATCACCATCAAGGAGCAATGCCACCAGGGCAGCACATGCTCAGTAGTGAGTGACTTGGCCAACACATGCAAACCAACTTTTACAGAGGGGGACGGCAAAGAATGGGAGGTGCGGTAAGCATGTGGACTCCTGCCCACACATGCCTGTAACCACCATTTCATCAGGACATTAAGCCACAGGGTATTCTTTAACTGTACTTCTGTATTTTGTCTAAATTTAAATATTCTTTTGCAAGCAAAAAAATTTACCTAACTTCTTGCAGCATCCAGCATGTGAATAAAATGCATGCAATTGCTCCTGACAATAATCTCATGCTGGAGCCCTCTAATCTTGACTGGATTCTCTTCTAAGATGCAGATGTCACGGATGCTGATGAGAGGATAACATTAATCTGAAACTACTTTCCCAAATTTAAAGTGATCTGCAGGAGCTTTGATTAAGTATAGTTTTCATAATAGTATTAACAGTTTTAATAATATGAACAGTTTCACATTTTCTTTCTAACTCTGTTAGCTCTACTTCTGTTACTTCTGTAAGATATATAAAAGAGCAAAATAGGAAAAAAGCTGGAAATTTAGGCATAGGGTTGCACGAAAATTAGCAGTGGCAGAATTATAGTGGCAGTAGAGTTTTGCTATAGTGATTACTGTTAGGAGTAGGAGGAGGTGGTTTGAGTTAGGAGTAGGTGGGTGGTTATTGTTAGGCATAGATAGGGTAGGTTTCTTGTTCGGCACTGATAGGGGAGAGTTCTCGTCAGGCATACATAGATCAAGGTTTTTCTTAAGCATATACAAGGGAGGGTTCTTGTAAAGGATCGATAGGGGAAAGTTCTTGTTAGGCATTGATAGGGGAAAGTTCATGTGAGAGTTAGGGTGCAGAGGGGTTTCGTGTTTAGTAGAATTTTGGTAAAATTAATGCTATTTGACTATAGCGGATAGTAAAATATCAGTAAAATTACAGATACTCTTCTATAACGCATTATAAAATATCTGTAAAATTATTGATATTCTATTGCTGCAATTTTATATCTATTTTTCCACATACCTCTTTTGCCACTTTGATGAGGTGTTTTTGTGGATGGGGGCATTGGCACAGTAATGGGGGGTCATGATAGCCACACTTGTGGCCATAAAGGTCAATAGTGGTAAAAGTCCAAATCAAAAGAGGCACACACATGTTTCATGTAGGAATGTGAAAAATGTGCACTAACAGTCAACTTAGCGGAGCTAACAAAAAATGTTTGCTCCACAATGAGATACCTCATAATAACTGATGTGACAATGCTAATACAGTAATAGCCTTTTTGCTGTTGTTGCATACCTCAGTGTGTTTGTAAAAGGTTATTTAAAGAGAACCTGAGGCGGCATCGAAACGTAAAAAGAAAACATACTACCTGCGTGGAGCCACCTCCCAGATTAATCTGCAGTGCTCCACGCCGCTCTCCATTGCCCCGATCATCCTCCGATCACCGGCAGAAGAAATCCAAGATGGCCGCGACCTGGAAGTACTTCCTGGATCATGGCTTTGCTGCTGATTGGAAGAAGCTGGCAGGGGAGGTAAGGGGAAGTGAGGTGAAAGAGGCGGGGGAGCAAGCTGATGGAGGCGGGGGAGTGAGCTGACTGAGGAGGGGGGAGAAGGTGATTGACAGTTGGAAGGGAAAAGGAGGCTAGTGGGACAGCAGAACCCGGGGGGGGACTGACAGCAGCACCAGAAGGACACAGTAGCATATCATTGGGCAGAGAACATGCCTCTGTGTCCAATAATCTATACACAGTCCGCTTTGGGTACTCTTTAAGAGCAGTGAGAAGTGGTTTCTTATTGCAGGCAGATCAGAGTTACATGTGGCTTTGTAAACATACTGTAACGATTGTGGAACTTTCTCTGTGATCAGCGCACAACGCGTGCGCTGACACGGCGGAAATCCTCCACAAGCGTATATTTGCAGGCACCCAGCAAAAGGTGCTACGCACCTGTAGAGGGAAATTCCTGTCGGCAGATGGCGCTGGGGAGTGCAGAGGAACCAATCCTCTGTACCTCCACAAGTGCCAGACAGGAATTGTACGAAGAACAGAACGCAATCGCAAGAGAGGCGATTGCGAATGAGATTGAGCAAAGGGACAGGTTGTATGTGTGTGCGCCAATCCAGTCGCCACCCCGCGACCGCGCACACACACAACAGCAGATACAAAATAGGAACGCGATCGCGAGAGGTGCGATCGCCAGACGTGACACAAGGCAGATCAGAATAGAATACGAGGGTAGCAAAGGCACAGCAAATAATACAATAAGGAGATACGGAAAATAACAAACGCTAGCTAACCGCGAACACCGCACTCATTCGCAACAGTGCGCGCGATCTCCACGTGATAAGCACAATAGAGACAAGCACGCCTAACTAACCATTAACAGACAAACATGAAACAGAGGACGCGAGCGCTTGCTTAACGGTTACCTCACCGAGCCTCCAGCAAGCGTAGCGGACAAGACAGACACACGAAAACAGGGACAAACGAGAGATAGGATCCACAGCACTAGCGAAAAGTGGCTAGCGTGATCCAGGTACAGAGTAGCAGAACAGAAGGCTCCCCAGCGCTAGCGAAAAGTGGCTAGCGCGATCCCAGGAGACAGAACAGAAGGATCCACAGCGCTAGCGAAAAGTAGCTAGCGCGATCCCAGGAGACAGAACAGAAGAGATAGCTGGTAGCATCCGCTGCACCAGCTATACTCCAAGAACAGAGATCAGAACCATTTCCTGTCCACCACCGCTGGGACAGGACAATGGCAACAGGCAAGACAAGACAGAACAGGCAATACAGATAATACAACCTGACTGGGCTAGAAGGGGAGCCTAAAGCAACCCCCAGGAATTAACTATACTAGATAGCAATGGCTGACACTCCAGCAGTGTCCATCAGGAACAGACCATGGAAAGGAAATGACCAGCAAAGCCTTCTGGGAAACATAAAGCTCTTATAGTGCCAGTCATCAAAGAAGGCAGGTAGGGGATTTGCATAACGAATGTATGCAAATTCCCCAGCAAGAGAACAGACCAGAAACTTGCAATGGAAAGACAGGTCTCTGTTCCAGAGACCTGCAGCCCACAGACTAGAGGAATGGACAAACAGCTGTCTGCCTGTGCAGCCAGCTGAGCGGATCATCACACATACTGGGTAAGGTGTGGGAATGGTTAAATGCTTTAAAACACACAGAGCAGAGTGGAATGCTGCAGAATTGTAGTTGCTGAGCAAGCCACAAAAAGTTAATCTTCCTGAGCAGGAGTGGGAGGAGGTGGATAGGGTCAGGTGAATGCTGGGTCCCGTGACTATTCTAAAGGGAATTTATTTGGAATGGCTACATGAAATATGAAAAAGGAAAGAGTAATAGCAAGGTCTCCTTTTCATCTCTGTTATCAATGAAAGAATATAATGCTATGAAACTAATCCAAATATCCCATTTTTCCACTTATTTCCTGAATCATTCAAATGAGAGAGTTAAACAGCTATCTAGACCAAGTGCTAAAAACTTGTGGTGGCTGGCAACATTTAAAAGACAAATTCAAAGTATAATTACAAACATTACTCCTGTTGTATGCCTAGTCCAATGACACTTCAGGAAGCTCAATATACAGTGGGTTGCAAAAGTAATCGGCCCCCTTGAAGTTTTCCACATTTTGTCAGATTACTGCCACACACAAACATGAATCAATTTTATTGGAATTCCATGTGAATGAACAACACAAAGTGGTGTACACGTGAGAAGTGGAACGAAAATCATACATGATTCCAAACATTTAAAAAAACAAACAAACTGCAAAGTGGGGTGTGCGTAATTATTCAGCCCCCGAGTCAATACTTTGTAGAACCACCTTTTGCTGCAATTACAGCTGCCAGTCTTTTAGGGTATGTCTCTACCAGCTTTGCACATCTAGAGACTGAAATCCTTGCCCATTCTTCTTTGCAAAAGAGCTCCAGCTCAGTCAAATTAGATGGACAGCGTTTGTGAACAGCAGTTTTCAGATTCTCGATTGGATTTAGATCTGGACTTTGACTGGGTCATTCTAACACATTGATATGTTTTGTTTTAAACCATTCCATTGTTGCCCTGGCTTTATGTTTATGGTCGTTGTCCTGCTGGAAAGTGAACCTCTGCTCCAGTCTCAAGTCTTTTGCAGACTCCAAGAGGTTTTCTTCCAAGATTGCCCTGTATTTGGCTCCATCCATCTTCCCATCAACTCTGACCAGCTTCTCTGTCCCTGCTGAAGAGAAGCACCCCCCGAGCATGATGCTGCCACCACCATATTTGACAGTGGGGATGGTGTGTTCAGAGTGATGTGCAGTGTTAGTTTTCCGCCACACATAGCGTTTTGCATTTTGGCCAAAAAGTTCCATTTTTGTCTCATCTGACCAGAGCACCTTCTTCCACATGTTTGCTGTGTCCCCCACATGGCTGGTGGCAAACTGTAAACGGGACTTCTTATGCTTTTCTGCAGGGGTGCTCAGCAGGACCTCAAATGCGAAGTTTCCCCGAAAATTCGGGTGCTTTTTTGGGTTTGCCGCATGCGAACCCGAACCCGAATGCTGCAATCCGAGCCGAACCCGAATATGAAGCCTGCCGAATGTGCGCACACGAATTCGGCCGGATGGAGCTGTGGGTTCGGGGAGGACGTGATTGGGCTAATCAGAAGTCCTCCTGGCGAGGCCCTGGCAACCCTAGCAACCAATCAGAAGAGGGGAGCCTGGCCCTCCCCTCCTCTATACAAGGCGGTGGCCATGTTGCGGAGCCACACACTTGTGTGACTGCTGCTGGTACTGAGAGATTCTCCAGTGCTGTGCTGTGTCTGAGCAAGTGTTTTTCACTGCTAAACCTAGCGTTTTGCTTCCTAAACACCTCCTAAACACATTTATTGTTGTCTTATATAGTTAGCTAGTATTTTGATTGTTTTTAGTCAGCTAGTGTATAGTGTATACTGTGCTAGGCTAGTGTTAGTCTGTGTGCAGGCTAGGCCTGCTAGCCTAGGTAGCCTTAGCCTACTACTAGCTTAGGTAGGTTAGGGATTCTAGTTAGTTGTGTACTTAGTAGTACTAGTTTAGTTAATTATTACTGCTGTAGTCTGTTACTTTATTAGTTTCAGTACTGTGTTAGTTAGTTACTGACTGTGTCTGTGACAGGCCACCACCAGCATCCGTTGTGAGTGACCTGTGACTGTCTGTCGCCTGCCCGAGCCTATTGATTGATTAATTGCGTCTGACCGCGTGTGAGCGATTGTTGTAATTGTCACTGACTGTCTGCCGCACGACTTACTTGTAGCGTAGTACGCTAGGTGTTTCTTAGTTACCTGCGTGCGTGCGTACTACTACTAGTGTCTATTACTATACTACTAGTCTACTAGTACCCGTTCACTTATTTTTTTTTTCACTTTTACTGTGTGATTTTATTATCATCTGTAGTGTGTGTAATAAATAAGAGTTACAACACATACAGGCCACCACCAGCATCCGTTGTGAGTGACCTGTGACTCTCTGTCGCCTGCCCGAGCCTATTGATTGATTGCGTCTGACCGTGTGTGACCGATTGTAATTGTCACCGACTGTCTGCCGCACGACTTACTTTTAGCGTAGTATGCTAGGTGTTTCTTAGTTACCTGCGTGCGTACTACTACTGCCTACTACTACTACTAGTCACCACCAAGTCACCACCAACACAGACTTTATTAAAGTTTACACCCTTTCCCGCCCTCTTCTACTTATTTTTTTTTACTGTATTTGTATAGTACACAATGACTGGCAGAGGTAGAGGTAGAGGGCGAGGCACCACCAGGAGAGGCAGCGCCATTGCAGGAGCCACTGCCAGCAGCAGCAGGTCTAGGACTGGTTCGCCGCCAGCCACTGACCGCAGGGAGGAGGGAGCAGAGGCGCAACAGCAGCGTGTTGCGCCCATCTTTGAGACGGGTCGTCGCCCACGGCCTATTGGGGAGAGTCAGGTGCAGGCTGTGGTGGAAATGATGGCGGGGCAGGAAGCCACCTTTTCCAGCCAGGCCTCCAGCACCAGCACTCCTGTCCGCAGCAGGCCTCCACCAGCGCTTGAGGCCATGGTCACAGTTACCCCATCGACCAGCCTGCCCTCAATGAGCACGCTCTTCCCCCCTGAGACTGTGACCATGTACAGGGATGTTTTGGAGAAGTATGAGTTGGAGATCATGGGGCCATCCAAGGAGGAGCAGTTTGAGGTGCAGAAGTTTGTTGTTGGCGCTGAGGAAGAGGGGCGTGATGCAGGGGATGTTGGGGTAGAGGAGTTGGTTGAGGCGGGCTCACAGAATATGTTTGGGGTTGATTATGATGACTTGATAGATCCTTCCTATGTGCCACCAGTACCACCAGCACAGTTGGTTGAAGGCAGCTCGTTATCGGAGGAGGAGGCGTCTCTGGCACAGAGGCGCGGCAGCAGCAAGGCGCTACCACCACCAGCAGCAAACCTCTAACTAAAACCAAAAAGGCACAATCCTCCAAGGGCACCCAAAAACCCCAGCCCTCAAGCTCAAAGAGCAGGTTGAAGTCCCCAGTCTGGCAGTACTTCACCAAGTGCCCAGTGGACCCGACCCGTGCAATTTGCAACAGTTGCAATCTCAGTCTCAGCAGAGGTCGCGATAACCACAAATTGAGTACCTCGTGCCTGCAGACCCACTTACAGAGCAGACATTTTGAGGACTTTAATGAGTTGGAGAAGCTTATGCAAAGTGGTGCAGGCAGTAGTCAGAGCCAGAAAGCCACTACACAGATTTCAGCAGCAGCAGCAGCAGCCGACCCTCCTGCCTATCCTGCAGCAGCAGCAGCCCCTCCTGCCCATCCAGCAGCAGCAGGAGCACAGCAGCAACTCACTCCTCCCCCCCGGGCAGCCAGTCCTCAGTGGCCTCATCAGCTCCCTCCACAGTGGCCTCCTCATCCTCCCGTGCAGGCAAACGCCACCAGACCCTGCTCAGCGAAGCATTCCCCGATGTGACCAAGGTGCTGCCTCCCGCCCACAGGCGCATCCGGTTGCTGAACGGGTTGTTTGCCCGGGCCATGTGCTCCCAGCTCCTGCCATATTCCTTTGTGCAGGAGGGGAGTGACATCAGAGCGCTGCTGCAGGTTGGGATCCCGGAGTGGCAAGTCCCCAGCCACCACTATTTCTCCCGCAGGGCGATCCCAGCACTGCACCGCTCTGCTGTTGTATTTATCCTGCTGCTGTCAGTGGTCCCACCGCCAGGGTCCACACTATGCATTGCCTGCTGCCAGTGCCACACGTCACTCCTCCTCCTACTGCTGCTGTTGTATTTATCCTGCTGCTGTCAGTGGTCCCACCACCAGGGTCCACACTATGCATTGCCTGCTGCCAGTGCCACATGTCACTCACTCCTCCTCCTCCTGCTGCTGTTGTATTTATCCTCCTGCTGTCAGTGGTCCCACCGCCAGGGTCCACACAATACATTGCCTGCTGCCAGTGCCACACGTCACTCCTCCTCCTGCTGCTGCTGTTGTATTTATCCTCCTGCTGTCAGTGGTCCCACCGACAGGGTCCACACAATACATTGCCTGCTGCCAGTGCCACATGTCACTCCTCCTACTGCTGCTGTATTTATCCTCCTGCTGTCAGTGGTCCCACCGCCAGGGTCAACACAATACATTGCCTGCTGCCAGTGCCACACGTCACTCCTCCTCCTGCTGCTGATGCTGTATTTATCCTCCTGCTGTCAGTGGTCCCACCGCCAGGGTCCACACAATGCATTGCCTGCTGCCAGTGCCACACGTCACGTTTTTAGTTTTTTTTTTTTTTTAAGTACACCTATTTCAATGTGAATTCCCTTTAAAAAAAACACACAAAAAAAACCCGAATTCGCGAACACGAATTTTTACCGAATTTTGAGGCGTAACCCCGAACCGAATATGAATTCGAACCGAATTTCGTGGTCGAAGGTGAATTCGAATGTCATGCGGACCCGAATTCGAATGTACCCGCACCGAATTTTGGTACATCTGAGCATGCCTGCTTTTCTGTTGACAATGGCTTTCTTCTTGCCACTCTTCCATAAAGGCCAACTTTGTGCAGTGCACAACTAATAGTTGTCCTATGGACAGATTCCCCCACATGAGCTGTAGATCTCTGCAGCTCGTCCAGAGTCACCATGGGCCTCTTGACTGCATTTCTGATCAGCGCTCTCCTTGTTCGGCCTGTGAGTTTAGGTGGACGGCCTTGTCTTGGTAGGTTTACAGTTGTGCCATACACTCCTTCCATCTCTGAATGATCGCTTGAACAGTGCTTCGTGGGATGTTCAAGGCTTTAGAAATATTTTTGTAGCCTAATCCTGCTTTAAATTTCTCAATAACTTTATCCCTGACCTGTCTGGTGTGTTCTTTGGACTTCATGGTGTTGTTGCTCCCAAGATTCTCTTAGACAACTTCTGAGGCTGTCACAGAGCAGCTGTATTTGTACTGACATAAGATTACACACAGGTGCACTCTATTTAGTCATTAGCACTCAACAGGCAATGTCTATGGGCAACTGACTGCACTCAGACCAAAGGGGGCTGAATAATTACGCTCACCCCACTTTGCAGTTATTTATTTGTAAAAAATGTTTGGAATCATTTATGATTTTCGTACCACTTCTCACGTGTACACCACTTTGTATTGGTCTTTCACGTGGAATTCCAATAAAATTGATTCATGTTTGTGGCAGTAATGAGACAAAATGTGGAAAACTTCAAGGGGGCTGAATACTTTTGCAAACCACTGTATACATACAATGCGCTATTTATTTCTAGGTATACACAATACTTTTCATAAATTAATTGCAGAATTGGTCAGGTAGAGAACCTTTTTGGCCTGAATGGCTAATCGTTTTTAGAAGTTATTTTTCTAAGCGATTCTAGGCATGTGCCTAGCGATTTTTTAGTTATGCCTAGCGATTTTTGGAGAGTTTTGGTGTAGCAATTTATTATTTTTTGCACATTAGAGTTGCAATTGTACAGCCTTTGCAATAAAAATGCTTGAAAATCCACTCTGTTCCACCGCTTTTTAGAGCTATTTTCCACTTTCCTATACTTAACATTGAGGCTGAATCACCACAGAAATGCTGCAGGACCCGCATTTACGTTTCAGAAAAAATTACATCACTCTGGTGTGATCCATCCAATTCAAATACATTAGCCAAACACTTTTCAAAGCACTAGCATTTTGAAAAGCGCTCAGAAGTGCTCAAGGTGTGTACCAGCTCTAAGTGACATGTGACATAATAAGATAGACATTTGTAAGTACAGTGCATAGCACACAAATTAATATGCTGTGTTGCTTTTCTTTTTTCACTGGCTGAAATAGTAAAAAACAAATAGTAAATAGTTCAGCTATGTAACTGTTTTTCTCCAGTCAGGACCCAGCCGGACTATAGCCTCTTTCAAGGATAAGGTATTACAACTTTCCTGGCAGAGAACTGAGCTTCTGACAGTAGGGGATAGTTAAAAAGTTCAATAGTTCATATATTTTAGCACTCAAGAATTAAGGGACAGACTGTCCATTTCACCTCGAAGGGTTTTAAAAAATAATGAAAACGTATTTCATTTTTCTATGGAAAGGTGTATAATAGGGTATTTGGATGTGGTTTTACTTTTTGGCCACAAGATGGAGATACAGAGTTAGTGTGTTCTAAAAATAGAAACAGAACCAAGTGTTTGTATTTGTTTATATTTGTGTAAATACAGGGTCGTAGATACTTATGCTGGGGAGGTGAAGAGGTTGAGCTGAGTCAAAACAATAAGTCTACATTTTTAAGCATAACATAAAACTGTGGGATAAACATTTTTACAAGTAGGAGGATAGATACAATTATTTATCTCATCAGTTTACTTTCACTAAAGTATCACTTTAAAGCGGAATATAACCCTGCATTTCAACTTTGCTCTAAAACATTATTTACAGTATATTATATGCAACCAGCATTTTTTTTTTTTACTAGACCAGCATTGGAAGGGTTAAACACAGAGGTTTAAAGTTTCGTGGAGAGATATGCAGAAGTTCAGATAGATACATTTAACTAAATAGAATGTAACAAGTGATAAATGTTACACACTCTTTGGCTGTCCTCCAGCTCCTTCTCAGTCAGAGAGAGTGAGTCACATACCACACTTAGATACATTTATGTAAACAAAATCTATCTTTGTAAGCTTTGGATGCATCTGCAGTTCTCTCCAGGAACTTTAAAGCTCTGTGTAACGCTTCCAATGCTGGTCTAGTAAAAAATAAATGCTGGTTGCATATAATATACTGTAAATAATGTTTTAGAGCAAAGTTGAAATGCAGGGTTATATTCCGCTTTAAGGAAACTTTTTTAGCCAGTAGTTAGTCCAGTGGATGACATGAACCTGAGAAAGGCTCAGAACATCGGTCAGGCTGGCTATGTTCATGTTAAGACATTTTAAAGGTTCTCCCTTCATGTCCTAGTCATGGGAGTGATACACATAGGTACACTGTCAGATATATAAACCAATTTGCTGCAGTGAGGAAGGGTATATATGTCCATAAACTGTTCTTACCAAGTTTCTATGGATAAATTTCCCTTCATTTCATATCATAGCATCAGGTGCCACAAGGTATAGAAAGTGACCTCAAATCTTTCCAAAACCGACACAAACAGCACATTTCCATTTTAATAAAAAACAAACCTTAAAAAAAAGGTTCTGTATACAGTCCCACATAATTCAGGATACTGAAATACACAGATGCAAAAATACCCTGTCTAATTAGTGGACAGTAGCAAATCCGCATGATGTTAGTCATAGATTTTTTTTCTAGCGTCTCCTTTATTTCTAGTGAACGGACAGTGAGAATAGACCAGCTAAAAATAAAATTATGTTTTGCTTTAATTATTTTCCCCAGTAAAATACAATGAATCATTGACAATGGCGTAAGCTCACTCGCCACCATTCGCCCACCACTCAGGTATACTGTGCTCTGCGCACTTCACCCCTTTCATCAACACAATCATTTTCACGGGCTCATTACATGGTCTTAATTTAAGTAAAAACTGGTATACATTTAAATAGCAAATGATTTGTTCATTTAATGGATTGTAATATTTTAATAGTACTTCCAAACAGAGCTTAATTCATTTGTGGTTAATGATAGACTCAATCATGATTACTTTTATTACTTTCATTTGTAGACGGTATATGTCTCAAGTACGGGGTTGGCCATGCCCTGTGCCAATTACCAAAACTCATCACTACTTAATATGTGTTAATTGTTCTCATCATTTATAATTAGATTTATGCCACAGCAGCCCAGCAGTTAAAAATAAGAATTAAAGCTATTTTTAATCCTGTATCAAATGCAAAGTTCATATAATTTACTACCCTTTTCCATTTATTGAATGCATTTGTTATTTTGTAATGTTACATTTTTACTGTCAGTAAATGTCAGGTCTAAGTAAAGTAACCAAATATAGGCCAAAAAAACAGCAACAGTTTTTACAGCAACGGTATTAAGGGTGCTCTTATCCATGGTTAAAGTAAAAAGCTGTAACAAGAATGGATGTACTGATCTAGAAAAACACTATAAATGTATGCTTGAAAACATTATGGCCTAGATTTATGTTTTCCAGGTTTGGACAACAAAAGTGGTTTGGCAAACCAAGCCCGTTATTACAAGTTGTCTACAATTAGCTGAGAAATGTTCACAGCCCTAACATTGGGCAATAATTCATTCTGCAACCGCATTTGTGAACATGCACTCAGAGTTGGAGAGTATGTTCATATTTAATATATTCAGGACAGTTTGAATGCACTGGAAAAGTTATCTCTGCAGATGTGTGCATGCAACTACAGCTGTACAATAAGTGGATACGAATGGTCCAATTTTTAGTGAAGAATCGTTTGAGGAATAAGATAATTGTGATGGGATCGGCAGAAAATAAACTCTGTTGGTGCCCCCAATTGACTGTGAATGATTCTAAAGGTAACCACTTATGATCCAATCTTTTTCATCCAATTTTACCAAATCTATGTAGTATGAGGGTAAATTGAGTGAATATATTGGCCCATATGCAATTAACATTTTCTCTCAAGCTTTCTCCCAGGTAATATTTTTTCACCTTCTAAATAAAATGTCTTTTAGTTTTGATAATACTTTTTTTATCTACTTTTTGGTACTTTTACAATTGCAGAGTGCTGAAAAATGATTTTAAAAAGAAAATGAAAAATTAACTCATAGGAGAAAACTTAGTAGAAAAAGTTAATTGCATAGGCTCAGTTGACAGGATAATTTAGGCAGTCTCTTATATTACATATAAATGGTAAGACTGGATGAAAAAGATTGGATCATTTTTGGCCACCATTAAAATGATTAATTTATGGTAATTTTGTTGATCTGAAAAATGTGTTGTTTTTTTTCTAACTAGTTGTAATGGATAGGAAGTACATATTGGTTTGTAGATGGTGTCAATTAATGTATTACAACATTTTATTTCAAATTGTATTAACTGATCGTTCGAACAATTCTTTGCTAATAATTGGTCCGTTAGTGGCCAGCTTACATCAGTCATCTCTCAGTATTATTTTCTGTGGTTTAATATGACTCAAGTTTTTTCAAAAGTTGGTAATCTGATACCAGACAAGCTTCAATGAATCTACAGAACTACCATATCATGTGTGTTCTCCAGCCTATTCAGAGCATGTATTTTCTATAATACATATACACTCACCTAAAGGATTATTAGGAACACCTGTTCAATTTCTCATTAATGCAGTTATCTAATCAACCAATCACATGGCAGTTGCTTCGATGCATTTAGGGGTGTGGTCCTGGTCAAGACAATCTCCTGAACACCAAACTGAATGTCAGAATGGGAAAGAAAGGTGGTTTAAGCAATTTTGAGCGTGGCATGGTTGTTGGTGCCAGACGGGCCGGTCTGAGTATTTCACAATCGGCTCAGTTACTAGGATTTAAACGCACAACCAATTCTAGGGTTTACAAAGAATGTTGTGAAAAGGGAAAAACATCCAGTGTGCGGCAGTCCTGTGGGCGAAAATGCCTTGTTGATGTTAGAGGTCAGAGGAGAATGGGCTGACTGGTTAGTTTAGTCAACGTTGCTCTTCTATCAGCTTGAATCACTCGTGACAACAGAGGTATGCAGCAAAGCATTTGTGAACCCACAACACGCACAACCTTGAAGTGGATGGGCTACAACAGCAGAAGACCCCACCGGGTACCACTCATCTCCACTACAAATAGGAAAAAGAGGCTACAATTTGCACAAGCTCACCAAATTGGACAGTTGAAGACTGGAAAAATGTTGCCTGCTCTGATGAGTCTCGATAGAGTCAGAATTTGGTGTAAACAGAATGAGAACATGGATCAATCATGCCTTGTTACCACTGTGCAGGCTGGTGGTGGTGTAGTGGTGTGGGGGATGTTTTCTCGGCACACTTTAGGCCCCTTCGTTCCAATTGGGCATTGTTTAAATGCCACGGGCTACCTGAGCATTGTTTCTGACCATGTCCATCCCTTCATGACCACCATGTACCCATCCTCTGATGGTAACTTCCAGCAGGATAATGCTCCATGTCACAAAGCTCAAATCATTTCAAATTGGTTTCTTGAACATGACAATGAGTTCACTGTACTAAAATGTCCCCCACAGTCACCAGATCTCAACCCAATACAGCATCTTTGGGATGTGATGGAACTGGAGCTTCGCGCCCTTGATGTGCATCCCACAAATCTCCATCAACTGCTAGATGCTATTATATCTATATGGGCCAACATTTCTAAAGAATGCTTTCAGCACCTTGTTGAATCAATGCTACGTAGAATTAAGGCAGTTCTGAAGGCGAAAGGGGTTCAAACACCATATTAGTATGGTGCTCCTAATAATCCTTTAGGTGAGTGTATACGCCTTGAATAACATAATGCTGAAGGGTCTGGTAGTTAGGGATAAATGTACTGATTTCAACCAGGATCTATCGTAGTTTAGGTCAGTTTCCTGTATTTGTTTGATAATTGCATAGGCTCAGAAGGACATCCTGCAAACAAATCAGAACACAATCTTGTAGGAGATCGTTTAGGCATGGCGCATTCATGGATAAAGGGCCTCAGAGCTGAAAAAAATTAAAAAGATTTATACATACCTGGGGCTTTCTCCAGCCCCATCTGCTCGGAGGACGGCAGCATGGGATCAATCTGAGCGGATGGGGCTGGAGGAAGCCCCAGGTATGTATACATCTTTTTATTTTTTTCAGCTCTGGTACACTTTAAAGAGAAACTGTGACCAAGAATTGAACTTCATCCCAATCAGTAGCCGATACCCCTTTTACATGAGAAATCTATTCCTTTTCACAAACGAATCATCAGGGGGCTCTGTATGGCTAATATTGTGATGAAACCCCCCCATAATAAACTCTGAGGACCGTGGTACTCCTGGCAGTTTCCTGTCTGTGAACCTTGTTGCATTGTGGGAAATACTGACTTGACTACTGCAATGCCCTTCTGTCTGGTCTCCCTATGACCCGAATAGCCCCACTGCAGTCCATCATGAATGCAGCAGCCAGAATTATCCACTCCTCCCATCGCTCCACCATGGCGGCTCCCCTCCTTGAATCTCTTCACTGGCTTCCTATCCAGTCCAGAATCAGATTCAAGATACTGTGTCTGACCTACAAATCTGTCCACAAAACCTGTCCAACCTACATTTCCGATCTTACTCAGAGGTACACACCTAGCCGCTCACTCCGCTCCTCGAATGAACTTCACCTGACCGCCCCCCGCATCACCCAGTCCCATGCACACCTCCAGGACTTCTCAAGAGCTGCTCCAACACTATGAAACTCCCTACCTCCACCCATTAGGGCAGCCCCCTCCAACATCTTCAAAAAGGCACTCAAGACTCACCTTTTCACTCTGGCCTAGCACCCCTCACAAGTGCTCTAAACCCGTAGCTGAACTCTGGTCCCCTAACTTTCGTGTCCCTACCTCTCCCTCTAGATTGTAAACCTTTGGGCAGGGTCCACCACCTTTTGTGTCCTACCTGATCATGTACCTCCATTACTGTGCACCCATGCTATTCATTTGAGTGAACTAAACTTGCCTAATCTCCATGCTCCCATCCAGTGGCTGACTAAGCATTACCTTGTACTAATACTGTGCTGCGTGATCTGGTTTTTCTTGTATTTTTGTATTGTCATATTGCTGTATGTCACCCCTAAATATTGTCTGTAACCTAAACTAATGTCAAGCGCTGCATAATATGTTGGCGCTTTATAAATACAATAAAATAAATAAATAGCGGTTTACAGCTGTTTCCAACTGCCAAAACAGCAAGCAGCAGCTACATCACCTGCCAGCAGTAAAAATGTCCCCATGTGATAAATGTCAGAATATAAATCAGGGATTTAAAAGATTTTACAATGAGCAAACACTGACTAAATCATTTATACATAATTATTGTAAAAATGAAGCACTTTTTTATGACATTATTTTCACTGGAGTTCCTCTTTAAGGTCTAGTTCAGACTGTAAGTGATTTGTGGCATTCAGGGATAATCTACTACTCCAACACAATGCTAGGACATCATTATTATTACTTATTATTATTTGGAATGTATATAGTGCTGAAATCTTCTGCAGTGCTGTATAGAGTACTTAACTGTCCCTTAGAGGGAGTCACAATGTAATCCACCATAGTTATATAGTATGTCCATCATAGTCTAGGGCCAATTTATGGGGAAGCCAATTAAAGGGAACCTGAGATGGGGATAGAATAAATTTATACATACCGGGGGCTTCTTCCTGCCCCCTCCAGCCTGATCGCTCCCACACTGCTGTCCTCTGCCTTCTGGATCCTCAGTAAAGGGTCCTGTAAGTTTGGCAATTCACAGCCAGTCGGCGCATGCGCAGTGCGGCTTTGCGTGCTCCCACTGCTGGGAGCTTTCTGCGCCTGAGAACTTACGGGATCCATTGGGAGTGATCAGGCCAGAGGGGGCTGGAGGAAACCCAAGGTATGTATACATTTTGTCTACCCCCGTCTCTGGTACACTTTAACTTATTTGTATGTTTTTGGAATGTGGGAGGAAACTGGAGTCATGGATTAATCACATGGAGACACAAGGAGAACATACTAACCCAATGCAGATAGAGCTGGGATTTGTACCAGGGAACCAGGTGAAAGTGCTTTCTTGTCTTCAGTGGTGCTGGATGCTTTACTAATAGCCCTGCTGCAGGCATATTTAGTTAGCCAACACCAAGCTTGCAGTGTGAACTTTTTTTACTGTGAAAAATTGAGTTCATAATGTCTTAGAATTTACCAAGAACTGTTTAGGGCCACTGATTGCCAGGGAGCTCTTGCAGCAGACTATGTGGAGTTATTTTATGCGCATAAAATGTTATCTCATCGGGGCGGAGTCTGGAAGCCGCCACAAACAGACACATGAAGTGAGAGCTCCTCACATCACCCAGTGGTAAACGGCCCGGGCACTCGCTGATGAGCACGGAACCCTCTATATTTAGCTCCTGGCATAGCTATCCTTCCTGCCATGCCGCCGAAACCTAAACCGGCTGATCCGGAGGCTCCCATCTCGGAGTATTTTAGCAAGAAAGACTGCAGGCAACAAAGATGGCGCCGCTGCAAAGTCTTCCACTGCTCCTTCTTCACCAGAAAACTCCAGCGCACAGCCAAAGGTAGACTCAGTTACAAAAGCTGATTTAACTGCATCTCTGGGCAATATTGAAAAACTTATTAGTGCAGCTAATAACAAAGTTATCACTGAAATTAAAACGGAGATCTCTGCATTGGGAGACACGGTAGAGGCGGGGCTGGAAGAGATTAAAGAGAACCTGAACTGAAAATTAAAAGTCAAAATAAACATGAACTCGTCATTCTTACCTCCTGTGTAGTCTACTCATTGATCTTTCTCCTCTCCTGCGTCCTGTTTGTCCTCTGTGATTAATATAATTCTCTGTCCTCCATTTTGAAAATGGCCATTACCCCATAACAGCTTTCTGGTCAGCACACTGATAAACTGTAATATCGCCCACTTGAGCCATAGGGAAACATAGAAATTACCATGCACATACAGTTGTAACTGACAGCAGCTGATATATAACTGGCAGTAACTGGTATATTTCAGTTCTGACAAAATATTGTCAGAACTGGAAGGAATCATTGTAAGAAGAAATTGTTGAGCTTCTGAGAGGAACTGATGGTGAGGTAAGTATGTAATATTAATTTGATACATATATATTAATCAGCTACATCATGTTTTTATTTTAAATACTTTTACTCAGTTCAGGTTCCCTTTAAAGCCTGCTATCATCAGGCCGAAGATGACATAGTAGATCTTAGAACTGAGTTATCATCTATGAAGGACAGGCAAGAAGACCATGATAATAGAAATCGTAGGAATAATCTGTGCATTAGATTCGTGCCTGAAACAGTAATAGACTTTCCTGACTTTGCTTCAGCACTATTTCACTTGTTAGTTCCTGATCTGCCTGAAGAAGAATACAGGATTGATAGAATACACAGAGCATTAAGATCTAAGCCAAGAGAAACTGTCACTCCTAGAGATATCATATTACGCTGCCACTACCTCTCTACAAAGGTGGCGATTCTTGCTAAAACACGAAATCTCTCTTCCATTGATTTGTTGGATTACACAATGCAGATCTACCAAGATCTCTCTGCACTTACACTGGCGAAGCGCCGCGATATGAAACCCCTAACCTCTGTTTTGTTGGCAAAAAAACATCAAATATCGCTGGGGATACCCTTTCATACTGATTATCACTCATAATGGGTCCCAAATAACGGCAGCTTCTCCTGCTGATATCCCTCGACTCCTGAAGTGTATTGATGCTCGTACCACTCCGCAAGATGATCAGAGTGCATCCTCACCAGCTCCTGGAACTCCTCGCAGATCCCCACCGGCACTAGAGTGGACTACCTTGCCTCTACCCTCTTCCAGCAGATTACGCCCTCCTAAAGGTCATACTTCACCAGCAAACTCGGTTTGATTGTCTATATGCTACCATAAGTACTTTCTGGGCTCCTATCGTTCTTACCATTATTTACTCCTAGAATGTCAGCTTTAATGTTCTTCAAAACATAACTCTTTTATGATTTAGGCCTAACCAGACTGAGTGGATACTCTGTTCGTGTCATTTCTGGACATGGCCCGACCCCTGACGACTGCTAATATAGCAGTACATCTGGTTTCTTATTTTGGGACCGATATTCCCATCCTGCAAGTCTCAATGCTTCTAACCTGCATTTTTTTTACTAATGATATTGAAGGCTTGCTCCTTCCCTAGTTGTCCCCCTCTCACCTCTCCCCCCCTCTTGTTCGTTCCATGTTTGTTGTTCCCCTGTTCATTTACAAAATTTAACTTGGCTTCTGCAGTTTGGTATAACTACTCGGCATAGTTTGTTTAACTTTTCATTTATCCTGCTAACTACTCAATGCATGTGGTGCTATCTTGATCATTACTATTATGTATGTAGACAGAAAGAGTATCTCATATCTCTGCATGGTTTAGGGCAGCTCCTTGTGGATGACAATGGCTAGCTCTCCCCTACGACAAAACATCCCTCAAAATCAGGTGGTGGTCATTTCTCACAATGTGAAGGGCCTAAACTCACCTGCTAAACGTAGGCAAGCTTCAGATGAATACCGCAGGAAAAAAGGCGATATCTGGATGCTTCAGGAAACACACTTTAAAAAAGGTAAAGAGAATAAATTTTGGCACAAGAGCTATCCTTTACATTTCTTTTCTTCTAATAATAACAAAAGGGTGGGGCTTGCCATTGTTTTTCATAGAAAGCTGAATTTTGAAAATAGCTCTACCTATAGGGATTCTGACGGTCATATTTTAATAGTTAATGGGACAATGGGAGGACGTTCATTTTCTTTAGTTAATATTTATGCGCCAACAGATGGAAGGGTAAAATTTTTTAAATCACTCCATGACATTATGCTTAGCAAATGTTCAGGCGCTATTGTGTTAGCTGGCGACTTTAATACTAAGATTGATGATCCTGCGCCACTAATAGGCCCTACCTCACCATCTAGAAAATGCCTATCTCCACCTCGTGCACTACTGAATATCTTAAATTCTTTTACTCTCTGGGATACCTGGCGTATTTTACATCTGGGTGAAAAGGTACATACCTTTTACTCCCACCCACACACATCCTATTATAAAATTGATTTCATCTATATAGCTGCTGCGCTCATTTCTTCTCTCTCCCACGCAGAAACTTCAGAAATATCATGGTCAGACCACTCCATGGCATTATCTACCTTCTCTAACTGGGTAAATATCCCTAGATCCAGTTTTTGAAAGCTCAACGAAACTTTTTTAACCAATCCTAATTATATTACAGGACTCAAAGCTATAGCTTCTTACTACCACCTCAACTTTGAGCAAGGCCAAACTTCTCCTATAGTATGGGCTGCTCACAAAGTAGTCATTCGCAGACAACTGATACAAAAAGCATCTCGTCTTAAGCGCGAGAGAGAAAAGAAAATAGCTGAGCTATCCGCTTCCATTAAAACCCTTGAAACTCAACACGCTAATACTAAATTAGACTCTATACTCCTCGAATTAAACAAACTTAGGGAAGAACTCAAAACAGAGAAAGCCTGCCGATTCCTTGGCCAACTCCATTATGATAAAGCCAACAAACCAGACTCTTTATTAGCAAAACACCTTAATCAGAAACAGGCCCAGACTAGACTTAACTCTCTGTTATGCTCAAGAGAAACTGATACACAATCCTTTAGAAATTCTTGTGGAATTTAGACAATGCTACTCTGACTGACATAATAGGCTTGATTCACAAAGCGGTGCAAACTGTTTAGCACGAGCGTGCTAAACAGTTGGCACGTGAAGTGCCGTTTGCGGACTTTTGCGCGCGCAAAGTGCCGCAATTCGGGCGATCACAGCCTTTTGCGCGCGCAATTTGCCACGATTGCAAACGCGCGAATCACTGCACTTTGTGCGCGCAAAAGTCCGCAAACGGCACTTCACATGCTAACTGTTTAGCACACCCGTGCTAAACAGTTTGCACCGCTTTGTGAATCAAGCCCAATGTTTTCTCTTTCCAATCCGGAAGTGTCATTACCTAATTTTGTAAAACTTATGGATGATTTTAGTCAGGTGTCCGGGTTCAAAGTTAACTCCTTTAATTTAGAAGCACTCCCTATTTGCCTATCGGAAACCCAACAATTGGCTTTACATCCTTCCTTTGGTTTTATTTGGAAACCAAAAGGTCTAAAATATCTTGGAATAACTTTCCCTTCAAATCTAGATGACTTGTATAAAGTTAACTATACACCCTTCTTTCAGAAGCTTCGGGCTCTTCTTCTGGAATGGGAGGATTATAATATTTCCCTATTCAGGTGCATAAATTCAGTTAAAATGAACGCCCTCCCAAAGATTCTCTACTTTTTCAGAGCCTTACCAATCCCAGTGTCTTCTAAGGATTTGACTAAGCTACAGAGACAATCTTGTAGATTTGTCTGGAAATGGAAGACCCCCCGAATTAGGTTTAATTACTTAGCCCGCTCAAAATCGCAAGGTGGCACAGGCTTGCCTAACGTCTCATTTTATTACAAAGCAGCTCGCTTAGCTCAAAATGTGGCTTGGGGCATTACTTCCTCCACTCCCCGATGGGTCTCACTTGAGGTTCAGATTAACCAACCTCTCTTTATTTCAGATATCCTATGGCTCCCTTGTGGATCCTCCCTCCCAGACAAGCTTCTGCTTTTCCCCTTGTATCCAGTTTGCAGTCAGCTCATGGCTCTCATGGAGAAAAAAAGCTAATATTTGCTATCCACACGCTCTCTTAGAGCCTTTATACTACAACCCAAACACTCCCTTCACTGCCCAATCACCTAAGTGGAGCATATGGAAGCGGGTGGGCATTAAGAATGTTAATTCTGCTTTTCGGGATGGCAAATTACTCTCCTGGGAAGATCTGAAATCTAGCTTTAATCTCCCAAACTCTGACTTCTTTTGCTATTTGCAGCTTAGAAGCTATCTCACATCTTTTCTAAAATTGGATACAGTGCATGAACCCTCACGAGTTGAACAGGAATTTATTCAGGGGACAGATAGACCAAATTTAATCTCTCAATTATATGCAATATTATGGTATGATGCCCTACCGCTCCTCATCCCTCCTATAGAAAAATGGGGTAATGCCCTAGCTATAGAATCTCCTGAAGAATGGACCTAAATTTTTGATAACATGGCTAGAACCTCAGCTAATATAGTACTAAAGGAAAAAGCATACAAAATATTATACCATTGGTATTTTACTCCTCTGAAGTTGTCTAAAATTAAGGCTATACCAACCCCTCAATGCTTCCATTGCACTGAGAGTAATGCGGACATGATTCAATGCTGGTGGAGTTGCCCTACCATTTCTAAGACGTGGGATGATTACTTTCATCAAATCACCTTAACCCTGAGCTTTCCGGTATCTAAAAATATTGGCACTGCACTGTTTAGTAAAGATTGCCCAGGTCTTAACTCACATCAGAACAAGCTTGTATCCTTAACATGTGTGGCCAATAGATGTCTCATTGCTAAATATTGGAAAGGCCCCCTGCCACCTTCATCCTGGCTACTCCATAAAATCTGGTGGCTCTACCGTATGGAACAGATTACTCACACGCTCAAATCAACTATGCACATCTTTGAGAAAATTTGGGATCCTTGGATGTTAAGATTTCCTTTAGGCCAACCATCCTCAAGCTGACTTACCTATTTTTGTCTGAGATGAACCACGTTTCTTTCTTTTTCATTGTCTCTTTCTCTGTTATCATACGGATATATATTATATTATGCCATAATCTTTCTATCTTGCAGATGTCTTTTGTGCATTTTGTTTTCTCTTTAACTGTGATACCCTGTTAAAATTCTAAGTTTTATGCTTCTATGTGTTTTATCTCATGTATCACAAATATTTTTCTCAAATAAAAATTATAGTAAAAAAAATGTTATCTCATGTAAAAAAAAATGTAAAGACATAGGGGTTGACTCACACAATCCAGTTAACATCCTGTTACCAGTATTTACATCATCTCCAACTTATGTTGTGTTCATACCATTTTACTTGGAAAAATAACTAAAGCAAAACATTACTTTATTTTTACGTAGTCTATTCTTACTGTCCATTTTCGTGAAAGACTCTGGAAGCTGGAAAAAAATATCTATGACTAACTTCATGCTGATGTGCTACTGTCGACTAATTAGACAGGATACTTTTGCAACTGTTTTTAAGTATTCAGAATAATGTGGGGCTCTGAACAGAACCTTTTTATGCTTTGTCTTTGAATGGAAATGCACCGTTTCTGTTTGTTTCAGAAAGATCTTAGGCTATACCTGTTTTTGACTAATCCGCTTTAAACTGACAAGAGTACTTCTTATTAACAACTTTGATTTCTATGCTTATACTAATCTGCACATGCATAGCCCTGCTTTTATGGATCTATCCGGACGTACTGTATATGGAGAAAACTATGCTGGCCACTGACACTTCCTAGCAGTTCTATTTCTTGTTTTGCTTATTTAAGCTTGGGAGCAACTTAATGAGCTCATTTACATAATACTGTAATATTTTCTGTAGCACTGTGAAGACAATACATTAATTGCCTCATCATAATATATACATGATGCTTACAATTTTAAATGCTATAATGTAATTAACCATTTAAAATCTAAAATGGCATTACTTACCCTGGTCGTTTGGTCTATTTAAGATGTGTCATTTCTAACACCTGTTAACCTCTTGCCGCACCGCGCCGATGGGCGTGGACGCGGCAGCAGCCCCAGGGCCGTCTAATGCTGATTGGCGTAAGGTCCTTGGGCCGTGGTTTGCAGAAGATCGCGTGCGCTGATGCGAGCGCATCCCCGCTCTGATGATGGAGCTCCGCTTCCAGTCTCCCAGTGATCGCCGTTGTTTATTGCTGTAAAGCGCTGCGATCTAAGGCGACACAGCTTTCCCCCTGGGAGGCACCACAGCGATCCGCTGTCATAAGCTGAAGCCTATGACAGCCGATCACACTGATTGGTTGGCAGCGGGGTAGGGGGGGGTGTTGAAAAAAAATACATACTTTTATTTAAAAATATTTATAAAAAAAAAAAAAACACTGGTGGGGTGATCAGACCCCACCAGCAGAGAGCTCTGTTGGTGGGGAGAAAAGGGGGGGGGGAATCACTTGTGTACTAAGTTGTGCAGCCCTGCAGCATGGCCTTAAATCTGCAGTGGCCCATTTACAGAAAAATGACCTGGGGGTTTAACACTGCAGTCCTCAAGTGGTTCAATATACAAAAAACAGCTCCTGACCAGCTCTGACAGGGGCTACATGCATTTTTTACAGCTATGTTTTTTTCCTATGTTTATTTCATAGTTGCGCACTCTTGTCCACTAATGAAGCCCTTTCTCTGGGTGAAACATGTTAGACTAGTGTTATGATTTGTACAGCACCCTCACCTTATTTTATTTTGCACTGCCCTGTTGGACCAGTGTCTCTCCCATCCGATTATACTTAGGTAGATGGTGGTGGATTTTTTTTTTTGCGTTAACCTGTTACTAATAAAACATACAATCACAGCCAGACAGAGTAGGCATAAAAACGTTTGAGTAGAAACATTTACGAGTAGCATCACCTGTTAGGAGGACATCTCAAATGTTCCAGTTTCATTTATGCCTGGCTCGTATATGTATACTTATTTAGGACATTCTATTATTTATGTGATTTTAAAGCAGACCTGAACTCAGAACGTCATCTGTGCTCTAAAAGATAAGCAACAGCATAATAACCTTTAAACAAAAACACTTTGTTACAGCTGATACAAATTCTGCAATAAAACTGCACGGTTTCTTCTTCCTGATTCATGGAAACAGACATATTGTTAACAGCCTGTGCTTTCAAATGAGCTTATCTGACTTTTTTGCCATGGCAGTCATGTGACGCAGGGAAAAGATCAAATTACAATTTATGATTAGACATAAATGAGGGGGAATTAAACAAGCTAAACTTTCTAAATACGTACAGACTGCATTTCTCTGTTTCCCTTCTGTCCTGTGCAAGAGTTCAGGTCCGCTTTAATGTATACCCAATAAAGGTTGGGTTTTATAAGATACACTAGGGGCATCCCTCTGTGAATATGAAGAGCTCCTGCAGTCTATTCACAGTGGCTGATAAGAACTAATTAGACAGGTTAATCTGCATAAACAAACACACAACACAGAGATGTGAATTTCTTCAGCAACTATATGTGGAATAAAGACTTTTCAATGTGTGCTGTGCAAGAGTTTGGGTCTACTTTAAAGTAAATCTGTAAGTTGACTAACATTCATGAAATTGGATACTTACCTTGGGAGGGAAAATCCTCTGGATCCTACTGAAGCTTCCCCCATTCTCTGCAGCCAAAACAATAACAACTTTATTGCACACTAATCAGGGGCGTAACTAGAAATCACTGGGCCCCCCTGCGAATATTTGGATGGGGCCCCCCCCCCATAGGTGCCAAATAATCGTAATGGGGCAGCGTTTCACTGTAAATTAATTGTAAAGTGGGCAGCATTTTACCAGACAATCGTAATGTGGGCCAGAAAATCGTAATGTGGGCAGAGTTCACCAGAAAATCGTAATGTGGGCCTTTAGAAAATCATAATGTGGGCAGAGTTCACCAGAAAATCATAATGTGGGCACCAGTCACCAGAAAATTGTACCGTGGACAGCATTCACCAGACAATCGTAATGTGGGCAGCGTTCACCAGAAAATCATAATGTGGGCAGAGTTCACCAGAAAATCATAATGTGGGCAGAGTTCACCAGAAAATCGTAACGTGAGCAGCAGTCACCAGAAAATTGTAACGTGGACAGCATTCACCAGACAATCGTAATGTGGGCAGCGTTCACCAGAATATCGTAATGTGGGACAGAAAATCGTAATGTGGGCAGAGTTCACCAGAAAATCGCAATGTGGGCAGCAGTCACCAGAAAATCGCCATGTGGGCAGCAGTCACCAGAAAATCGCAATGTGGGCATCAGTCACCAGAAAATCCTAATGTGGGCAGCAGTCACCAGAATATCGTAATGTGGGCAGCAGTCACCAGAAAATCCTAATGTGGGCAGCAGTCAGTCACCAGAATATCATAATGTGGGCAGCACACACCAGAAAATCCTAATGTGGGCAGCAGTCACCAGAAAATCCTTATGTGGGCAGCAGTCACCAGAAAATCGTAATGTGGGCAGCAGACACCTGAAAATCGCAATGTGGGCAGCAGTGACCAGAAAATCGCAATGTGGGCAGCAGTGACCAGAAAATCGTAATGTGGGCAGCAGACACCTGAAAATCGTAATGTGGGCAGCAGACACCTGAAAATCGTAATGTGGGCAGCAGACACCTGAAAATCGCAATGTGGGCAGCAGTGACCAGAAAATCGCAATGTGGGCAGCAGTGACCAGAAAATCGTAATGTGGGCAGCAGACACCTGAAAATCGTAATGTGGGCAGCAGGCACCTGAAAATCGTAATGTGGGCAGCAGGCACCTGAAAATCGCAATGTGGGCAGCAGTTACCAGAAAATCGTAATGTGGGCAGCAGACACCTGAAAATCGCAATGTGGGCATCAGTCACCAGAAAATCCTAATGTGGGCAGCAGTCACCAGAATATCGTAATGTGGGCAGCAGTCAGTCACCAGAATATCATAATGTGGGCAGCACACACCAGAAAATCCTAATGTGGGCAGCAGTCACCAGAAAATCCTTATGTGGGCAGCAGACACCTGAAAATCGTAATGTGGGCAGCAGTGACCAGAAAATCGCAATGTGGGCAGCAGTGACCAGAAAATCGTAATGTGGGCAGCAGACACCTGAAAATCGTAATGTGGGCAGCAGACACCTGAAAATCGTAATGTGGGCAGCAGACACCTGAAAATCGTAATGTGGGCAGCAGACACCTGAAAATCGCAATGTGGGCTGCAGTGACCAGAAAATCGCAATGTGGGCAGCAGTGACCAGAAAATCGTAATGTGGGCAGCAGACACCTGAAAATCGTAATGTGGGCAGCAGGCACCTGAAAATCGCAATGTGGGCAGCAGTTACCAGAAAATCGTAATGTGGGCAGCAGACACCTGAAAATCGTAATGTGGGCAGCAGACACCTGAAAATCGTAATGTGGGCAGCAGTGACCAGAAAATCGCAATGTGGGCAGCAGTGACCAGAAAATCGTAATGTGGGCAGCAGACACCTGAAAATCGTAATGTGGGCAGCAGACACCTGAAAATCGTAATGTGGGCAGCAGACACCTGAAAATCGCAATGTGGGCAGCAGTGACCAGAAAATCGCAATGTGGGCAGCAGTGACCAGAAAATCGTAATGTGGGCAGCAGACACCTGAAAATCGTAATGTGGGCAGCAGGCACCTGAAAATCGCAATGTGGGCAGCAGTTACCAGAAAATCGTAATGTGGGCAGCAGACACCTGAAAATCGTAATGTGGGCAGCAGACACCTGAAAATCGTAATGTGGGCAGCAGGCACCTGAAAATCTTAATGTGGGCAGCAGACACCTGAAAATCCCCCTGCAGAATTTCAATGTGTGTGGGCAGCGGGCAGCAGCAGGATACATACCTTCTTCCTTGCGTTCCATCGCCGCCTTCTCGCTCTAGCGGCTGACGTCACTTCCGCTTCCGGAAGTGACGTCAGCCGCTACAGCGAGAAGGCGGCGATGGAACGCAAGGAAGAAGGTATGTATCCCGCCGCCGCTGCCCACACACATTCACTAGCTGGAGGGGAGCGCCCCGAGGTGAGGGAGAGGGGGGAACTTCCCCTCTCCCCGCCGACTGTGGGCAAGGCTTTCCCCTCATGCTGCCACCCCTCCAGCCCCCAAAAACGGCCCCGAGCGGGCCCCAGGGGGGGGGCGGGCCCCCCCGCGGGCGCAGGCGCTGCAGGGCCTATTGCTACGCCCCTGACACTAATGGCTTTCTGCTCAGGCTATGGCATAAATAGGCAAGCCCAATTGGGTCCACTATACTATGGCAGTGCAGACTGTGCAGTAGAGTGGACACGATTGAGCACCACTAGAGTGTGAGTGGAAAGCTGCTAGTACGCTTGTGCGCTCCTAGTGCTGTATCCCCTCTGCTGAGAAGTGTGCAGGAAACCTATTTAGAATGCAAAGGCTTCCCCCTCCAGAGGTAGGTACCCTATTTTCCCTTCAGGAAGACCTTAAGATTTATTTATCAGTTCTTTTATCTTTATCATGTTCGGTTAACATTTCAATGACTTTTATGCCATTGCAGCTTACTCACTGGCTTGAAGACTATGAGGGTTTTCACCTTACCTACACGTAGGTGGGCTTTCTGGGCAGCTGTATCAGTCCAAAGCAAGAAAATCTGAGGCTCATATGCCAAGTGTCTAGAATGACATCTTTAATATTTTGAAAATGACAAGTGCTATTTCATCTGTACAACATAACTGTGCTCTTCTAGGGGATAGAATCTTTTTTTTTTCCTGTGATCAGGGTAGTACAAAGATAAAAAGGACACACTACTGAGCACTGTTTTTTTTCCAACTGATTGCCTGAAGCATGAAAAATCAAGTGTAAACAAGCTGAACGTAATCAGATCTGTATTACTGGTGCTTAGTAATTTATGGCTCTCAGGAATTTCAGCACTGAAGTGGTTACAAGAACAATTTAGAAATAACAGATAAAGAGAAGGTGAAATGACAGAACAGAAGGGAGATAAAATAAAGGGCTAGATTTATTACAGGTTTATAGCTTAAATCCTCTCTAGAAGTGTTTGTAAATGGTATGAAAAATACTTTATCACAGTATTAAGTGTATAGCTAAAGGTCACATGCAAATTTGACATTTTGCAATCAAATCATTTTTCTTGCGTCAGAAAGAATACACTTTGTTACAATGAACTGATAGGTATTTTTCAGTGCACTTAAGGAGCAGGAAAGCTGCTCATCACTGCATGCAATAAAACGGTTTCTTCACCCATCACTGGTAATTGGGGTGAGCAAATGTATTTAAAAAAAGAAAAAAATAAAGAAAAAACTGTCAAAAAGAATTGGTACAGATAGGATTTTAATTTTTGAATGGGCAAGAAACAATCTTTAGAGTGCAAATGAATTATACTTAGAACACTGGAAATGATAATAATTTGGTATACGAGAGTAGAGATGACTGAGTTAGGATTTTGGTGAGCATGGATATGCCGCTAGCACAAAAAAAGAAAACTAAAAGGCATACGTCATCTTTGAAGTGAGGTGATTTTCTACTGGTAGTCATCTGGGTGTCTAGAAGTATAGCTTCTTAAGAACCAAAAATTTCAGGAAGTCAAGGTTGCTTAGAGGATTTTGAAGTGAAGCTTTTTGGGACTTCCAATGTGAATTAGTGTTAGGCTCAACTTTAAAGCTACCTTGAAGGGACTGTTAAGTTAGGTTAGCATTGATAATTTGAGAGAAAGTTGAATCATAACCTAAAGGAGGTTAGGATAAAGCATAAAAGTGAAATTCAAGAGTTAAGTTTCAGCACTGGTGTTGGGCAGAATATTATACCAATGTGCAAATCTTGGCTCTGGCCAACTGCTAGGATAGTGTGCAAATGGATAGGAAGGCTGGCCGGCTTTTGTTTACCTTCTCTACAGAAGGTTTTGTAAATATTAAAGGAAATACAGAGAATCCACAATAAGCATGATTCACAAAGCTTTTTCACCTGTTTTCACCTTATCTATGTTACATTTTTAAGCTCCCAAAGACCAAAAATATAATATAATTAAAGTAAGAAAAGTAACATTGAAATTAAGTTAATCAGGAACAACTTACTTTGAGTGATTAATTTGCTTTTAAAAGTGCTGGAAGGTTATTTTTATTAATTAGGTGATAAATAAGTCATGTATGAGACATTTTGTGAATAAAGCCCATTGTTGAGACGGGCTAGCTGAGAACCTGTCTGAGTTACCAGAGTTTTATTAGCTACTCTAGTAACAGGAACATGGGAAAAAAGTAATTTATAGTGAATTTTACTCTTGGATAAATGTAGCTTTTATGCATTTTAAATTGTACAATGTTTTGCATTACTGGTCCGTTAAATAATCAGCTGCCATCTAATTGATCACCAGCGATTGGCTAGGTTTGTTAAATAATCTTTTCCTGTTCTATAAACATAAATTTAGCACTTTATGCTTTGTGCCTTTGTGTACAATGCGGCCGCACTGCACAGGTGCATGGAAGGCCCAAGAAGTAACGCGAAGCCTCTCGTACATGGATTTTTTTCTCTGTGCAACTCTGTGCTTTTGCGCAGAGGCAGTCCCACTAGTGCATACGCAGCGTGACCCTGCTTGCACATGGAAGGAAGTGCAGTAACAAACAGTAAGAGGGTCCCCATCGTTAGTGGAGGAAGCAAGGAGGATTGGGAAAGCCTCTGAATCATCCCCCCACTGGTGTAAGTATGTACCTTTAACCTTTTAAGGTAAATATGGGTATCCTAAAGTCTATAACGTTTTAATAAACATCATTATGGTTCTTCTTACAGTACGGTTTGGCTGGACAATTTATCCTGGTAGTACAGGTCAAAACAAAAAAATCCCAAAAAATCAGGAAAAATGCAAAACACATCGAGAAGATTATCTTAAAAAATAATAAAAAATTATTAACATGCCATTAATCAAAGTATGTGTGTCGCACAACCACAGCAAACATGTAGCCAATGGAGTCCGAACATCTGCATGCTTGTCCTGGGTAAGTGATTCAGAAAGTATTAGAGGTAGATCAGCAAAACATCTAGGCAAGGGACAAGTTCCATAGCCTCCCTGGTGCTATGGATGAGCCTGACTCATCCAGGAAACAATAGCTAAAAATGGTATGGTTTCAGGAGTCAGGCTGCTCCAGCAGTTCTTAGGCAGGGCTCCATTTTTTCACGTGCATTTTTTTTGCATTAAAATTCAGTTGTATGTAAATTTTTACATGCTCTGGAAAGCTGCATGCGAAAAATTGCACAAGAATGAAAAATTTAAGTAAAAAAAACACATGCAAAAAACTAGATTTTCTGCCAAAAAGCTGAAGTGTGAGAAAATTGTGGCTTGGCAGAAACGGAAAATTCAATTCAATTTTTTTTTATATTTACTGTATTGTTTGTTTACTCTTATTACACTCAAAATGTATACAAGACCCTTGTTTGACACATTTTTGAGCAAACTGTCTAAAATGAGCATGTTGTCTAAAAATGATTTTACTATGAGACCACATTTAGTTATGACATTGACATTGTTACTGCCATTGGTAATGTAGAAGTACACAACTGTGCAACATGTGTAAAAATCTATGTACATTAAAAAATTTACCCAATCACCGCCTCAAAAAATGGATTCATTTGTTGTAGTTTGACTGGACCATAGGAGTTTTCTCTCAACAAATTAATATTTATATTTACTGCAATCAAACTGTAGTAACGGTGCAATCTGATTGAAATATTAGACCACCTTTAGTAATAGCACAACTGGAGTGGACCCTAAGTGATTTTTAAGACGTCTTTTTCTTTCGATTGGTGATGGTAGATTAAAAAGTAAGATTTAATGGTTTGCTGTTGCTAAAATGCCTGCTGATGAAATAATAAAAAATACATGTAATAAAAATACATTTTACAATAATGAAATAAATTGGAACGATTAATCATGCAGCATATTGAGGCATGATGACACTCTCCCTAAATCTCACTTGCCCTATTCATAATTGATACAATCAATACACAACTTAGGTCAAATTGATTTATGCTGGTACATAATGCTGAGATATACACTGACCTATAATGCAGGATGTGACTCACAATTCTGCAGCATACTGTACGATTAGATTAAAAGGAGAAAAGAAGAGCTAACCTCATCCAATCAGGACAAGATATTTTTCCTCAATCTCCTTACGCTCGTTTAAGACTTGAATCACGTCTGGCTCTCACATGGGCCCTATGAAGTCATAGACTTCCTCTGTCTTCCCTGCAGTTATAGAAAGTCTTGGAGTCTGACAGCGCGATGAGTCACTGCTGCTTCGGCCTCATGCGTCTGCCTTGCCTGTAAGTAAAGAAACAGTCAGAGATGCTGTGGTTTCACTAACAGACAAAGATGCTGAGCTTTAACAAAGACACAGTAAGTCATGCTGAGGTCTATCAACAAAGGAAAAGCACTTAAACTATTATTAGAAAAACTTTCTCAAAATAAGATCGGGGGGGGGGGGGGGGGGAGTGCCACAGTAAAAAATATTAAGACCATCAAGAGTCATTCATGAAAATTATTTCATCCTTACGTCAGGACTGAATTTAAAGCATACCTGCAATTCAGTCTTAAACGTAATGCTGTGTAGGAGGTGAATAGATTAAGTAGAGACTGGCCGTGGGCCATCCAATAATGAATGTTTTAATTCTCATTCCACTTCTGCTGTTTGCCGCATGCATAGATCTTTGTTATTTATGCTCTTCAGAACATTCAATTTACATTCAACAGCCATTGTTGTACAGGTGCTGCTACATACAAATCAAAATGCATTAAGACCTTTTTCACCCTGCGCTGCCTGCCTAAGGATGTGCATGAATGATATGCGTAAGTGGATCTTGGTTGTGGCTACACTACAGCTACAAGAAGCTTCTCAGCACCACCAAGGATCACAGAACCGAGAACAGCTTCTTAGTGTACCTTGAAGGGGCTATGTTTAACCCTTTCACCGCTGAGGTTCAGCTCCCAATTTGCATCTCAGGTAGCTAAGCCACATTTTCCATATTTAATTTGGCAGAAACAACCGTACATAAACAGAAAAATCATTGAAAACCCTTTAAAACAAATATTTTATGAAAGCAAAGAGCCTGTAGAGCTAGAATATTTATTGAAAATCTTGTACATCCAGTTATCATTAACTCAATATTTACAGGTACTATTTAATTAGTTTAAGTAGTTTATTTGACATCAGTTGATCAAGAAGCTTACTTGCATATAAAAAAAAACCTCTATCACAGAGGATTAGGAGAGTGCTGGTGTCTGGACTGGAGTTAAAACTTCACCTATCCTTGCCTTTCACAAACAGGTGAGAAAACAAAAACTGTCTAGATAGTGTACTGGGTAAAGGTTCTGCCTTTGACATGAGTGACCAGGGTTTAGAATCCTGGCTAGGATTAGTACCTATTCAATAAGGAGTCCTTAGGCAAGACTCTTTAACACTGCAGGGTGGCCTCTTGAGCACGCCCTTAGTGGCTGCAGCACTCAAGCGTTTTGAGTTCAACAAGAGAAAAGTGTGATACAAATGTTAGGGTTGAACAATGATGCCTTTATTGGTGTTTGGACAGTAGAAAGGGGAGGCAGAGAGCTCCAGTCGGACGTCAAAGACATTATGCATTGTAGGTATCTTATGTATAAAGGCTTATTCTTTGGCACGGTGTAACTATCTGTTTCAGCAAGAGGCAGAATCTGATTATTAGGTGATCTGCAGTACCACCTATAATGCAGATATATACCTGATTATAAGGTGATCTGCAGAATCACCTATAATGCTGGTATATCAGAAGCTGCCGTGACAACAAATACAGAAGGTGTAACAGGTGTAGCCACACACAGGAAATGTACAATGAATAGTGATTGGTGCAACAGTAGTATTTGATAGCTAGCAAGTACCTCACCAGAGGAGCTGGTGGGTACTATCCGTACAGAAGCCCTCAACAGAGGAGCTGGTGGGTACTATCTGTACGGCGGCTTTCACCAGAGGAGCTGGAGGATGTTATTAGTACAGTAGCCCTCACCGGAGGAGCTGGTGAGCACTATTAGTAATGAACCTCGCCAGTGACAAGGGCTCACTGATGAGTAGAGTAGTCAGACAGATCGGTTTGGCAAAAGACAGGAAGATACAGTACAAAATCGGCAGGCAAGAGGATAAAAGGTAATTCAGGCAGAGTTAGCAACAGGATCAGATGGGCTAAAGTACAGAGACGTTAAACGAAAGGGAAGTCAGAAGAGAGCCAGAGTCATACACAAGATATCAAGCAATATATCAATAACAATGATAATCCTAGTCTGTGTGAAATCCCCTGTTTCCTCCCGGATCAAAGCACACCGGATCTATCTAAGGGTCTGAGTGCTAACACGTAGCATTCGCAACAGCAGACAAAGGAGGACTGAATCCTCCGGGCTTAAGAGCCTGAGGAGACCTTGCAGCACGCCCCCCCTGCATCCGGCCAATCAGCGGCGGCGGGAGCATGGCGTGACGTCAGCCGACCCGTAGGTCAGCTGAGCCGCCTCCTTGCCGCATAAAGTCCGTGACGGTGCGCACGCGTTACAACAACCCTATGGGAAGCTGACAAACCCGTCCTCGGCGTGCTAGACGCCGGAGACACGGGTGACATACTGGGCAGCGGAATAGAGGCAGCTGCGGAGGACGCCAGACTACCCGCAGCTGCTTCCTCCATGTTCCCCACAGACATACTGGGCAGCGGAATGGAGGCAGCTGCGGAGGACACCAGTGTACCCGCAGCTGCTTCCTCCATGTTCCTTATACACGTGCATTTAATGAAAAGTGCCAGAAAATCTTGTCTGGGCAAACATTTCAAGGCCTTTGGAACAGTGATGAAATCTAAAATTGCTCTAAAAGATGTGCTAGGGCTTATTTTCAGAGGATGTCTTATTTTTGGGCAAACACACTGGTATTTTTCCTATACAAAATGTACATACTGTATGCCATGTGCAACATACACAGAGCTTGTGGTTAGCAGATATTGGCTCTCAATTACAAGAAATTGATTCTGCTGATCATGTGGGTAAAGGTCCGTACACACGCCGGACTGGAGGCAACGACGGGTCCGTCGTCACCTCCCGCTGGGTGGGCGTTCCAACGACAGTCCAGCGTGTGTACGCACTGTCGGCGGACTGATACGGCTGTTTCTGAGCGATCCGCCGGGCTCCCCAGAGCTATGATAGGATAAGCTGTGTGTGTGTCCAGGGAAGAGGTGAAGTGCTGGCGATGCTTATCATCACAACAGATCAGAAGGGCTGGCTCCAACAAAAACACTAATTGCCTGACACATATACAGGACTGTGTAGAACTCACATTATACTGCTGCTCTCCTGTATCCAGGCTTTGTATTCAGCGTGACTTGCTGGTGTCATGTGGGCTGCTTCTAGGGCCTAAATTTGGAGGATGTCTTACATTTCAAGCATTCTTGAAATTCCTGATAGGTTTTATTTTCAGGGGATGTCTTACTTTAGGGGAAACACGGTATTAGTCAGCAAGGCAGAATGCAATCATGTAATGTGGTCCCACCACCGACGCACACCGAGGCCTCCAACCATGCACACACCAGGGTCTTATATTCTGCCCCTATAGTATTCCAGATATCAAGTTCCTATGAAACCAATCGATTCTTGTGTGGTGTCCCCTTTAAAACACTAGCTGCTGATCTGTTGCCACTTGATAGACACAACCATCACTGTGATAGTATTCCTGGTATCCAATGTCCTTTTTGGGCTGATCTATTAGCAATCTTAATTAATTGTAGTATCCCATTTAAATCATTTGCTGCAGATCTGCTGTAACTTGTTTTACACAAACATCACTAGGTAATGCTGATAACTTTTGTATAGATGGACAATACAGTTCAATTGCGTGTTAGAGCCCAAGTGGCCTGATGCGAGAACTGCAGGTAATATCATTGTGGAACGCAAACGTTGCTATTGTAAAATGCTTTTTGTTACTTGCTTAAAGGACCAGTGTCGCGAACATCTTAAAATTTTAAATATATGTACACATATGCATATAAGAAGTGCATTTCTTCTAGAGTAAAACGAGCCATACATTACTTTTCTCCTATGTTGCTATAACTTCCAGTAAGTAGTAGAAATCTGATAGAACCGAAAGGTTTTGGACTAGCCCATCTCCTCATGGGGGATTCTCAGGGATTTCTTTATTTTCAACAGCACTTAGTGAATGGCAGTTTCTCCATCCAACTGCCAAAACGTGTACAGTGAGCAGGCAGGCTGGCCAGTATCTTTGTATAAATCCTTTTCAGGGAGTGTCTTTAGAAAGAATAAAGGCAATGCTGAGAATCCCCTATGAAAAGATGGACTAACCCAAAACCTGTTGGTTCTGTCAGATTTCTTCTACTTACTGTAAATGACACATAGGAGAAAATTAATTTATGGCTCATTTTATTCTTTTATTTGTATGTGTTTACATATATTTTAAATTTTAAGATTTTCTTGACAGTGGTCCTTTAACACATGTTCTTAAGCACGTTATCTGTGTACCGCATGTCACACTAATTGCACAATGCGTGGTACTCTGTTGGCATTAGAACCGGTGATCTTGCTATGCGTTGCCCGCGCTTGACAATATTAGCAATGGTTCGTGCTTCAGGCCCAAGGAGTAATAAATCATGAGTTAAAACTGGCTAGGAAAGATAAATTATGTGATGTACAGATTAGGAGAGAGAATTCAAAAGATAACTTTTGTAAATGAAACCCAATGTCACATTGATGACAAATCAGTTAAAGAGGTTACTGAGTAGTTAATTTACATTTCATAACCAACATAACAAGTCTTCAGTGTTCTTATTGAAAGTCAGCCTGAAATGGGTTTTGGAAGGTAATGTATAAATGTACCTTAGTAGAGGGAAGCCATACTTGCACACGCGGTAGAACAGTCCAGGCCTGCGCAGTAGCATGAAGCATACATTTTCATGGTGATTTATATGGAAATTGAAGTATAGGTACCATATTCATAACTATGAATTCAATAAGATTATGTAATCCTTGTAATAAGTTTATATATTAGTTAGGATAGTTTAAACATGGTTCAGTGAAAGCCTTCTAATTATGTACTTCAGTCACACTATCTCCCAGGGTGGTCATATTATAACAATTCCATAAGGAAAGACTGAAGTCGTTTGTATCTCCCACGATCAGCTGCCAAGTTTTAGGTTTGTGCGTATAAACTCTTTTTGACATCCTTTTACAGCTTGACAAAAGGCTGATAAGTAAAAGGAACACAGCAGAGGACATTTTACATTGGCTTTCCTGCAGCGAACTGACGTATTTTATCATTTAAAAGACTGACATTTTTATTGATAACTGTGACAGGTATTTTTTTCTTTTTTTGGGCCAAGTGCAAAACTATAGTAAATCAATGCTGAATAAACGTCCAGGAAATACAGACGCTCTTCAGACACAGAGCTGCAGGTACAATACTGTCTCCTGCTGGGATACGAATGAAAGAGACAGTCTATAGGGGTGTGGGCCACAATAAGCACAATTCTCCATAGCGCAAGGGAAGAAAAGTATTTTGTGAATAATAGATGTGACATATAGTCTTTATTAATCTGAGCATAAAGATCTACAGAGTTCTAATCAGCTAAGACTTTTGATCATTTTTGGCATTTATAGGTAAATATACTTACATATAAATTGCATTCATATATTTCCCCCCACAGCCCCACCAAATGTCTTTCGCGCTGATTACCCAAGATGTGCTTTTTGTAAAATTCTGACTGCAGTGCTTACATCTTTCCACCAGTGGGTATCATTGTCCCTAAAGGCAGGTAGCTGCTTTATGGTAGATGTGGGATGGGGCTTGTGTTAAAGGAAATAAACTTACTCATGAGACACTCTTCATTCAGTTGCCAAAATGTTAGAAATCTTTATTCACTCAGCTGAGGACCCTTTTATATACCAGCTTTTTTATTAGAGCAGAAACAGGCTAGCTGCAGCCTGGCTAGTCACAAAAGGGTGGAGACTTCCTTCACCTGCTGATCTTTATACCTCAGTTAACATGCTAATATATTCCTCCCTCCAAACAGTCTGTAATCCCATGAGTCCAATGAGCAATGTCCAGTTTATTCTTTTGGGTGGGTCTGGTCCTCATCTGTGCCCTTCATAAATGAGGAGAAAGTCAACAGGAAAGAGAAATATTCTGACATCAGTTCCTTGCTTTGTTCCTCTCAAAGTCATATCCACCTCCAGGAAACTGGTTTAGACTGGCCCCTTCAACCTGCTCATTCTGCCTGGCACAGAATGACACTGGGGGGAAGGTTTGAAGGTTATTCTGGTCTTTTTACTGTGAAGGAATATAGAAAGCTGTACACAGTGAATGGTTCAAAACATATATTCAGTGTTATCGTGATAACTCCTTGGTTAACTTAAAGTGTCACTCCAACACAATAATCTAATCTTGTGCATGTGGTCTATATAGCCACATAGGTTACACAGGATATACAGGATATATATAAAAATTAACAGATTAATTATAAAATTCTTTCCACATTTGCCATAAATCTTTTTGTTCACTGTCTGCTCCCAGATATACCACAGGGCAGATATGGAGAACAAAGCGTCGGCTTATCCTTCTTTACAGTGGACTCGTGGCACTTAGGGCCATGAAGATCAGTACTTAAAAGTCGAAGGTAGAGAATAGGGATGGTCAATGAGATACAAATAATTCCGAATTGATGCATCATTATTATATTGTATGGATAAGGGCTCCATAGGAGAAGCGGAGCTTTGCAAGTGGGCACTGTTTTTTTTTTATGTATTAAACAAATTGGCATGCCCCTCCTTTAAACTTTCTTTAAACCTGTTCTCACCCAAGCCAGGATGGTTTCATCAACTTGTATGGGTCTCCACCATACTACCCATACCAGCCTGCATGGCACATGATATGGGGGGCTCTGTAACAGAGGGGCAACAAAGATTCCCCCACTCTCCTACAGAGCCATTCATTTAATGGACAAGGGCCTCTTCCCTACCTTTGGTGCCCAGAAGAGGTGGGGTGGATAAATCCTGGAGGCTTATGCTGGAATCTGGGAGCCCAATTTAATAAAGGGACCCCCTTAAAGGTTAATAGGTATAGATGGTCACTTTTGACCCTATACTTATTTAGTGTAAAAAGTACAAGTCAATTTTATTAAAAGGGGGGAAAAAACCCTTCTGTAGTTTCCATCTGTCACTTCTTTATTCTTTTAGTACTTGCCACTTTCTTCTCCTTTAATTCTGATAGCAGAATCTAATGATCACTGCACCCTGACACCACTAATGCCACACCTGATGCTTGCTGCCGCTTTAGCCCCAGGCACCCCAGAGCCTACACTACGTCTCATTGCTGCATGCAAGGCTCTCCTGATACCACTGCTCTGCATCCTCGTGGGGCCCACTGCCACTCTCTGCTGCTTCCACTATGCAAGATGAACAATAGAGTCTCTGCAAAAGCATCTTCAAAGAAGCATCTTCATTCTGCAAAGTGGAAGCAGCAAAGAGCGGAGGTGGTGGTCCAAACTGGTCCAGCACAGAGCAACGAGGAGCGACAGTGCCAGGAGAGCCTGTCCTGCTGTGTAGGATGTCAGGTAATTACCAAGGATCTTTCTGGCCTTAGCAGCAGATGTCATGTGACAGCAATGGATGCACATGAATATCCCAGCAGCTCCCCATTGCCTGACACACAGAAGCAATGTTCAGATAAACAGGTACTATTCACCTGAGTAATGCTCTTAACAATCAACCATTGCACAAATGAAGCTGGCAATTGGATTTGCGGTTAACCCTTGTGTCAAGGTCAGGTGATAAGTAGCTTGTACGCTTGTGCTACTTATTACCTGAAGTACACTATGGCCCATTGGTCCTTCAATGCACTTTTCTTCCCAGTTTTCTCACAGGAGATGCTCTACCACCTTATCAATGAAACCGTTTTTAAGTTCCCAGCGAGCACTAAAATACTGTAACTCAGTTTGGTACTATTTATAGAGTAACCGTATTTTTCGGACTATAATACGCATTTTTTCTCCCCCAAATATGGGGGAAAAAAGTCAGTGCGTCTTGTAGTCCGAATACACGGTATCTCCCTCCCCCACACACACACACAAGCTTACATGTTCAGGGTCTGCCAAATGCATTCTCATGAAGAAAGTAAGCGGCAGCTGCTCATAGTCTCCCCGCTTACCTCTTTCCCAGCAGCAGACATCTGCACTCCCCGCCCCCACAACTGACATATGCCATTCCTTCCAGCTCCTGACCTCCTCCTGCTTGTCAACTAAGCTGCAGAGACCTGGCTGTCATTCAGCTGCTGCAGCTCTTCTTTCATCTGCAGACTGGAGATCGGGACAGTAAATGGATGTGGCAGGAGATCAGGGCTGGAGATGGATGCTGCGGGTGTCCTGCCAGGGGGCTGTGGAGGTCAAGGTTGCCATCGGTAACAGCTCCTGCCCGCATGTCCTGCTGGAAGATTGGACAGCGCACACCACATTATGTGTCCACCCGGGTAACGGCGTCCTGCCTGCATTACGCGATCTGCCCGCTGGATAAGCTGAGGACAGCGCGCACTGCACCACGTGACCACCCGGTAATGGCTTCTCCACATCGCATGTCCCGCTGGAAGATCATCCGCTGGAGGATCTGGGGACAGCATGCGCCACGTGACCACCCGGATAACGGCTCCTCCACATTGCGTGCCCCACTGGAAGATCTGGGGACAGCATGAACCACGTGACCACCCGGGTAACTGCTCCTGCCCTCATCGCGCGATCTGCCCGCTGGATGAGCTGGGGTCAGCGCGCAAGTGAGCACTCAATGCCACAGGATAGATGAGAGGGACCTCTTAAGCTGTGATTTTAACAACTATAGTGTAGGTGTCAGTATAGCTGGCAGTGTAGCTGTGAGTGTAGTTAAAATAGCTGAATGTGCAGTGAGTGTAGCTGTGAGTGTAGTTAGTATAGCTGAATGTGCAGTGAGTGTAGTTAGAATAGCTGGGTGTGCAGTAAATGAGTGTGTCTGTGAGTGTAGTTAGAATAGCTGGGTGTGCAGTGAGTGAGTGTAGCTGTGAGTGTAGTTCTTATAGCTAAATGTGCAGTGAGTGTAGTTAGAATAGCTGGGTGTACAGTGAGCGTAGCTGTGAGTGTAGTTAGTATAGCTGAATGTGCAGTGAGTGTAGCTGTGAGTTTAGTTAGAATAGCTGGGTGTGCAGTGAGTGAGTGTAGCTGGGAGGGCAGCAAGGGTTAGTTTAGCTGGGCAGTGTAGCTTATATAGGCACAGTTTTGGGGGGGTAAAAGATCCACAAGGCGCCCCTGCCCTATAGACGCACCAGTTTTAGTATTTTTTCCCCAATTTTTGTCCTCTAAACCTAGGTGTGTCTTATAGGCCTTGATTCATAAAGCATTCCCGCATTTGGAAATGCTGAAAATGGCTCACTTTACCGACCACACAGCAAAATCTGTATTCATAAAGGCTTTTTCCGCATGAAAAGCCGACATTCGCGAGCAGAGTGATGAATCACCGCCTTGCGCGGTGATTATCATAGCAAAAGTAACAAGTAGTCAATTCAGAAAGATTAGAGGTAGCGGTATGCGGACGGGTATTACCGCTACCTCTGATGTGGCGAGAAGCGTGCGGAATACAGTGCAGTGAATGGGACAGACCTCCCAAGCAGCTGCAGAGAGAACACCGCACGGAGGGACTCCGCCTGCTTCTCCTGTTTCCGCATGTCTCCTGACAGCCTACCGCCTGCCTACAGCGGAATATCTCCGCACGCCTGTCACAACTAGCAAAATTTTTATGAATTACCACCCTGAAGGCGGAAATACCGACAGCGGTGTTTCCCCGCTCGACGTTACCTTACCGACAGCACTTTTATGAATCGAGGCCATAGTCTGGAGCGTCTTATAATCCGAAAAATACGGTACTTTTTAAACTGCTGAAAAATTATTTTGTAGATAAGCTGAAAATGTATCTGAAAAGTTATTTGAATAGGGGCCATTGTGTTTATGCTACTTTTAGGTAGTTAAAGGAATGTTTTTAGCCTGGGAGGCATTGGCTAGGTCTGAAGGCTGCAGAACAGAACATAATTTGTTGCCAAAATCGAACAATTCTGCTGCAGGGAAGAACACTGACAGCTTGCATCAAAAATACATGGTATTAAGCTGTCAGAGCTCAAATTAACAAAGAAAAGTGTATAGATGCTTAAAGATATATTTATTACATACAGAAAACAGTTTGACATGTATATACAGCTTTCAAATGCTCAATTATTTGACTTGGTTAATACTAGTGTTGGGCGAACACCTGGATGTTCGGGTTCGGGAAAGTTCGCCGAACATGGCCGCAATGTTCGGCATGTTCGGGCCGAACCCCGAACTCCCCGAACATCCCGCTTGTAGGGGCCCTATGGGGTCGCAGGCATAAGGGGGGAGCATGCCCCGATCGCGGGGGGGGGTCGGAAATTCCCCCCACCCCCTCGGCTAGCGCTCCCCCCTCTGCCCGCTTCCCCATACAAAAGTTGCAAGAAGTACCTGTGTCCGGGTGGTAGTGGGTGGCTGTCTGGCTGGCAGTGGGCGGCACTATGCAGTGACTAAATGAGGAGGAGGAGTCCGGAGAGTGACGCGTTGAGGGAGGCCGGGCAGCGGGCGGTTCAGCAGTAGTACTGCTGAACCGCCCGCTGCCCGGCCTCCCTCAACGCGTCACTCTCCGGACTCCTCCTCCTCATTTAGTCACTGCATAGTGCCGCCCACTGCCAGCCAGACAGCCACCCACTACCACCCGGACACAGGTACTTCTTGCAACTTTTGTATGGGGAAGCGGGCAGAGGGGGGAGCGCTAGCGGAGGGGGTGGGGGGAATTTCCGACCCCCCCCGCGATCGGGGCATGCTCCCCCCTTATGCCTGCGACCCCATAGGGGGGCCGTATTCGGTCGAACAGGGCCCTGTTCGGCCGAACAGGGGCCCTGTTCGGCTAGTAATTTGGCAGTTCGGGCGAACGCGAACAGTTTGGCCGAACACCACCAGGTGTTCGGCCGAACTCGAACATCACCCGAACAGGGTGATGTTCTGCAGAACCCGAACAGTGGCGAACACTGTTCGCCCAACACTAGTTAATACAACATGCACGACCGCAACTTCAAGAGAAGTCTATTCTCTTTCCAAACACACAATTGGAGAACCTCACTCCCAAACAGTTCTCTGCTGCTTTATAAAGCCTGCAGGCTGCTTATAAGCCAATGAGAAATGCACAATGGCTATATGACCAGCAGGGGGCACCAGCGTGCAGGATATTCCCTCTCATCTGCCTCCCTCCTAACTAAACTGCATGGGATACTACAATAATTAAAAACAATGGTGCATGAGCCAGCCTGGGGCCCCGGGAACTCTCACTGCCCGGGGCCCCAGAACCAGCATCTAACACCATATGTGAGCGCAGCCAAGACCTTGGAGCTGCCACCTCCAAGGCCTGTCTCCTACTGCTCTAAAACTTACCAAACACACAATTGGAGAACCTCACTCCCAAACAGTTCTCTGCTGCTTTATAAAGCCTGCAGGCTGCTTATAAGCCAATGAGAAATGCACACATAATACACCTAGCCTGCAGTGATAATCAAGCAAAAGCTGAGCAAGTCAGCCAATTAGTAGGAGAGGGCTTCAGTTGCATATAGACAATGGCTATATGACCAGCAGGGGGCACCAGCGTGCAGGATATTCCCTCTCATCTGCCCCCCTCCTAACTAAACTGCATGGGATACTACAATAATTAAAAACAATGGTGCATGAGCCAGCCTGGGGCCCCGGGAACTCTCACTGCCCGGGGCCCCAGAACAGCATCTATCACCATATGTGAGCGCAGCCAAGACCTTGGAGCTGCCACCTCCAAGGCCTGTCTCCTACTGCTCTAAAACTTACCAAACACACAATTGGAGAACCTCACTCCCAAACAGTTCTCTGCTGCTTTATAAAGCCTGCAGGCTGCTTATAAGCCAATGAGAAATGCACACATAATACACCTAGCCTGCAGTGATAATCAAGCAAAAGCTGAGCAAGTCAGCCAATTAGTAGGAGAGGGCTTCAGTTGCATATAGACAATGGCTATATGACCAGCAGGGGGCACCAGCGTGCAGGATATTCCCTCTCATCTGCCCCCCTCCTAACTAAACTGCATGGGATACTACAATAATTAAAAACAATGGTGCATGAGCCAGCCTGGGGCCCCGGGAACTCTCACTGCCCGGGGCCCCAGAACCAGCATCTAACACCATATGTGAGCGCAGCCAAGACCTTGGAGCTGCCACCTCCAAGGCCTGTCTCCTACTGCTCTAAAACTTACCAAACACACAATTGGAGAACCTCACTCCCAAACAGTTCTCTGCTGCTTTATAAAGCCTGCAGGCTGCTTATAAGCCAATGAGAAATGCACACATAATACACCTAGCCTGCAGTGATAATCAAGCAAAAGCTGAGCAAGTCAGCCAATTAGTAGGAGAGGGCTTCAGTTGCATATAGACAATGGCTATATGACCAGCAGGGGGCACCAGCGTGCAGGATATTCCCTCTCATCTGCCCCCCTCCTAACTAAACTGCATGGGATACTACAATAATTAAAAACAATGGTGCATGAGCCAGCCTGGGGCCCCGGGAACTCTCACTGCCCGGGGCCCCAGAACAGCATCTAACACCATATGTGAGCGCAGCCAAGACCTTGGAGCTGCCACCTCCAAGGCCTGTCTCCTACTGCTCTAAAACTTACCAAACACACAATTGGAAAACCTCACTCCCAAACAGTTCTCTGCTGCTTTATAAAGCCTGCAGGCTGCTTATAAGCCAATGAGAAATGCACACATAATACACCTAGCCTGCAGTGATAATCAAGCAAAAGCTGAGCAAGTCAGCCAATTAGTAGGAGAGGGCTTCAGTTGCATATAGACAATGGCTATATGACCAGCAGGGGGCACCAGCGTGCAGGATATTCCCTCTCATCTGCCCCCCTCCTGACTAAACTGCATGGGATACTACAATAATTAAAAACAATGGTGCATGAGCCAGCCTGGGGCCCCGGGAACTCTCACTGCCCGGGGCCCCAGAACCAGCATCTAACACCATATGTGAGTGCAGCCAAGACCTTGGAGCTGCCCCCTGCTGGTCATATAGCCATTGTCTATATGCAACTGAAGCCCTCTCCTACTAATTGGCTGACTTGCTCAGCTTTTGCTTGATTATCACTGCAGGCTAGGTGTATTATGTGTGCATTTCTCATTGGCTTATAAGCAGCCTGCAGGCTTTATAAAGCAGCAGAGAACTGTTTGGGAGTGAGGTTCTCCAATTGTGTGTTTGGTAAGTTTTAGAGCAGTAGGAGACAGGCCTTGGAGGTGGCAGCTCCAAGGTCTTGGCTGCGCTCACATATGGTGTTAGATGCTGGTTCTGGGGCCCCGGGCAGTGAGAGTTCCCGGGGCCCCAGGCTGGCTCATGCACCATTGTTTTTAAGTCTATTCTCTTTCGACGGGTTTCCTTAACTGTGAAACCACAAGCCTGGTAAGGAAAAAATATTTTTTATGTGCATTGACAGAATAAACCTCTCTTGTTCTATCAATCTACAGTTGAAGGATTAGAAATCTCCAGTTTCAACTGCAATCTCAAACATAAAACGTCTTGTCAGTGCCGTCTGTTGGTATAAAAAATGGGGAAACCAATGAAGGCAGACATTTGAGCAGTAGAGATATAGCAGTATTTTTAAAGACTGAAGTAGTTAAGAGTTTAGTGCTATACCTGTGTAGTGCCTTACACAGGTATGCATTGTTGTTTGTGTTATATTCTCCTATAAAAGGCCCAACTCAAATTATTTTAGTTTTGCAAAATGTGGAACAGGAACTACAAGCACAAAAGTTATGTAACTTAAAACTTAAAAACTTTGCTTACAACAGATGATGCTCCCAAAGCTACCTCCCCCTAAACACAATAAAACCAAAAGTCAGAAATTTGCAGACAATACATAATAATAAATCAAACCTTGTATAGTGCTTTTCTTCTGTCAGAATCAAAGTGCTTGAGTGCAGCCAATAGAAGGGCGTGAGCACACTAACGCCCTTGTATCCCCCTTCTTTCCGTTACTCAGTATCTGTAATGCTGATATTTTTCTAAAAACCCAACAGAAGTGAGTTAGTGTGCTCAGGCCCTAAAAAGTGAAGAAAAGGGATGGTCAGTGAGATGCAAATACGTCCAAGCTAAAGCAAATTCTAAAGTGAAGTGGGAGAAATATGGTGCCTCCCTTTAAACAATTCACATTTCCTGGCTGTCCTGCTAAACCTCTGCTTCTAATACTTTTAGCCATAGGCCCTGAACAAGCATGCAGATCAGATAGAAAAAGGAAACGGAGAGTCCAAAATAGTGTAGTACGTTAGGTTGCAGGTGTTGTGTAATAGAGATGAATGAATTATACTCAAAAACGTGTTACCATTCCGGCAACCACTATATAATGAGATTAGACCTGCCCAAGGGTGGACTATAATATGAACTGTAAGTAGGAACAGAGGTACCAGTACAAGTATAAAATGAATTAAAAATGGGTTAAAAGAGGAGGTAGTGGTGGACTTATCTCCCCAAAGTAGACACAATTCTGTTGATTACTGTCAACAAGTAGCTTTTTTCATACATTCTACAATGCAATGCATTTCACAGGTTCAATCCTGCTTCATCAGGCAGTAATTGGAGCAAACTGTTGCAGTATGTCAGGAAACAAAGCGCCTCTGTGTGCACAGAGGCTCTTGGCATCCTGACATACTGCCAGCCCTTCTTTTGGTCAAACCATCGTCCCTTGAGGTTTTCAGTACTACTTAGCTGACATTGACACCGGCAGAATGTAAACCCTTCCTCCTCTTCCTTTTCTTCTTTCTTGTCCTCCTGGCCTGTGACTGTCGCTAAGCTTATAAAGTGTCCATTATCATAGACATATGTCCATTTGCCATGAAAATACAACTCTGTTTTACCACATCTGTCTAAACATTTTGGGAACAGTAGCTAAATTGAACACTATTACAATTTATATCTCACCTCAGAAAGTGCCAACAATAAATAAAGTAATGAAAAAAACACAAAACTTTAAAACTGTTTAAAAATGGAGGAGGGGTGGTTATTTACTTCCTCCAAGGAATAAAGCACATCATTCCAAAGTAGTTTATTTGGACACAAAAGACTGAGTGTCAAAATAAACTACTTTTGAATCATATGCTTGTTTCCTAGGAAGAGGTAACCAACCACCCCTCCTCCATTTTTTACTTTTTCAAGATTTTATCCTTGTTGGCGCCTCCTACACCGAATTACAGTTACCCACCTTGGTGGTGATTGCAGGGTATTTTTACCTTTTCTCCTCCTCTCTTGGAGAGTGATGACTAGCGATGATCAATGAGATACACTGAGTTTATGCAAATTCATGTAAACTGTATGCAAATTCAGGTTTAAATTGATTGGTCCAATTTCAAGCTGTATATATTTGCATAAAAATTACCTACATTTGCATAAGCTCATAAAATTTACATATTTCTTATCCCTAGTGATGACATTTAAAGAGAACCTGTACTGAGTAAAAATATTTTAAATAAACACATGAGGTAACTTCAAATGAACATTACATAGTTACCTTGCCATCAGTTCCTCTCAGAAGCTTACCATTTTCTTCTGACAATAATCCCTTCCAGTTCTGACAATATTTTGTCAGATCTGAACAATATCAGTTGCTGTCAGTAAAATATCAGTTGCTGTCAGTTATAGCTGAGAGGAAAACTGATGTACCAGGTAATGTCCATGTTTCCCTATGGCTCAAGTGGGTGATGTTACAGTTTAACTGTGTGCTGACCAGAACGCTGTTATGGGTGATGGCCATTTTCAAAATGGAGGACGGAAAATTCCCTTGATCACAGTGAACAAACAGGACGCAGGAGAGGAGAAAGACACTGAGGAGTAGACTACATGGAAGGTAAGTATGACTTGGGTATGCTTATTTTGACTTTTAATTTTCAGTTCAGGTTTTCTTTAATACCTGAGTGTAGGACGAGTTTATGATCGACACCTGCATCGCATCTTGGTGGCTCTTAAAGTGGCTCTTAAAGTGAACCTTAAGCCCCCCCAAAAAAATGAGTTTTACTCACCTGGGGCTTCCAATAGCCCCCTGCAGCTGTCCGGTGCCCTCGCTGTGTCTCTCCGATCCTCCTGTCCCCACCGGCAGCCACTTCCGGTTTCGCCGTCAGGACCCGATAGGCTGGGAACGCGAGTGATTCTTCGCGTTCCCAGCCACAATAGCTCCCTCTATGCTGCTATAGGACACGGCGAGGGCACTGGACAGCTGCAGGGGGCTATTGGAAGCCTCAGGTGAGTAAAACTGATTTTTTGGGGGGCTTAAGGTTCACTTTAAGCAACCTCATCTTGCGAGTATAATTCTACAATTATAGCTTTTGGTGAATCCTAACATGTTATAGCATAAGTGGATCTTGGTGTCTCCTCTTTTTGTTTTTTACAATTAATATCTGTATGTGTATGTAAGATTTTTCTACTGGATTCTACGGGACTGTAGTTCCTCTTCGTACTTTGGCTACTGAGCTACGTATCGTTAGAAAAACATAGATTCCAAAAGCGCAATACGAGGGAAAGGAATGCAGGCTTTTGCAGATTAGACCAGATCATTTAGCAAGCAAGCTTGGTGAGAGGTTAAGAACTGTATCCCTCGAGGTATTTTGAACAACAAAAAGCCTTAAATGTAATGCTCACATTTCTCCCTCCCTCCCTTCTGGGAATAACATCAATTTTCTCCATACAGACTTTCAGAAAATATTGTTCATGTTGTAGTGTGCTCCTGCCACTTCCTTAAGAGAACAGCATGTCTCACTCTTCCCTCATTCTCTAATGCATTTATACATTTCCCACGGCGGACTTATAGTGTGAAATTTGGCCTTAAGCTACAGTCCAAAGGACAAATATGGTTCCCAGAGGACGGTGGAGTGGTGGTCCACTTTTGCTAATTGCAACAGAGGTTTCATTTGCAGCTAAGTGCATTTTTATATTAGAACATGTAATGAAAGCATGAAGATAACCATGTAAAGGAAATAATGGAAATATTGCATTTAACCATGTCTTTCCTGTATTGCCAAAATCTACTGTATGCTTTATTTTTGTTATTTTATTCCAAGACTGAATGCATGTGATAACTACTTGAGAAGCTCAGAAATTCTATTACAATTGTTGCTTACTGTAAGGTGAAAATAAAACATGAATATGCTTTATTGTGTTATGCTAGAGTTTTCATTAAAATGTAACATTACTTAACCACTTCAGCCTTCAGTCGTTTTCCCTTTATGCATCCGAGCAATGTTCACCTCCCAATCATTAGCCTACAACTTTATCACTACTTATCACAATGAACTGATCTATATCTTGTTTTTTCCGCCACCAATTAGGCTTTCATTGGGTGGTACATTTTGCTAAGAAACTGATTCATTATTTCTCAGTTTTCGGCCATTATAGTTTTAAAATAATACATGCCTCCATAATTAAAACCCATGTATTGTATTTGCCTAATAGCCCCAGGTACTACACCGTTTAAATTATGTCCCTATCACAATGTATGGCGACAATATTTTATTTGGAAATAAAAGTGAATTTTTTTTCGTTTTGCATCCATCACTATTTACAAGCTTATAATAAAAAATATATAGAAATATTTCATCTTTACATGCATATTTAAAAAGTTTAGACCCCTAGGTAAATATTTACTTTTTTTATTGTAATGTTTTTTTTTATTAAACATTTTATATGGGTATTTTTGGGAGGGTGGGATGTAAATTGTAATTTTTTATGTAAATATCTGTTTATTTTTTTTACATGTAATTGTAGTTTTACTATTTGGCCACAAGATGGCAGTCATGAGTTTTTTTTTACAATTACGTCACTCTAAGCGTAACATGTACGCTTAGACGGACGTAGGGGGACGTAAGAGGTAGAAAAAGCGAGGCTTCCGAGAGAAGCCGGTGCTTTTTCTGCAGGGGAAAATGGATCACTGATTAGGCACCATGGCCCGATTCATTGATCCCTCGGCTAACGAACCGCAGGCCGGGAGCGCACGTCCGCAATTGGCCGCGGGAGCACACATAGCCTTCTGGACGTAGCCTCTACGTCCAGAAGGCTTAAATGGTTAAGGAAGTCACACACCATGTTAAATTCCCATTGCCAATAGTCAGCTGACTGTCGGTGTGGAAAATACACGCTAAAAACAAAAATCATCCGCGTTTTGTTGTTAGTGTGCATTTTCCACACACATCACCCGACAATCAGTGGGCTGTCAACAGAGAGAACTGAAAGTGGTGTGGGTAAAAGTGCATGCAGCAACTCCCCCCCCCCACACACACACACACATGCAGGAACCACACGAATGTGATCTAGCCCTTTGATTAAAGTGACACGGAATTGAAAAAAATTATGATATAATGATATGTATGTGTAGCACTGATAATAGAACATTAGTAGTAAATAAAACAGTCTCATATTTTAATTTTTAGATAACTTTATTTCAACTGCATAAGTCTGTCTTATTTGCAATTACAAGCTACACTCTGTATTATAAACAATAAAACAAATAGAGCTAATGACCCCTTTTGATCTCCCTGCAGTACAAATATTATCTAAATCTGAGTTTAGATAATGTGAGAGTTAGATATCGAAAGACCTATATTTTACTATTTGATTCATCCAGTGATAGTAGAAGGCAGGCATCAGATCTGTGTGCCAAAATTTCCAAGCGCTGTTATTACATGTATGCCCCAAAAGAAAAGTGTTACCCATATTTTGTGCTAATGATGGACATAAATTTAAGCATATGTAAGGATGGCACATAAATTATCTCACTCAGCATTGCTGAATGATTCATGACAGCAAAAGCGAGGAAGAACAGATCTTCCCAGGTACTCCCTAATGGCAAGCAGTCTAGCCTCTCTATTTTTGTAAGAAGGAGATCTATCATTAAAGAAATACAGGTTTGAATAGAACTCTCTGAATCTCCTGGCAATGTAAGGAGGCAAATTTAAAAGAGGTCCTTGTTTGTCTCTTATGCATCTTATATAATTTCCAGTCTGCCATTTACGAAGGGCCCTAGCAAGGTATTGTTGTGGTAAGTTTCCTTCTAGCTTCCAGCAACTGATCATAAATGAGCATCTTGGTTAAATCTGCCATATGAGTCTTTTCCAGCTGTCTGACCTCCTCAGCATAGTATTCAATAAGGTCTGTTTTCGGTTTTGTCAATTTATGTTTTTGAGCCATGAGAATGCTGCGTATTACACACTTGTGTGCTTGCCACACTGTAGTGACGGAGGAATTTGCAGTGTCATTATGTGCAAAATAATCTAATAGTTCATCAGTGACTATTTTGATTGCTTCAAGATCCGCCAATACTGAAGTGTCAAGACGCCAAACGTTAGAGTGTAGTATCTCTCTGGAGAAAGTAATTAAGTGTAATAGGAGAATGGTCAGATTTGGATCTAACCCCTATCAATGTTTTAGTGACCTTCAAGAGGTCAGATTGGGATATGAAAAAGTAATCCAGTCGGGAGAGGAGAATAGAAAGTAAAAACTTTTTCTGAAGAGTTAAAAGATCGCCAGGTGTCCACCACACTAAGGAGGGATAAATCATGTTTAATCCTATTAAGGATCGAGTGTCGGATAGCTGAATGGCCATTGGAAGTGTCTAATCTAGGGCAGAGAGCTACATTAAAATCTCCACCTAGGAACAGGATGCCTGAAGCAAACGTAAGACGTCGGTCAGTTAAATTAGCCATGAAACAAGCTTGGTTTGTGTTTGGGAAACAAGCATTACAAATTGTGACAGGGATACGGTTGAATTTCACTTTGATACAGACATATCTGACACCCTCATCAGTCAGGAAAGCCTCCTCCTGCCAATTTAGATGTCGTTATAAAAGGATCTAAATTCCTTTAGTTTTCCCCTCGGTATTCACTGCATGGTACACCTTAGTGTAAACGTTACTGTGGAAATCTTCTTTTGTCCTCTTCATCCCTGGCAGTGAATCCGAATACCTGAGTGGAGAATCTTGGCCTCCAAGATTTTGTCTATGCTTATGATCAAACTAACCCCATCTGCCAAGGCCCCAAAAGCATTGGCAATGATAGCGGAACATCAGTAACCAACAGAACTCCTCTACATCAAGTCCTTTACACCAAACATTACATTTTTGCACCAGTTTGCAGGAAGTGAACTCACAGCACCCATATACTGAAGTAAGAAAAAAATAAATATTAACATTCAGTGATAAAATTATTTGTACACTGTCGTCATATGTTAATAAAACCTAAAGCAGAGTTACCCTTTAAGTACAAAATGAAAGACCAGCACAATTCTCTGCATGACTAATCCGACTGGTATCATCTATTCATCTCTACGCTGATGCACTCAACAGCACAAAACACTTCATATGTTATTTCATCTTTTCAGATTGTAATTGGTCCTGCTTAAATGTGGATTCTGTGAACTGCCAATAATGAAACACTTTTGTTGGCTTGAATGGGATCAATGCAGTGCAATATGACTACCAGCATGGAATCGCAAACCTACAGATTGAAAACATCCACATAAGCAATAGTAATTACAAGTAAATCACGTAATCAAACAGTGGTGCACAGGAACAACAGATAAGGTAAGTATTAAAATAGTAAAAATAGCAAAGATGAAATTAAATGTCACACTAGAGCAAATAAAAATCAGGAAGTAAGGTAAGCAAAAAAAAGAAAAAAAACTGGTATCAACGCCACACTGGGGCTAGCAAAGAAGAGTAGACATAAAAGCAAAGCAGCCTACACTAGGGCATTTGATCCGTATTCCCTAGGATCAGTGGGACCATCTTATTCATGGTGCCTCTGCAGGCTTACTACTGTACAGCGCACTAAATTTAGAGTGATCATAGGATTCAAAGAGATTTGATAATTTATTTAAATATCAAAGCAAGAGTCTGAGAAGCCTTTTGTGGCTCCACTAACCCTCAGAGATTTTCAAAAACAAAAGAGTTGCAAGTGGAAGCAACTATTCTGAAAGCCAATGAAAGCGGACAGCCAATGCAGGGAATTCCAGAAGGAATTAAAATGCTAAACATTAAAATACTGGTTTTCTTATTTCCAGTGTTTAACTGCTATCAGAAATAATACGGTCTTTACAATGAACAATGAAATTCTGTCTAGCTTCTACATTTAAATACGATATCCATTAATTCTTGTGCTCTCATGCATCCTAAACGACAAGATGCATTCATGACTGCATGTAAGACCTTGGATCGTAGTAGTGACCTAGGAGGATAATAATTTTGAGGAACAGAATATCCTCCAGCCAAATGGAAAGCACTGCTCCTCCTACAACATCCAGGATTTTGGCTGTCATGATGCATTCTCACCAAAGTCCCTTGAGCCACACCTTCATAAAATTAGGTTGAATAGCATTGCAGTGCTGCCCCATTCACTTTCGATGCACTTATTCTCCCAACACCACATGTATCTGCAAACATTATCTACTTCATGCCTTAGTCAAGCCCTCTTCCAAAAACAGTGCATAGTGGGAAGAAAAACAGAAATAACCCTTTCAATCAAAGTAAAATTACAGATGGCATCAAGTGAGGCAGGGCCTGCTGGAGTGTTAGTGCAGTATGCCTCCTCCAGAACATCCTTGGAACCAGGCAGTGGCCTGCCCCCGTGCTGCGCCACCATGCCTGCCCCAGTTCCTTCCCGTCACTCAGACCTCATATCAGCGGTGACCAAAGAGAGGGAGAGGGTCCACAGTGACCGCGGACATGGAGCACTTCATATGTGGAAGTGATGTCATTGGTCACTTCCTGCATGTGAAGTGTGCCGCACAGGTACTGTGTACCCTCTCTCTCTCCGGTTGCTGGTGATCTGAGGTGTGTGAGTAATGGAGAGTCCACTGACTTTGCCATGGGTGCCATATTGCCCAGATATGCCCCTGGAACCAGGCCAGAAGAAGCAGATTTCATTACTGAATCATCAGGAACTTGGTGAGCATCAGGGAGTAAGGCATCTTTTTACTGAATGTGGAGATGAACACTGTAGATTATGGGCTCACAAAGGCAGAATCCTCCCCCAGTCAGATTTCCTGTTACGACTGTCAAATGAACATACAACTGCAAAGGATAGAGTTATATACATAAAAATAAGGGAAAAAAACTTGCTATCTGCTTTAAGGAGCATTACACATAGGTGATAAATGCATCAGCATTACAGTGCACAGACTCACTAGTGATGGGAGCAGTATTCATGTTATTGGCTGTTTATCTAATCTATATGCATTTAGGGAATTCTTTGATAGTCATGGCTTCACTACCTTTGTGTCATATGGAGGAGTCAAGACAAAGCATATTAATAAAACGTATGAATTCCTATTAACTTCTAGATTAGACACAATGCAGGAACATGCCGTATAATAGTGACCTTGTCATACCATATGGCGCTAAGCTTACTTTACAGGCTGGGTGAGAGCTTCATATTGTCATCAGATAGAGGGTTTCAATCTCCTTTTTTTGTAAAAAAAAAAAAAAAAAAAAATGCATTCCAATAGATGCCTAGTAACTATACTGCTGATAGTCCCATGATGTGAACTGAAAACACAAAGGAAGTGTTTCAAGAAGCCACAGTTGAGAAGTCAAGAACCTGAAATTTCACCAAAGTAAAATGGTAACAAATGTGAATATGGGGTGAGATAATAAGCAGCAGTCACTGCTTATCAATATCATTGCATCATTTTTAAATACTGTTATCAGTCAGTGTGAGTTGGATTCTAAAACACTACACTTTAGGTGAAAATAAACTATGGATCTATTTATAAAGGCACTTGAAAGGCGTACAAAGTTTGCATGTTTCTCATTTAAAAAAATTGCCACTTTACATCATTTTTTGCATCTTAAATGGAAAAAAAAATAAATGACATAAGTACCATAGAAGAGCTAGCACTAAGCAGTGACTGCCAATTAATCCCAGTCACTAATCATTGTCCCTGTTGTTGTTCTGCTATCGCATTGGCCAACACGGTCACATCATTTGACCGAATAGCAGGGGTGCTGCTAAGGTCTTTGTGCCCGCAGGGCATCAATTGTGTACCCCCCTTCCAGTCAAAGGCCAATTTTCACAAAAAGGTAGCCCTCCAGTTTAGCTAGGTAGCGAAAGAATCAACCCCTCAGTATAGGTAGCCAACCCGAGTATAGGTAGCCTAGCCCCCCCCCACCCCATTATAGATAACAACTCCAATATAGGTAGCTAAGGTTTCCTCCCAGCATAGGTTGCAACACCCAGTATAGGTAGCCAAGGTGTCACCCTAGTATAGGCAGCCACCCCAGTATAGGGCATTGGTGTCATTGGGAGTATGTAGCCTCCTGCTGCCTCCTCATCCTCACACTTGCAGATCAGCAAGGACCCGGAGAGTGGAGAGCAGTGCACAGTAACAGTGCGGCAAATTTCAAATGCAGGAAATGAGCAATGACCTCACTTCCACATCTGAAGTGTGCTCTGTGGTGCCTGTGCTCCTCTCCCCTCTGTTGATGTTGCTGCTGATCTAAGGTCTGTGTGTTAGTGACGGGCAGGTAATGGCAGCCATACAAGTCACAGAGTGGCCCTGGCAGCATGGGAGGCCCCTACTGCGGTTGAGGCGCCAAGCTTGGTTTGCCTGTGCCAAGCAGCACCCCTGCATAACAAAGTTATTTTCTGTTCAGCAGCAGCCAAAAACATCTCAGCATGATTTTTGTTTGTTTCATTTTTGTTTGTTTTTCCAAAAAAAGACATTAAATGTTTATACAGCGGATGCAGCATTGCAGGGCAATGTATAATGTTCATCTTTACTGCAATATTATAAAATTTCCTTTTCCATGTCAAGTCTTTCAATCTGAGCCACAAGAATCTGGAGCTGATCTGTGTGTCTGGCACGAAAAGAGTGGTGTAGCTAAACAAAGCATATATAAAAAGATCTGTTTTTCTCACTGAGTTAACAGCAGGTGAATTGATTCAGGAAAGCTGTCACTACATTTAAAATGACAGCCTAAAATTATCTGAGCATTTTTCAGTATAATAGTAAAACAGTGGAAACATATAACAGTTTTTGACACTCAGAGACAGACAGCAAACCAAACATATACAGTATCTGTGGCCATTTGTAACATTCTTTCTAATGAACAACCAATTGAGAGAAAGAAAATCTCACACATACAATAAAGCAGCAAGCAGGCACAACTGTTTTCATGTGAATGGATGTAAGTCTTGAAATCGGTTTAGCTCAGAGGTGAGAAAGGCATTAACAGCTCCCTTTGACAAGGCCATCCCCTCGCTGACATAATTCAGGGTTTTTGTCTCAATTTCTCCTATGTGAAGTTTAAATTAATTGGACGGCTTACTTAATTGAATTCACCTGTCAAATTCCAGATGAAAATGTTTTAGCAGGAAGGAACAGACTATTTCAGAGGCTGTGTTGAAGGAAACAGGGAAGACAATTTTTACACACTTCTTCCTGGACACTGTGACAGCAGAACATTGGCAATTGGAGATTTTACAGTGACATTTACTTCTGCCAGTTTAGCATAATAAGCAATGCTAGAATAATAAGCAATGTCTCTTATGAAAGCTAACCTATAATTAAACTGTTCCTACACTAATATGAAAGCATTCACAACTGCTCCGTTTTAAAAGATGCTATAATGGAAATACAGTATACTGTTCTAAAACAAGGAATGGTTTCAGTAACAAAATACAAGGTAATCACAAACAGAGGGGGGGACCCCCTAGCTAAAGTGCCAATTGGTAGGTTTGAGGAAATACTTGAGACTAAAACACAAGTCTGCCTAATATCTGCCATGGAAACACAAAGATTGAGGTAGTAACCACATTCAAATTATTATTATTATTTTATTTATAAAGTGCCAACATATTACACAGCGTTGCACAATAGATACATGGGTTAACATACAAGGTAGGACATACAGGAAACTCACAACAAAACAAGATCATGCAAATGATTTGATAACAGTAAGGTGTCATAGGTCAAAATAGAGACTGTTCTAGTCCACAAGAGGGGTGATTGTCAGTAAAATTGCATAACCAAGCTGGAAACACTAGGGAGGAGGGCCCTGCCAGAGACTTACAATCTAAAGGGTGGGGGTGGAGACAATAGGTGCATCTGTTGAGAGGGTGTCTAACAGAACGTATTATGGTGCTGGTGTAGGGGGGTATGCGAGCATGAAAATATGAGTCTTGAGAGCTTGTTTTTACGTATTAAAGGTGGGGGCGAGTCTGATGGCTGGTGGGGGCGAGTTCCAGAGAGTAGGGGCAGCCCTGGCAAATTCCTGCAATCGTGCATGCGACTGAGATATGCGTGGTGCGACTAGGCGCAGGTCATTGGAGGATCAGAGGGGGCGGGCTGGTATGTGCCTGTGGACCAGATCAGAGATGTAGGTCGGGCAGGTCTTGTGCACGGATTTGTAGGCCAAGCACTGGATTTTGAAATTGATCCTAAAGCTGATGGGGAGCCAGTGTAGGGCTTTACAGAGCGGAGTCGTAGAGGTGCTGCTATGAGAAGAATGTATCAGACTGGCTGCCGCATTCATTACTGATTGAAGTGGGGCAGTACGGTTAGAGGGGAGGCCAGACAAAAGAGAATAGTCTAGGCGAGAGATGACAAGGGCGTGGATAAGGAGTTTAGTGGTTTTAAGGGACAGGTCTTGGAGATGTTGCGGAGGTGGAAGTTGCAGGATCGGGCAATACCTTGGATGTGGGGTGTAAAGGAAAGTTCAGAGTCCAGGGAAACGCCTAGACAGTGGGCTTGGGAGGTAAGGCGGATGGTAGTATTTTCGATAGTGATGTGCAGGTCTGGGAGGGGTGCAGCTCTGTGGGGTGGGAATATTAGAAGCTCAGTCTTGTCCAAATTAAGCTTCAGGTACCTGGCGGCCATCCAGGAGAAAATGGATGTGAGGCAGGCGGAGACTTTGTCCATGGTAGAGGAGGAGAGATCTGGGGTGTGGAGGTATATCTGGGTGTCATCGTCATACAGGTGGCAATTGAAGCCCATGGAGGAGATGATTTTGCCAATTGAGTTGGTATAGAGTGAGAACAGTAGTGGTCCTAGGACGGAACCTTGAAGAACACCAACTGAGAGGGGTGTAGGAGTGGATGAGGAGCCATTGAAAAATGTGAAGGAGCGGTTGGAGAGGTCGGAGGAGATCCAGGCTAAGGCTAGGTCCTGAATGCCCATTAACTGCAGGGAGTGGAGGAGGAGGGAGTGGTCAACAGTGTCAAATGCCGGGGAGAGGTCCAGGAGGAGCAGGATGGAGTATTTACCTACGGCTTTGGCAAGAGCAAGGCCATTGACCACTTTGTTGAGTGCTGTTTCTGTAGAATGGGCTGTACAAAAACCAGATTGCAGAGGATCGAGAAGGGAGTTGGTCAGGCGTTGGTGGGCCAGGCGTTCAAGAATTTTCGAGGCAAAAGGGAGGAGGGAGATAGGGTAATGTATACCCTACTAGGGACCGTTTGGGTGGTTGCTGACTCATAATCTAAACCAGTCTTTCTTAACCACTTCAGGGCAAGAGCAATTTTCAAATATTAGTGCTACTCCCATTCAATTGCCAATAACGTTATTACTACTTATCACACCTAAATGATCTACATATATATCGTTTTTCTCAGGACAAATTAGGCTTTTAGTGTGTGATCATTATGTTTAGTAATTACCTTATTTTCTGTACATTTTAGATGGAAATAAGGGAAAAAATTGAAAAAAAAAACACGATTTCTCCCTTTACATTTATTATAGCTTTACAATAAACAGCGCTAACTAGAAGTTAAACCACACATTTTATTTGCTTATTCATCCTAATTATTACAACATTTAAATTATGTTCCTAGTACAATGTACGGTGACAATATTGTATTTGGAAATAAAGGTGTCTTTTTTCTGTATTTTGCTTTCTCATTGTACACTATCCATGATTATGAGATCTTATTTTCAAAAATAACAGTAAAATACACTTAGGGCATACATATTTAAAAAGCCAAGTTTCTAAAGTAACAATATTTGTTTTTTCTTTTATATTCTGTTACTTTGTTTTCATTTTAAAAGTATTTTATTTTGGTACATAATATGTGAAAATTGAATTGCTTTTGATTCAGTTTGTGACTAAAAAGAATACACATAACATGGGCCTCAACCCTAAAACTCTCTAAACTCTATTTTACTACTTATCACGGTTAAAATGTTACCACATATGTCTCTTGTAGTTTTGCTAAACTTTGCCAAGTTTGATCACAATTTTGAAAATGACTTTTTATGTTGGATTGAGTTTGTCCCTGCCTATTTATGTGACGTGGGCCCAAGCTTTGAGGCACGCCAAAATGTATTCTAAACTCGTCATGGTTAAAATGATACCACATGTGCCTTATTTAGTAACAGCCCCTGCACTTGGCTGCAGAAAGAATGATTACACAAGTACCAGACGAACCCGACAGTAATGATCATCAGCTCACCTGGGAGGAAATCTTTTTTCGCAGCATGAATCTGTGTTTTCAAAACTTGTGTCAAGTGCCCTGGGGGTCTCATTACAGAAGAAGAAGAAGAAGCCCTGCTATGCACCCTTGTCTCCTCTCTCAGAGTATGATACTGCCCAAGGCTGGAGACTCAATTCCACTGTGCTCTCTGCAGCCAAAAGCAGGGGGGACGAGGTGTTCAAACCCCCCCTAACTTGGGAACGAAGCATTACACCAACTTGGGACCTGGTGCAAAGGAAAGCCAGGGCTTTCAGCTGGTTAAATGGTTAGATAGTGGTAGGGCAGCAAATAGAACTTTTACAAAAAGCTGCCAAACTCTGCAGATGGGATAATAGGTGAGTACAGAGTTCCTCTTCAAAGAGGTACTTTAACCCAGGATTGAACGTCATCCAAATCAGTAGCCGGTACCCCCTTTCCCACAACAAATCTTTCTCCAATAGATAGTCTCCTGTCTGTGAGCCTCATTGCATTGTGGGAAAAAACAGCTGTTCCCAACTGTGCATAGGACTCTAAATAAAACATTTCATTGACTGAGATCACCTGGCAGGACTAAAGAGGTCGCTAACCTGTGATATATTTCAGAGTGTACCGTAAATTGGGTTGCGGAAAGATTTTACAATGGGCAAACACACAGTAAATAATTTATAAATGAATATTGTAAAAGAATAAGCAATTGTATTTAATAAACTTTTTTCACTACAGTTCCTCTTTTTACAGAAAGTAATTTCAGGTCATCACTTCCAACACATATCAAAAAAACAAGAACATTGTAGCCCTTTAAGAGAGGGGAGTGTGATGTGGAAATGTATTTAACATGTGTAATGTAAAATTAGCATGGTAGGCTAAAATTCGCTTTGAAGTTAGCATTGTGGAACTAAAACGGCGCATAGAGGCCTAAAGCGAGCCTTTGGTCGCATGTACTAGCGTTGCTTGGGGACCAGGCATACAAAGCGGAGAACCTTCTGGAAACGCCGCGTAAGCAGAGAGCGAGTCAGCGCAGGCGCAGTAGGCAGAGTGGCGCGAGACACAGGCTGAGGGAACTGGTTATAACCAGTTCTCCTCAGAGCGCGCAAGTCAGTCAGGTGGCGGTGAGCGAGGGGAGCAGAGGCCCAGACCGGAGCAGGGGAGTGTGATGTGGAAATGTATTTAACATGTATAATGTAAAATTAACATGTTAGGCTAAAATTCGCTTTGAAGTTAGCATTGTGGAACTAAAACGGCGCATAGAGGCCTAAAGCGAGCGTTTGGTTGCATGTATTGGCATTGCTAGGCGACCAGGCATACAAAGCGGGGAACCTTATAGAAGCGCCGCGTAAGCAGAGCGCGTAAGTCAGCACAGGCGCAGGAGGTAGAGTGGCGCAAGACAAAGGCTGAAGGAACTGGTTATAACCAGTTCTCCTCAGAGCGCGCAAGTCAGGCAGCGGTGAGCGAGGGGAGCAGAGGCCCAGACCGGAGTAGCGGTAGCAGCCACCCCATGAGGCAGAGCGGGGGCCCGGCGGCAGCTAAATGGACACACATCAGAGAGAGGCCAGTCAGATGGGACAGAGACCAGGCGGTAGCTGAAAGCTTTAAAGAGAACTAAGGCCAGATCCAAGCCAGTGCGCAGAGAGAGAGAGAGAGAGAGAGAGAGAGACTGTTGAGACAGATGAGTATTAGAATTGTCTTTGCCACAGACTGTGATCAGAGTAGTAGCCGGTAGCAAGTGAAGAGAGCCAGGATTCAGTGATGGTTATCTGAGAGAAAGTGACAGTTAACCACAGCATACTGAATTTATCCTCTGATGAACGTGGTGATATTAGGATCTGCCTGCTTGATATATTCTTAAAGAAACAGTAACTTTGAGAAGATAAACAGTTCATTTCTGCAATTCAGCACTGTATTGCCTAAAGAAACAGAGACTGTGTCCACGTTACAGTTAGTGTGAGTGAACGTTGTTGCCTAGAGAGTAAAGGCCTCTGTCAAGCCCTCATTTGATATATAGCTCAGCCACTAGAAGTGATTGTAATTCAGAGACATATTGCCTGTCAGTCTGCAGAAGTTACTCAATCTATGTATTAACAGCCTGATATTCAAGTAAAACATAAGTGATATCTGCTCTACCTAAGTTCAAGATTTGTGCAGGAGAGAGAGAGACAGAGCTTAAAGATAAAGAGAACCTGTCAGTTAAACATAACAAGTTCTATTATCCTGTCAGCAGAAAAGGAGAAGATTTGTGATGGAGTTACTCTGCATCTAGTGATACTAAAGAGAACTACAGTAACCAAGAAAGTAGCACCTGATAGAGAAAAGGAGTTAAACAGAGTTGGTGATTCAAGTATTGCAATTGCATAAGCTGGAGCTTTGTTGAGTGTGAAATCAAAACAGCCAAAAGAGAGAGTATTCCTATGACATATAGATCTTGGTGCTATATCTGGGTGCATATATGCTTGGTGCTATATCTAGAATTTATATTTGTGTTGAGAGTTATTACTGGTTGAGGAAGTTATCAGTTGACCATTGTTGGGTCACAAATAAATTCTTGATATTCACATTTGAGTCAGTGTCTGGTGGATTCCTCTCAGTCGGGGCAGAACACAAGGATAAATCGGGTTACACTATCACATCAGGACAATAGGTAGAGCCTTGCAAATTAATCTTTTTTAACACTTGTTGTACCGCACCATATCTTAATCTATTTACAGTGGGTTGCAAAAGTATTCGGCCCCCTTGAAGTTTTCCGCATTTTGGCACATTACTGCCACAAACATGCATCAATTTTATTGGAATTCCATGTGAAAGACCGATACAAAGTGGTGTACATGTGAGAAGTGGATCGAAAATCATACATCATTCCAAACATTTTTTACAAATAAATAACTGCAAAGTGGTGTGTGCGTAATTATTCAGCCCCCTGAGTCAATACTTTGTAGAACCACCTTTTGCTGCAATTACAGCTGCCAGTCTTTTAGGGTATGTCTCTACCAGCTTTGCACATCTAGAGACTGAAATCCTTGCCCATTCTTCTTTACAAAACAGCTCCAGCTCAGTCAGATTATATGGACAGCGTTTGTGAACAGCAGTTTTCAGATCTTGCCACAGATTCTCGATTGGATTTAGATCTGGACTTTGACTGGGCCAATCTAACACATAGATATGTTTTGTTTTAAACCATTCCATTGTTGCCCTGGCTTTATGTTTAGGGTCATTGTCCTGCTGGAAGGTGAACCTCCGCCCCAGTCTCAAGTCTTTTGCAGTCTCCAAGAGGTTTTCTTCCAAGTTTGCCCTGTATTTGGCTCCATCCATCTTCCCATCAACTCTGACCAGCTTCCCTGTCCCTGCTGAAGAGATGCACCCCCCGAGCATGATGCTGCCACCACCATATTTGACAGTGGGGATGGTGTGTTCAGAGTGATGTGCAGTGTTAGTTTTCTGCCACACATAGCGTTTTGCATTTTGGCCAAAAAGTTCCATTTTGGTCTCATTTGACCAGAGCACCTTCTTCCACATGGTTGCTGTGTCCCACACATGGCTTGTGGCAAACTGCAAACACAGACTTCTTATGCTTTCTGTTAACAATGCCTTTCTTCTTGCCACTCTTCCATAAAGGCCAACTTTGTACAGTGCATGACTAATAGTTGTCCTATGGACAGAGTCTCCCACCTGAGCTGTAGATCTCTGCAGCTCGTCCAGAGTCACCATGGGCCCCTTGATTGCATTTCTGATTAGCGCTCTCCTTGTTCGGCCTGTGAGTTTAGGTGGATGGCCTTGTCTTGGTAGGTTTACAGTTGTGCAATACTCCTTCCATTTCTGAATGATCGCTTGAACAGTGCTCCTTGGGATGTTCAAGGCTTTGGAAATCTTTTTGTAGCCTAAGCCTGCTTTATATTTCTCAATAACTTGATCCCTGACCTGTCTTGTGTGTTCTTTGGACTTCACGGTGTTGTTACTCCCAATATTCTCTTAGACAACCTCTGAGGCCCTCACAGAGCAGCTGTATTTGTACTGACATTAGACTACACACAGGTGCACTCTATTTAGTCATTAGCACTCATCAGGCAATGTCTATAGGCAACTGACTACACTCAGATCAAAGGGGGCTGAATAATTATGCACACACCACTTTGCATTTATTTATTTGTAAAAAATGTTTGGAATCATGTACGATTTTCGTTCCACTTCTCATGTGTTCACCACTTTGTGTTGGTCTTTCATGTGGAATTCCAATAAAATTGATTCATGTTTGTGGCAGTAATATGACAAAATGTGGAAAACTTCAAGGGGGCTGAATACTTTTGCAACCCACTGTATATCCTAATATACAATGGAACCCATTGTTTTATTTTTGTTCTGGAAATTTAATCTAATATCCTGTTTTTTAACACTGTACAGTGATATTTTCGGATTATAAGGGGCCAAACTATTTTCCATTTTAATCACTTAATGACAAGCTGACTTATAAAAACGTCCTGCTAGAGCTTCCTAATGGCTCCAGGACGTTTTTATGCACATGAAAATAGTGAAAAAACTCACCAAAGAAAAAATACACCTTTATTTCCAAATTCTATATTGTCGCCATACTTTGTACTAGGGACATAATTAAAATCGTGTGATAACCAGAACAAATAGGCAGATAAAATGTGTGGGTTTTATGCACAGTAGCAGAATTTATATTGAAACTATAAGGAATGAAATTGAAGAAATAGTGTATTTTTTTCCTTGTAATTACTGAAAACAAATATTAACCCCAAAAAGCCCAATTGGTGGTGAAAAAAAACAAGATACAGATCATTTTATTGTGATTATTAGTGATTAAGCTATTGGCAAATGAAAGGGATAAGCACTGAAAGGTGAAAATCGCTCTTGTCCGTTAGGGTAAAAACGCCTTTTGGGTGAAGTGGTTAAGCTTAAAGTTTACCAGAGCTGTAAAACAAGAAGATTTGATACTCACCCGCGGCTTCCTCCTGCAGCATAAAACCGTTCCACCTCCCACATCATCCTCCTGCAGTCTGCTGTTCAGCGGCAATCACCTCTGGTAATAGGCTCAGTTAGGTCCAGTCTGGGTCTTCTGCACATGCGCAAATCTCCCGCACATGCGCACTAGACCCGGACTGACGCGACTGAACCAATTACCAGGGCTGATTATTTATAATGAGTGGAGAAGAGTGAACCTGCTTATTAACGGTAAAATACCGCTCACCCCTGGTGAAGAACAGTGCTGGAACTAGGATCTGGATTCCAGACAGCAACTAAGAACAAACAAAAGGTTTCCGCACTTGTCCAAACTGGTTCCACTTTATTCAGCATCAATTATTTTGTGTAAAAGTTGTTAGCTTTTATATGATGCTGGATACGTGCTGAATAAAGTGGAACCAGTTTGGACAAATACAGAATCCTTTTGTTTGTTCTGTGAACCTGCTTATTACTTGTCTCCTGTACAGTTTTTTTTCTTTTGCCTTATTCGCAAGTTATAAAAGGGAAAGGGTGATAACAGCTAATTTTAAAATGCCTTTATTTTTACGGGTGCAGCATCAGCCACATTTCTTCTACTGAAATGAATGTCTGGCCTAGTTACAATAGTGTGGAACTCTTTTTGCAACCTCCACTAACCCCTTTATGAGAAAGAGATACTGCACTCCACTGGAACAATATATTCACACTATCAGGGGATCGCAGCAATGAACAGGGTCACTCCACCCTTAGTAGAACATTTATCTCAAAAGATCACTGCGCTTGCTTGCACCCTGTAAAGAAATCAGAGAATGCACATAGTGCCCAGTACTGCCTTCAAACAGGCTACGATGAACACCCCGTGCCGCACTCCAGGGGGTAGTGCCACCACCAGATTAAGGGTAAATCTCCCAGCTCCCCCTATGTGGGTGCACTCACCGGAAGCGCGTCTTGCTTTATTGCATATCACATCCACTCTTGCCAGCCAAGGAGTAGATTCAGCATGTGGCAATAAAATCCATTTATTTAAAAGTTGCTCTTTAAAATGCAGGCTTACAGGTTGTCATACAGCTCCTACCGCGGATACCATAGTGCAGCATGATCACCTGTTCCTCCTGCTTCCTACTTCCTGCTCGGACGTCAGCGCGCCTCCGACTCCGCGTTTCATCACACTCCGTGACTCATTCAGGGGCTGGAGATCGCACCAAACGTCGGAACTAAAATCCCTGCACCGCGCCTCCTACGCTCAGAGTTCCGCCCGCCGCACCGCCCTCTACTTGTTGCTAGGCAGCCTACAGAGTGTGCTGGCTATAGTATAATCGCGGTGCAGCACAGTATTGTAATCATACAAACACTAAAATCATTACAGACCTTACAATTCACAACAATCAATATTATAGACTCTCTTCATGGAAGAATTAACCAGATATTCCGTTCCTATACATTTATATACATTTCCTTACTAAGACATCATTGCTGCATATAAACATAGATTCCTTTATAATATAACATACATTCTCATCAATAAACTCCTAACCTTACTACAACTTATTATTTCATAACCCTTTGTGTGTATACTAAGCACTACATATTCCTAAGTATTACACTGCATATACCAGTATATCTCCACTCGCATATACCACCTATCCTTTCTCATACATTTAAAGTGACCTTACTCCCCATAAGTGCCAATGCATCACCCTCAATTATATACTACATGTCACCCTAACATACATATACCAGTATAGCTCCACGAATATATCCCACTTCCATCCCTTATACAATTAGAGTGGCAGTACACCTAATAAGTGCCCACTATCTATTCATATAGAAATCTCAGTGTATACCCTCAGACATCAAGAAGTGGTGCACTACATGCAAATTACCCAAAACAAACCCTTTATGCCACCAAGTGCATCTACACTAATAGATTTAAAGGTGAATATACCTCCCACAAACCAACTATTCATATTCATCCCTCCTCCTGAATATAAGTGGCAGTGCACACCTCTCGTGCTCCATTACTTCTTCATCATCTTATAACGAACAATTTACAAAGTGATAATATTCCCATTATCCCATAATTAACTTACCAAATAGTTTCTATAACACCCTCTCTCCAATCTATGCAAATAATAGCGTTCTAACCCTCAGTCGAGGTTGTGATATACCATCACAATATAACTAGAGCTCCCTCACTGCATATCCAACACTTCACAACTGTGCCCCCTCATCACCTTTATAATATCCACATCCTGGTACACATCAAACCGAATAGTGACATATATTCTAATCCCTTAGCCTTCTTACTCATTTGCAATGAAGCAATTAATGTCCAGCTCAATGTTGAGTCCTCTTGAAATGAGAGTCCCCAACCTATGTATCCACTCTGTCTCTTTTTTACACAACTGCTGCAGTCTATTTGACCCATTCCAGTGCGATTGTACATGCTCGACTGCTACAGTTTTGAGACATAGTGGATCCTTAGCATGTGCTTCCAAATAGTGGGCCGACACACTATGCCACCTGTATCCCTTTCTAATGCTATACATATGTTGGTACAGCCTTTTCTTCAGTGGCTGTGTAGTCCTGCCCACATATTGTTGAAAACACCCACATGTTAAAACATATACCACATATGTAGTTGCACATGTCCTAAATTGCCTAATTTTAAAATCTTGTTGGAAGAAGTTTGATCTAATAACATCTGTCGACACACTAGATGTTTCACTACAGATGCAACACCCCCTACACACATGGTAACCCGGTCTCTGCCATGGAACAACATTTCTACGAGGTGGATCGACACAACTGGGTACAAATATGTCCCTCAAGTTCGGCGCTTGCTTATAAATAAACTTAGGCTTACAGGGGACAATAAGATTGAGTTGACCATCCTGCTGTAGTACTGGCCAATGTTTACAAAATATTCTCTCAACCTCTTTATACTGTGCATTAAAGGTAGATATAAACGGAATCTCAGGTGGTTTCCTTTGCCCATTGGTGTTCCCCTCTATCAACCTTACCCTATACATCCCTGCTACCTCCTTTTCTAATTTCCCTATTCTTTGGGGACTATACCCCTTTTCCACAAAGCGTTGCATTGAGATGGACGCTTGATTATGATAATCCATCATCCTAGAACAATTCCTTCTGACTCTTTGGAGTTGGCCTCTAGGGATCGCTTTTATCCAAGAGGGGTGATGGCAGCTCGTTGTCGGTAAAAATCCATTGCGATCCGTTTTCTTAAAAAAACATCGGGTGGAGAGTCGACCATCTTCTTTAAAGATGGTAAGATCCAAAAAATCAATACTTGATAGGCTCATTACTGCCTCCAGCTTAATGTTGGGGTACAGAGAGTTAATGGTTTCCAAATATTCACACCATTCTTAAACAGAGCCTTCCCAGACTATAAACAGATCCTCAAGGAATCTACGCCCCTCCACCACCCCTCCTCGGCATATCCGTATGGCTTCCTTTTCCCATCTCGACATAAATATATTAGCATAAGGGGCCCCCATAGCGCAGCCTTTAATCTGTACAAAGAATTCGCCCTTGTGCCGGAAATAATTCCTGGACAAGGCGAATTCCAAGAGTCTCACCAAAAACTCTATCTGTGTCACATGCAGGGTTCCCTCTTTCCTTAAGGCTTCCTCAACTGCTCTCACACCACCCCAATGATCAATATTGGCGTACAATGATGCGACATCTGCCGTTACCAGCAGTGCCGCATCATCTGCCCTCATCTCTTCCAAAACCTCTAGGGTGTGGGCTGTGTCCTTTAGAACCCGAGGTAATTTTCCCATCTCTGGCTGCAGAAAAAAATCTAGATGCCTGCCCACTCTGTACGTAATGGAATCTATCCCATTAATAATGGGCCGTCCCTTTAACTGACACAGCCTGATCCAGCACTGAAGAATATTGGTTCAGGATCTGGCCTCTGCTGAAGGCATTGCAGTCATTTAGGGCCCTTTTCCACCGGCAGAAGGGATGTGATGCGACTATCGCGTTGCCCCGTATCACTTCTGCTTCTCCCATTGCGGAAGTGCATAGGAGGAGACAGTGGGCGGATGCGGCCATGTGAGAAACTGCAGCATGCTGCAGATTCTCTTATCGTTCCACTCCGCATAGCCAGCATGCAATGGAAACTGTTCCACCGCAGTGCATTGTGTTCAGTACAGCCGCGGTGCAATGCGTCTATGTAGCCGCATCGCACCGCGTGTAGTGGAAGCAGGCCCTAAACTAGAGAACAGAACACAGTGCAATGAATACAGCTGTACCAAAGTCACATTGGTTCTGAAAATACTGCAACTAAGATCCTGTAGCATTCATGTGAGCTCAACTGTTACTTTCATAATCCTCTTTTGGTGATAACTGAGCCAGAATTCTTAATTAAATCTGAATTCTGGTCTTTTTATTATTAAACTTATAAGGTACAAGAAGGCTAAGGCTTTCTGCTGGAGAAAGGTTGCAAGCTCATGAAAGGAGAAGATTTTTTCTTTGTTTACAATTAGTGAGAAGGAATGTTTTAGCTAGTATATAGAGAGGAAATAGAGTTGAATGTTGGGGGGTGATGTGATTGTTATGGTATAGGTAGAGGATCGTATATTATAATGAGGGATTTAAGACAAGAGGAAGATGCAATTTTTATTATTTGAACAAGAAAACTGATCGTCACCCTTTGCCACCCTTACACATTTGTACTGTGGTGTGTTCATACCCATGGTGCCAAAATGTCAGAAAGCCCAAACTGCCTATTATTATATGCAAAGCTGAGACGAAAAAATGTAACTAATTCCTTTTAAAATAAATGTGTGGTACTTGAGGTGGCCACTTGCACACAGCGCTAAATGACCCTCCCCCCCCCCCCCCAAAAAAAATAAACAAAGAAACAATAAAGCCTGCAATAAGCACCAAATTGTAATGAAGAATGTGCATGCGCAGTATGCATAAAGTCCTCACAGGTATTTTTGCCATGTGCATGGTGGATCTAGCAAACAATTTTAGATCAAAGAGAAAAGAGGTGTTAACTTTCAAAATCTGATTTTTTTTTCCAAAAAAGCCAGGGGGTGGATGGAATACGTCTGCGGCCATCCCCCTGCCAGATTGTGTGACACCCCTCCAGGTGGTGAACTGGCTGCAGCCCCACAGCTCACCTCAGCCTGCGGGAGTCTTTGGTTTCTTGCAGGCAGAGCATGGCTACAGGAAAATGGCGTCTGAAGCCCTGCACTGGAAACTATATTTCCAGTGCAGGGTTTCGGGTGCCATTTTCCCGTAGCCCTGCTCTTCCTGGAAGCAAGGGAGTTGTGCAGCAGGACTTGTAGCACAATCTGATTATACAGAAGTTTGAGAGACAGATCCAGCGGACAAAACTTGGGAGAGTGTATGGAACTATGACCACATGGACTCGGAGGTCACTGCCACGGTTTAAAAACTGTTTTTGAGCACTAACACCTCTTTTCTCTTTGATGTTTGACTATTTACGGTGAAGCAAACCAATTATACAGTATTGAAACCTCCCTGGCAATTTTCCCAGGATTTCTGTGCAAAAAGTGATAAAATTTATTTTTAAAACTTTTTTTTTCCCTTTAACTTGCCAAAATGTGTCAAGCAAGGGTCTAGTATACAGTGCAGGAGAGTATTGATGTGTATGCACGTTTATACTGTTCACAGCATGTTTTTATGGACGGATATATCTGTCCATACCGCTAGGGAGGTTAATAGTAAGAGGAGTGCAGCATCTATAGTTGGTATAACCATTTTTACAAATATTTCGCATTTCGAAGACATGCTAGGACCTCTAGCTGCCTGCAAAATCTTAAGGAGCTATTTAGTTTCAGTATATGTCTGACAAGGCACAATTAATAGAGTTTACAAAGTTAATGATTTTTGACACAGAGGACATTACTTTTGAATGTTAATTGAACAAGTTAATAGATTGGCTGCTTTGCACATTCAAACATGTTCCGCAAACCTGCACCAGGTCTTGTCATCTTAGGCACACCATATAAGGACTACCGATACTGAACTAGTTCCACATTAAGTGAATTCTAAAAAAAATAAGTATGAAACATTGTCAAACAGGTTATACAAAGAGGGCTTCCCTGCTGAATTATAAAAAGCACATGACACAGCTTTATATAGATGTGAGAACTCCCTCAGAGGATCAATGTAGGATTGCTGAATATAAACAATACGTGTTGTTTCCATAGATGTTCAATGTGTGGGAAAATTAATCTGTCAGGAGCTATTTATCAGTTCCTTATATTGATCTAGTATGTAGTGAAGTTGCCAAAAAAGAGGCCTACTTTGAATAATAATTTTAATCCCCGCTAGTAAATGATCAGTGGCAATAATGGGATCTGAAAACTCAAATTATAAGGGTAACTTAAAACCGGTAACAAGGCAAAGTAAATGCGACTACTTGAGAGTATATTTAACAATATGATCCACATCACTGGATAGCTCCTATTTTTAAGATGGCAATCGGCTCATTTCACTTAAAGTATCACTATTTCTGCGGGAAAAGAAGGTACTTTCCTGTCAATCAGCTGGTCATTACAAAATTAAAAGTGGAAGTCAATTTCCTCCTGAGCACGGAGCATCATTTTCATTTTGGCAACACCACTTACTTCCTAGATTAACATATTTTTACTCAGATTTAGAGGAGGGAAAGCGTAGCCCCTTCTCCAGTTCTGGGAAAAGGCATTCATTGCTTCTCCCCGGGCTCTTTTAGTAACCGTCCAGTTACTAATGTATCTAAGGTTGGTAACTAGTAACAAAGATTTTTTTTTTGCATAAACAAGAAATGAAAAACATTTATCCTACTTACAAGAACTGTAGATCTTCTTTATAGTTTAGGTAGGAAATTACCCTACAGTGGTTTGTTTCTATAATGAGACCAATGGTCTGTACCCTCCAGTGGGGAGCTTCCAAGTAAATACTCACTTGCCATGCAGTTATCACTGCTTTGAGGACCTTAAAAGTTCAGCTACAATTGGATTCAAAAAGCTGTGAACCTGAAGTGCTGTAAACTGGGGAGGGAACATCCAATGGCGAGAACACCTTTTCCAGAAATGTGCATCAGACAAGGCAGTGTGCATCATAAAATTGCAATAATCCATGCCATTAAACTACACTGGCTGGAGCTCTTCATAAAATATCCATGCATTAACCTCCCTGGCATTCTATTAAGATCGACAGGGAGGCAGCGCAGCACTATTTTTTAAAATATTTTTTTCAGCTACATGAAGCCAGCCTCCCTTCTGCATCCCTCCCACCTCTCCGATTGCCACCGGCGCTATTACCCATAAGGAAATCCCGTACTGAACGGCCATGAGGACGATCGTGATGACGTAATTCGGGGTCCCGATCCACCCCTCAGCGCTGCCTGGCACTGATTGGCCAGGCTGCGCAGGCGTCTCAGGAGGGGGGGCCTTACGCGGCGGGTAGTGGTGCATCGGCGGCGATCGTCCACAACAGGCAGCAAGCAAAGTGCTTGCTGCGTGTTGAAAAAAAAATTATGAAAATCGTCCCAACAGGGCCTGAACGGCGCCCTACGGCGGTCATGGACAAAAAAACTCGTCCATACCGCTAAGGAGGTTAATAACCCATTCTGGGTAGAGCACATATAGATGTGCCACTGGCTGAATTGGGTGCTGGGTGATGTCGATAGTTCAAGTATCGCTAATGTAACATTATTGGTATTTTACTAGACTTACCTGGCCCCTTATTCTCTAACTCTCCCTCCTAATGCCATCGCCCGGTGCCCAAAGTACCAAACACTAACCAATTGGCTATTGGAAGTACTAGTTAATCGACTAGTTAATCGACTACTAATAGCAGAGAGGCTAGTCTAACTATAGCCTACATTTGCAGATGTACTAGCTGATCAGCTAGTCATACAATAGCCGATTGGCTATAGTCGGACGCTTAACTCACTGCCTCAGCACCCAAATACTGAAATATTCCCTTGGTGTCTATTAGATGCCTGCCAAAGCCAGTGCCCAGATGAACTAATCTGATCTGTGTATTATCAAGAGTGGGAATTTGTATGAAACAAATGTATATAAAGTAAGTCAAACATCACTTTTTTCCAAAAATACCCAAACCCAAAACATTGGATTCTTAATTACTACAAATGTAATGGCTGCAATTTAAATCTAAAAGACTTTGACTCAAAGGGATAATGGGAAAAACTCCAATACTTCCGTAGTTTTTTAGGTTGCTACCCATCACTAAATATATATTTTATTATGCTTTCCCTTGAGTTTGGGAATTGATGTCCATATGAAATGCTAGTTAAATGTAAAGCACATCCTAGAAAAGCCTGATGTATATTTAAATTGTTCTCCTTAGCAGCTTGTTTTGTTGTTGTGTTCACTGCAGCAATTAGCAGTTATTTATCTTCTTCGAAAACCCCTTTGTGTTTAATTCTGCATACCAATAAAGGTCATGAATCAGACTTACCTTCATTTATTTCAAAGGAGAATCTTTTAGGAGACGAAAAGACAAGGATTAAATAATATAAATATGAATTTCCGGAATTAGCAAGAACATGTAGTTCAAGGTTTTATGGGGACATTCCAGAAAGGAAAACAAGAATTTGTACGTAAATGAATTCAGTTCCTAAATAACAAATCTAATACACAAAATATTGCAGCATACAAAGTAAAAATGATTCCCAAAAGACATTGAGCATATTGCATGAATCTATTTGTTGTTTATGGATATTTAAGTAGAGGGGATTTAAAAAGTTGCACTATAAAAATTATCTTTGCTCTATTAAGCTTGTGCATTGTAATTGCATGTTTTGCTTTTAAACTTGGAACAAAAAATGGTACGCTAATTTTGCTTTATTCAAAGAAACCTAAAGGGACATTTTAAGGGCTCTTGAGTCTTTCACAGGACATTGTGTTTTCTGTTGCTCCAAATGCTTTGCTATTCTTGACAAATACGTGTTTGTACATTCTATCCATTAATTCTGTTCCTGATAGGTTTGAGTTAAAATTGCATAAAATTACATGTAAAAGAATGTTGGCAGTTATTAAATGAAGACATATGTGCATGTAGCCACCTTTCTAATGGTTATAACAACATACTGAAATCTATTCAAATCCCAACTTTGTCAACATGATGACGATATAATTAGTTTATAAAGGGCAAATGCATTTTCTACCCTATAAAACCCACAAATTTATTAGTTACAGGCTCTGCATTAAATGCCTAATATAAATCTAAAATCAAAAAATGGGGAAGAGGTAGGGGGAGATTGAGAGCCACTAATAGTGTAGCATCATAGGTAAAATGTGGCAGGGAAAATGTAAGGTGGATAATACTCACAAATACAGAGCTTTCTTAAAACTTGAACCTGTCCACACTTGGGTATCGGGGTAGTTATGCTCCAAAAGAACAAGGGAGAGGGAAAGAGTTAAAAAAATCCAATCTACCACCAAAGGCAGATAAATCGCTACAAAAGTATAGGAGGTGCCAGACCTAATGAAAAGCTAAGAACAGTTTATAATGGAAAAGGAGGTGGCGACTTACCTCCCTGAAGAAAGAAAATGCCGCAATCAGGGTAAATGTTTTTTATTAGACCCAAGGTGACAATACTTTTTGCAGGGCTCACTGCTTTATCAGTTCAATTAAAAAAAAGGTGTCTTTAAAAATATTTTTTTTTGTCCCTTATTCCTTCTCTTTGGACCCAGACCTGCACAGCAGATGTTTGGAGGAATTGTACTTCCTTCCTCTTTTTTGGATAGATTTCATTTTACAGACATTCAGTTCTTAGTGACTGTGTTTTTTTCGCAGCGATGCGTCCCTCGTAGTTTAGGACCTTTTGTAGTTTGTCGGTATACACATGTATATATATATAATAATTTTTCATATATATGATTTTTCATGTATGTGATTTTTCTATATAAGTGTGTTTTGGATATTGCCTCAGTGTATTGTATTTTTATTGCTATATAAATATATTTGATCTTTGTGAAAGTTTTTTGACAGTTATGTAGATTATATTTAAAAAACTATATTAGCTGTCAGTTATTATGTATGATTTGAAATGGTTAGTCTAATGTAGGTGCAAATTCTACAGATTTAGTTAGACAAGATTTTTGGGCTCCTCTATTGAGGTAGAATGTTCTGTATTTTTGCCTTCCTCCCCCTCCAATGCACAGTGGGACGTTTCCTGTTTGCGTCCCACTGTGGAACGCTCGGCGCACACACTCTCGCTGCCAGTCGGGCGGCTTTGGGGGGGGGGACTTAGGTCCCGTGACGAGGTGTGCCATGATTGGCCGAGCGGGGATGGAGGAGATGGGCGGACTTTACAGAACGTCATTGAAGGTTCGCCGCACAGCGCGGCATACGAACAGACGCTTGTCTCCGAAGAGGCCGTGACAGTGAACGGCGAAACATGTCAGATGTTTAGCGTCTGAGGCCAACCACTGCACCCTTAGGAACTTGCACCTACTATCTTGCAAGGCTGGTAATTATGCTTTTGTCCTATTTTGAACTGATGTTAAGCACAACAGGTGGCTATATGCACATGGACACTAATTCTACCACCAACTTTGCCATCACGCATTCTAACTTGCATGGCTTATGACACTGACTTCACACAAGCTATGCAGATGCATCAATGTTAAACGCTGGTCACCTATATGGACACTAATATACAGCTAATCCGCATGACTTTGTGCTTGCTCTTTGCTAATCCGCATGACTTTGCCCTGCTTTACGCATCTTACATGATTAAAAACTTCGAAGTTGGAATCTAAAGGAGCAATCTAAGTGACCATATTGCAATGTGATTACACTGGCATGACCTTTGGAAGACTGCGATTGAGTCCAATATTAATATTAATGTGTATTCATGTGTGCATAATAACAAAGATGGATGCCTTCTGATGGTTTCTGATGGTTCTTTGATTTTCCTGTTTTGCAATTGGGTCCAGAACTGACACTTGCTGAGCTAGTAGCCAAACGGTCTAGCCGAATTCATGCTGATGTCGTTGCTTTTGATGAACTTTTCTTCCATCTAATACATACGGATGAACTTTATAAACCAGCTGGCGCATATACATTTTTGGAGAGCTTGGAGGACTGCAGCCTCTATAAGCTCTATCCTTGTGCATTTCAGGGTGATAGTGCAATGGCCTCTCTACAGTGTTTTGTCATGTTTTAGGGGGGATGGTTTTGTTATCTGGGGTATTGTATTATATGTGTGGTTTTATCAGGTTGATATTTGGATATTGATACGAGGTTTCTATAATAAAGTTATTCCTACATGCACCCAAGAGTCAGATGATCTTTATACTTTTGCTATTCTTTAAAAATAAAGGTACGATGTTAAATACTTGATAGTAATAATACTCTAGAAAACCAAGTAAATAACATAAATACATAAAAACCACAGACATGAATATATAATATACCAAAACAAACATAAAAAATACAATTAAAATTGCAAGGTACCTTTATTTCTACAGATACTTTTTTTCAATTGACCTGATGAAATGGTGAACCTTGTGAAATGTGTTGTCACCTTGTGTCTAATAAAAATTATTTAGCCTTACTTCTGCAAGGAGGTAAGCCAACACCCCTCCTCCAATTAACCTTTTTTTTAGCTTTTTTTTATCACGGTCTGGCACTTTCTATAGTTTTGTGCCGATATAAACCTATTCCATTCAATCTCTTCATAGGGAATTCTCAGGGTTTTCCTTGTTTTCAACAGCATAACCTGAACAGCAGTTTAACTGCCAAAATAGTAAGATACCAGTCAGCCTCCCTAATCACTTGCACACGATTTTCTCAGTTAGACTTTGCAACTGCTGTTCAAGAAATGCTGTTGAAAACAAAGAAAACCCCGAGAATCCCCCATGAGGAGATGGACTGACCCAAAACCTAGCGGTTCTGTCAGATTTTAACTGGCTATTTTTTCATGATAGTGGACCTATAAGGGCAGGTGCTATGTTTATCCAGCCCAGCACCTATATTCTCCTGCTAGATGTGCATGCCTGATACAGCCGTGGGGAAGAATCCTGGTCGACTGTTTGGCATTTCCAGCATTCTTCTCTCTGATAGATGCTCCTTCAAACCGCTCATCCCCATTCCTTCTCTTTCTCTGCCTTCCTTTGAAGTCCATGCAGTTCGTCTATACTCTCCCTCTAACCTCCAGATCACAATAATCTACCGCCCTCCTGGCCCTGCTTCTTTCTTCCTAGATCACTTCTCTGCATGGCTTCTCTAGTTCCTGTCCTCCGAACTCCCTACCATCATTATGGGTGACTTTAACATTCCCGTTGACACAAACAATTCTGTCGCCACCAAACTTCTGTCACTTACTTCCTCCTACAGCCTGTCTCAGTGGTCCACTGCTCCGACTCACTCTAATGGTCATACACTTGACCTCATATTCACTCGTCTCTGTTCTATCACTGGTTTCACTAATACTCCACTCCCACTCTCTGATCATAACTTACTAAACTTCTCTCTCTCCCCTTCTCTTCCTACCACGCTGCCTCAAGCACGCTCGCACATACGCAGGAACTACCGCAACATAGACATGCAATCTGTCTCTGCTGCCCTGGCACCTCTCCTCACACAACCATTCACTGAGCCTGACTCAGCAGCTGCACACTACCACAGCTCAATCACGCAAGTCATGGATGCAATCGCACCTCTCCCCAATGTTCGCCCACACCGTGTCAGTCACCAACCCTGGCTGACCAAAGCTACTAAATAGCTAAAGGGGTGCTCTAGGATAGCTGAACAGCGTTGGAGAAAAACCAATACTAATCAGGATTTAATTTCATACAAAAAAGCCTTGAACAAATTTAGAATTGCTCTCTCTTCTGAAAAACAATCATACTTTTCCTCCCTCATATCCTCCTACTTGCACAATCCAAAGCGTCTGTTCAGCACTTTCAACTCCCTACTCCATCCACCCCCTCCTCCTCCATGTTTATCAGCTAAAGAATTTGCAACATACTTTACAGATAAAATTGCCAAAATCCGTAGTGTGTTTTCCATGCAGACATCAAAACTCCATCTCCATTCCTCTTGTTGATTGCTCTCTTTCCGCTTTCTCTCCACTCTCTGAACATTCTGTCTCCTCTCTTATTTCCAAATCCCATCTAACCACCTGTTCTTTGGATCCTATCCCATCCCATCTCATTTCACAGCTATCCTCATCCCTGCCCTAACATCGCTGTTTAACCTATCCCTCTCCACTGGAATTTTTCCATCCTCACTCAAGAAGGCTGTTGTAACACCACTACTTAAAAAAACTATATCTAGACCCCACCGAACTTGCTAATTACCGCCCAGTGTCATTTCTCCCATTTGTATCTAAATTACTTGAACGCCACATTCATGCTGAACTAAGTCAGTATTTCCCTGCTTGATCAGTTCTAGTCTGGTTTCCGGGCAAACCACTCCACAGAAACAGCCCTTACTAAAGTGGCCAATGATCTCCTCACAGCTAAATCCAAAGGCTATTATTCCATACTCATCCTTCTAGATCTGTCATCAGCATTTGACACTGTCAACCACACTTTACTCCTACAGATCCTTTCATCTCTAGGAATAAAGGATCTTGCTCTCTCCTGGATATCTTCCTACCTCTCTGGAAGGTCTTTCACGGTTTCTTATTCAGATCAGACCTCCTCTTCACACCCTCTGTCTGTAGGAGTACCTCAAGGCTCTGTCCTCGGTCCCCTCCTTTTTTCCATCTACATGCACGGTCTTGGTAACTTAATCAACTCATTTGGTTTTCAATACCACCTATATGCAGATGATACACAACTGTACCTCTCGGGCCTAGATCTTAACTCCCTCCTCACACGGGTTCCCGACTGTCCGCTACATCCTCTTTCATGTCCTCTCGCTTCTTAAAACTTAATATGAATAAAACAGAACTAATAGTCTTTCCACCATCTCTGTCCACCTCTTTGCCTGATATTACAATAACTGTTAATAACACTCCTATAACTTCAGTTCCCAAAGCACGGTGTTTAGGATGCTTATTTGATTCTTCTCTCTCGTTTATTCCTCACATTAACTCCCAAACCAGCTCCTGTCATCTCCAACTCAAAAACATAGCATGCATTCGACCCTTTCTCTCTCATGACACAACCAAAATGTTAGTACATGCTCTTATTATATCTAATTTAGACTATTGCAATATATTGCTTGGTGGACTTCCAACTAACCAACTAGCACTGCTCCAATCTGTACTGAACTCTGCTGCTCGACTCATTCACATCTCCTCTCGCGCTTCCTCTGCTGCTCCTCTCTGTCAATCTCTTCACTGACTACCAATCAACAACACGTGCCTCACCCCTCCTCTGGAATGCCCTTCCACAGCACATCTGCCACTCTCCAACCTTTGAAAGCCGTTCCAGAATAGATGTCTCAGTTCCCTTGTACAAGACAAGACACAGAACATTTATATTGTGCTTTTCTCCTGGCTGACTCAAAGCACCAGAGCTGCAGCCACTAGGACGTGCTCTATAGGCAGTAGCAGTGTTAGGAAGTCTGACCCAAGGTCTCCTACTGAATAGGTGCTGGCTTACTGAACAGGAGATTTTAATCCTAGTCTCCTGTGTCAGAGGCAGAGCCCTTAACCAGCACACTATCCAGCCACTCTGGTACCTGTCTGGGACTTTGCATTGCAATTTCCAGATCCACTCACCGGTGTGGTTATTACAAGAGCAGTTTTTGCATGAGTTTTAACTTGATTGTTATTACAGAGTTAAGTGCAGCAGCATCAAGATTCCTATCATTAGAGGAAAGCATCATGAATGGGTGAAATCATGCACAATAAGTCAAAGTCCATTTTCAGAATCAAGAAAAAAAAATCAGGTCTATGCAAACCCATTATAACATTACTTCACACTATAATCATGTAAAGTGGAGTGGTCACATGGAAGCTGCCCAAGCAGACTGCCAGGATCCCTTCTTTATTGTCTAGGTACCTGGCTGTACACAGAACAACAGCCTATTTATGTTCCTTACTGCAGTACAATGGGGAAAGGGATGACAAAAGACATGCCTGGGTATATTATCTAAGTTCATTGTATGCCCTTATGCTCCCTCTCTCTGCACTCATCCTTTGCATTTGTCCTATGACATCACTCTACCAGAATGCTTCGGTGAGGCAGAGTTTGAGCATTCTTTCTTGGACAGATTTATAAAGAAAGTGACAGGGCTGCGCTTGACTAAGAAACATATTGGTTCTTGGCAAAAGAATACTGTTAATGTGTACTCCATGCCAGAGCATATTATCTATGCTGATATGTTCATTGCATGTTCTTATGCTCCCTCTCTCTGCATTCATCCTTTGCATTTGTCATGACATCACTCTCCCAGAATGCTTTGATGAGGCAGAGTTTGAGATTCCTTGCTTGGACAAATTGCTAAAAAAAAGTGACAGGGCAGCGGTTGACTAAGAAACATATTGGTTCTTGGCAAAACAATATTGTTAACGTGTACTCTGATAGGATAACAATCTATACAGAGTTGGAACATAAGTGACAGGCCCAGTCTTCATTATTGCTTAAATCTTCCAAAAGTAAAATATATTAGATACACAGGGAAAGCAAGTGGGTGATTTATCAGTCTCAAATAACCCTCTAAACTATAATTACCCTATAAATTGTATAGAGCCTGTCTTTCAGATAACTAAGAGCTAAACATGCTGCTAGGAATAGGTTATGCTTATAATGTATTTCCAAGTCAGCAATGACTGAGTACAGCCACAGATAATAGAGTGGTATGTTTATACATGGAACACATCTGTCACTGCTCTCAGCCACAGCCGCACATTGCTCATGTAATCCCTAGCACATCTTCAAGCCACCAGGGAGCTCTGTATTCCAGCCTGAGCCCTACCAACCTAGTATTATTTATCCCAGAAATTCTTAAACCACTTTTCATAAATCTGAAGTAAATGAGGCAGGCATTAAACTTAGCCAAAGGGGTAAAATATAATACACTATGACATAGGCCCAATGCTGAGCGAGCAGGTGGAGCAAATAGAGTAAAATAAAACATAGACCATTGATCATTGTTTTTAGACACCTCTTCACACATTATATATTACTCTTGAAAGCTGCAAAATGGGACGGAATGTGATAAAATCGTCATTTAATCCATCTGGGAAATATATACTGTTTTTCAATATTACGGAGATGCCTATGAGGACTGGTGCTTCTGCCACAGATCAGTTTTCATCTTTCTGCTCTTATTGCCTAGACAATTAACCTTTTCTGCTACCAGGAAAGCCGGCTTGCACTGCAGTAAACATGGGGTTATTCGGCAATTTTATTTTTCATCTCTCTGCAAGTTAAGCTACGGACAATCTCTTTGGTGTAAAACAAAAGCATTGTGGTATCGCACTGAGAGAGTCGCCCACTCCATGGATTTCTTATTGCAACATGTCCACTTCTATTTACACAGATTCCTAAGTGTTCCGTTGGCAATAAAAAGCAATTCTAATGTATAAAAAACCTCCTCTAAAGCTAATAGACCTGGGTCAGTTTTCAGTCTCGGAGGGAATGAAATAATCCACGTGTTGGAATTTGAGAACTTCGTTCCCCCAGCTCGTCCAGCCAGGCTGCAGGTTACGGGCAAAAAGCTCCAAGCACTCCACATCTGGTTTGACATATGGCTTAAGAACCTCTGCAACATAAAGAAAAAGAGAATAAGACAGCGATGAAGAAGAAGAAAAAAAAAATCAATCATCTTTCAGCTATTGAGATGAAAAACTGGAGTATTTCATTAAAAAGAAGACAGCAAATTAATTTCTAGAATTTCATCAACAGCCCGTGTGCTATTTATAGGCAGGTAATCATTTGAAATAAGCCCCCTTGAGATTGTGAACAATACAGTCAGAAGCTTCAATAGGTCTGATTTATTAGTTTTCATTTAGAAACGGGGAATGAGAATTTTACCACCTACACAGGTGACTTTTCAATTTTTCAATAGAGTCATCTAAGTACTCTAGAGCGAGCAGTGATGAGGTTTTAATGCTTCCTGCCCAACCGTACCAAAACAAAGCTAAAAAAGGACAGAACAATTAGTATGCAGCCATTAAGGTAAAACCTAAGGACAAGGACTGTGACGGAAACAATCTTAGCACCAGCTGGAAATGCTGCTGGATTTGCACACTACTGCAGTAAGTGCTGCATCCAATTCCAGGCTTCTCTACACAAATCTTACAGGCTCAAAGACACACACGCTGCTGGGTTTAAATAGAGATATCATTTTATCTGGTCAGTATGACAAGTGCGCTATCACTGAGCCTTTCCTCTGTAGGGCAGCTGTGTCCCTATCCCAGCATGCTTGCTGACCTTTCAATGAAAAGAGATATCCGTTTACTGATTCTTAACTAAAGGTGAATAGCTCTAGCAGAAAATAAAGCACAGTGGAGGCATGTTATGAGAAAGATATATGGAATACAGGTTCAGTAGCTGCATTTCATTTGTTGTTTGAAATAGATTCTGCAGAAATCTAAACACAGCAATGGATTTAGCATTTTAGTTTTTATACACTGGTGACGTAGAAGACTCATTACATAGCAGAGGGCAGCCCCCTCCCCCTTCATTAATCTAAATGGTAGGGATTCTGAACTTTATTCTAAGAAAATTAAACAACATATCAGTGCTATAGAAGTTATTCTATAACTGAATAGCATTACAAATACCATCTCCATATCAGACTGCAGCAAGCTATGATTCTCTAGATGTGTTAATTAGTCAAAATTAAACTTCCTTGAAGCCGTAGCAACAGGACATACTCCATGTTACTGGCACCAGAAGTCAATTGAATGGCTTAATAATTTGAATTTGCTGCTATAATTTCTGCTTACTGGAGCAGAAAGATCAGGAAGCGCTCAAGCCTAAAGCAATGCAAGGTCCCACCCCATGTGACCCTCCCCTGCCTGCTTCCATTCCCACCCCTCCCATTGGTTACAGAGAATGAGGAGAAGCCCATAGAGGCCCCTGCAAAGAAGTAAACATTAAGGCTGGGCATACATGGACCACATTAAAAAAATGGATTTTCACCCAAGAGTTTTAATATTATCAAAAAAACTGTATTTTCAACATCTAGCAAGTGAACAAGTACTAAAAAGTTGTAAAAAATGTTTTATATAAAAGTTAAATAAATTTCAGGAAACATATGTACTGTTGTGCTTGGTTGTGGCTGAAAATGTATTATATTGATAAGGTGTAAAAATAAAAAAAAACACATCTTATTTGGAAAACTCACAAGAAAAAATAAATTAATCAGAATATGTGCCGATTTGTGCATTGGTGATAATGTTGTGGTTGCATATGCACCTGATTTCAGCACAATTTACAGTGGGTTGCAAAAGTATTCGGCCCCCTTGAAGTTTTCCACATTTTGTCATATTACTGCCACAAACATGAATCAATTTTATTGGAATTCCACATTAAAGACCAACACAAAGTGGTGTACACATGAGAAGTGGAACGAAAATCATACATGATTCCAAACATTTTTTACAAATAAATACCAGTGGTGTGTGCATAATTATTCGGCCCCCTTTGATCTGAGTGCAGTCAGTTGCCTATAGATATTGCCTGATGAGTGCTAATGACTAAATAGAGTGCACCTGTGTGTAATCTAATGTCAGTACAAATACAGCTGCTCTGTGAGGGCCTCAGAGGTTGTCTAAGAGAATATTGGGAGCAACAACACTGTGAAGTCCAAAGAACACACCAGACAGGTCAGGGATCAAGTTATTGAGAAATTTAAAGCAGGCTTAGGCTACAAAAAAGATTTCCAAAGCCTTGAACATCCCACGGAGCACTGTTCAAGCGATCATTCAGAAATGGAAGGAGTATGGCACAACTGTAAACCTACCAAGACAAGGCCATCCACCTAAACTCACAGGCCGAACAAGGAGAGCACTGGTCAGAAATGCAGTCAAGAGGCCCATGGTGACTCTGGAGAGCTGCAGAGATCTACAGCTCAGGTGGGAGACTCTGTCCATAGGACAACTATTAGTCATGCACTGTACAAAGTTGGCCTTTATGGAAGAGTGGCAAGAAGAAAGGCATTGCTAACAGAAAGCATAAGAAGTCCAATTTGCAGTTTGCCACAAGCCATGTGGGGGACACAGCAAACATGTGGAAGAAGGTGCTCTGGTCAGATGAGACCAAAATTGAACTTTTTGGCCAAAATGCAAAACACGATGTGTGGCGGAAAACTAACACTATGAACTAAACTATCACTCTGAACACACCATCCCCACTGTCAAATATGGTGGTGACAGCATCATGCTCGGGGGGTGCATCTCTTCAGCAGGGACAGGGAAGCTGGTCAGAGTTGATGGGAAGATGGATGGAGCCAAATACAGGGCAAACTTGGAAGAAAACCTCTTGGAGACTGCAAAAGACTTGAGACTGGGGCGGAGGTTCACCTTCCAGCAGGACAATGACCCTAAACATAAAGCCAGGGCAACAATGGAATGGTTTAAAACAAAACATATCTATGTGCTAGAATGGCCCAGTCAAAGTCCAGATCTAAATCCAATTGAGAACCTGTGGCAAGATCTGAAAACTGCTGTTCACAAACGCTGTCCATCTAATCTGACTGAGCTGGAGCTGTTTTGCAAAGAAGAATGGGCAAGGATTTCAGTCTCTAGATGTGCAAAGCTGGTAGAGACATACCCTAAAAGACTGGCAGCTGTAATTGCAGCAAAAGGTGGTTCTACAAAGTTTTGACTCAGGGGGCCGAATAATTACGCATACCCCACTTTGCAGTTATTGATTTGTAAAAAATGTTTGGAATGATGTATGATTTTCGATCCACTTCTCACATGTACACTACTTTGTATTGGTCTTTCACGTGGAATTCCAATAAAATTGATGCACGTTTGTGCCAGTAATGTGACAAAATGTGGAAAACTTTAAGGGGGCTGAATACTTTTGCAACCCACTGTAGGTTGTCCCATTAGGCTTTGTTTACATTGCACATCCCAGAGGGCACAGGAAAAACGCTAATGATTTTCCAGTGCCCTTGGCAATGTCCATTGGACTGGACTACAGTGAGCAGGACAGAAACACAAATATGGACCATGCTGTGAGATTGTGATTTGGCAAGAATCACGCTGCACTAGTAGAAATAGTAACGTGGGTGTTCCCAGGTCATAGCAATTCTCTGTTTCCATAGGATCTAAAAGCAGATCCTGTCAGATTCAGATTCTCTCATGGGATAATCTAAAGTCTCGTGTGTATAAAATGGCTCTATTATCACCCATGGCTATTTCCCCAGACCTAGGACCTTCAAGGTCTGCAACATTTTTTTAACTGGATTTCTGCCGTAAAATCACTGATGGAAGCAACTGTGAGAACAAGACTCAACATATTCATACGTACTGTATATCTAGGCACATGGTGACTTCTTGAAGCTAGTCAGGTACTGGATGAGTTGTTTTAAGGCAGATAAGACAGTAAAAATGAATTATATTTCTTAGAAAATGAAAAAAAGGTTCAGTTTTCAATGATAAACTATACAGGAATGAGAAGAAATAATATACACTGTCAACCTGTAAATACAAGTACAGTCAAAAAAAATAAATCTCAAGTACTGTATAGATTTCCTGCAAGCCATCTAATGCTTGTTAGCAGAACTGATAAAACTTAGGGGAAAAAATACATGTCATTTTCCATGTCAGGTGACATCTACTAGGCTAATGGGCAATGTTCTTCATGTATACTTTAAAAAATACCCAAATGCCTTAATATCTCCTTAAATATAAATACGCAGTATGTATTTCCCTTTTATCAACCCACAGTGCTCAGCAATTCAAAACTTTAATTACATTTCTTTTCACTAGCATAATGTAGGAGGTGAGTTTAATGAATACAGTAGAGATATCAGGGTCGTCATGCCCTTTGTTAAAATGAGGTTAGATTTTGTACAAGGCTACACTTTGCAAATCAGAGGAGGATTTGCTAAGCAGAGTCATCTCATGCATCTGTACAATGTTGTTTGAAAAGACTTGTCGCCATGGTTACAAAGTTTCTAAACTACAATGCACAGAGCAGCTGCCAAAGTGTTAGACGCATTTGAACGTCAACTCTAATGTGGCCTTGTTTCATACAAGAGCACTTCAAACTGAGCAAAAAAACACCAAATGTGAATAATAGTACACGCTCCAAGCATACCACATACCGAAACCCATGAACTTTTGCGGATGAACTTTCTAAAGGTTTCCAGTCAAATAGAACAGTCAGTTTCATGTCATGCTCAATGCTAGAACACAATTATTCTCATCAATGTAATATGTTTTTTTTCCAAACTTTATTAAACTTAACTTTTTGGTAGCCTTAAGGTGGCCACACACCATACAATAAAATGATCCAATTTTTCCAGCAATTCAATAAAAACAATCTGTTGTCCCCAAAAATGGAAAGGTTTTTTTTTTTCATTCGTTTGAGAAATCTGATCAAATTTCCTGTTTTTATTCGATAAAAGAAGATCAGGAGTATTGTATTTTTCTGATCGATTTTTTATAAAAATTGAATAGTGTGTGGTAGATTGTGAATTACTTGATATACAAACCCAAGCAATTTTTCAGAGCTTTCAATCATTTTTTTCATAACTGGGGAAAAATTGAACATAGCTGTGTGGTACATTGGTCAGATTTTTGAAATGTTACAATCACTCAGAAAAACTAATTGCAATTCTTGAATTGGTCACCTTTACCGTTTACATCCTTTACGGTGAATATTTCAAAATTGAATAGAAGCATTACTTGTAAGTAATTTGGCTAACCTTCATCGAGCAAGGATTAGTGCTATTGTACAACAACAAACTGCTTTTCTCCCATTAGATTCAAAGAGCATGACACATATCAGTTCTATAAATAGCACAGGGTGGGTTATGTCACAAAGGAAAAGGCTACATGTCTAGAAATACCAAAGCAAGCATGTAGTCTTTCAATCTGGCTTTAAAGTGTACCCGAGGCGATATGTGACACAATGAGATAAACATGTATGTACAGTACAAAACATATTAATAACCAGGCTGTGGACTTGTTTTCTTTTGCTGCCTGAAACTGTTAATTTCTAGACATGGAAGTGACAGCTTCTGTCTTGTTGGTACCTTGTCGGGAATATAGTAAACATCCCTGATGAGCAAATTAGAGCCAGAAAAGTTTTTCCTAGCAGGATACATCTTCTGGAGACAGGGGAGAGATAGGACAAGGTCAGTAGTTCATGTATTTTTACTCTGGGACACTTAACAGACTACCACTGGCTAGAGACAGTAAAACATTCCACCTACAGTGGTGTGAAAAACTATTTGCCCCCTTCCTGATTTCTTATTCTTTTGCATGTTTGACACACTTAAATGTTTCTGCTCATCAAAAAAAGTTAACTATTAGTCAAAGATAACATAATTGAACACAAAATGCAGTTTTAAATGATGGTTTTTATTATTTAGTGAGAAAAAAAACTCAAAACCTACATGGCCCTGTGTGAAAAAGAAATTGCCCCCTGAACCTAATAACTGGTTGGGCCACCCTTAGCAGCATAACTGCAATCAAGCGTTTGCGATAACTTGCAACGAGTCTTTTACAGCGCTCTGGAGGAATTTTGGCCCACTCATCTTTGCAGAATTGTTGTAATTCAGCTTTATTTGAGGGTTTTCTAGCATGAACCGCCTTTTTAAGGTCATGCCACAACATCTCAATAGGATTCAGGTCAGGACTTTGACTAGGCCACTCCAAAGTCTTCATTTTGTTTTTCTTCAGCCATTCAGAGGTGGATTTGCTGGTGTGTTTTGGGTCATTGTCCTGCTGCAGCACCCAAGATCGCTTCAGCTTGAGTTGATGAACAGATGGCCGGACATTCTCCTTCAGGATTTTTTGGTAGACAGTAGAATTCATGATTCCATCTATCACAGCAAGCCTTCCAGGTCCTGAAGCAGCAAAACAACCCCAGACCATCACACTACCACCACCATATTTTACTGTTGGTATGATGTTCTTTTGCTGAAATGCTGTGTTACTTCTACGCCAGATGTAACGGGACACGCACCTTCCAAAAAGCTCAACTTTTGTCTCGTCGGTCCACAAGGTATTTTCCCAAAAGTCTTGGCAATCATTGAGATGTTTTTTTTAGCAAAATTGAGATGAGCCTTAATGTTCTTTTTGCTTAACCTTCCTGGGCCGATTTTTTTAATTTTTTTTTGCTGGACGCAGCTAGCACTTTGCTAGCTGCGCCAGCACACTGATCGCCGCCGCCCCGCGCCCGATCGCCGCTATACGTTGTGGCACGCCCCCCCCCCAGACCCCGTGCGCTGCCTGGCCAATCAGTGCCAGGCAGCGCCGAGGGGTGGATCGGGACGCCCTATGACGTCACGATGTCGCTGACGTCATCCCGCCCCGGGGGAAGCCCTCCAGGAAATCCCGTTCTTTGAACGGGATTTCCTGATCGGAGATCGCCGAAGGCGATCGAAGAGGGCGGGGGGATGCCGCTGAGCAGCGGCTATCATGTAGCGAGCCCTGGGCTCGCTACATGATATAAGAAAAAAAAAAACAAAAACTGCCGCGCTGCCTCCTGGCGGAATTTTTCATACCGCCAGGAGGGTTAAAAGTGGTTTGCACCTTGGATATCTGCCAGGCAGCTCGTTTTTGCCCAGTCTCTTTCTTATGGTGGAGTCGTGAACACTGACCTTAATTGAGGCAAGTGAGGCCTGCAGTTCTTTAGATGTTGTCCTGGGGTCTTTTGCGGCCTCTCGGATGAGTTTTCTCTGCGCTCTTGGGGTAATTTTGGTCGGCCGGCCACTCCTGGGAAGGTTCATCACTGTTCCATGTTTTTGCCATTTGTGGATAATGGCTCTCACTGTGGTTCGCTGGAGTCCCAAAGCTTTAGAAATGGCTTTATAACCTTTACCAGACTGATAGATCTCAATTACAGTACTTTTGTTCTCATTTGTTCCTGAATTTCTTTGGATCTTGGCATGATGTCTAGCTTTTGAGGTGCTTTTGGTCTACTTCTCTGTGTCAGATAGCTCCTATTTAAGTGATTTCTTGATTGAAACAGGTGTGGCAGTAATCAGGCCTGGGGGTGACTACAGAAATTGAACTCAGGTGTGATAAACCACAGTTAAGTTATTTTTTAACAAGGGGGGTAATCACTTTTTCACACAGGGCCATGCAGATTTGAAGTTTTTTTTCTCACTAAATAATAAAAACCATCATTCAAAACTGCATTTTGTGTTCAATTATGTTATCTTTGACTAATAGTTAACGGTTTTTGATGAGCAGAAACATTTAAGTGTGACAAACATGCAAAAGAATAAGAAATCAGGAAGGGGGCAAATAGTTTTTCACACCACTGTACTTTATAAATGTTTAAACATTAAAAGAAATCCTAAAGCATGCAGCTGTTTGTTAGAGTGGTACAAAGGAGGAGGAGTTCCAAACGGTAGGAGCAGCATGACAGTAGGATATGGCTAAAAACAGGTTTAGAGATGAGCTCTAGGAGTGGATCATCTTATTAAACCATGTTGATCTGAGCTTGTGTGAGGAATGGTACAGTTGCAACAAATCCTCCAGATAGACCAGGCCTAAACTATGCAAATATTTGAATGTTAGTGAGCCAATTTCGAAGAGGATTCTCAATTTTATGGGTGAGCAGTGGAGTGAGCAAAAAACTAGCATTATGTGGTAATGGTAGGTTGGTTTGCTAACAGTCTGGCTGCAGCACTGTGTACATACTACAAATGGTTCAGGTGTTATCTTGAAAAGCCTATTATGAGGGCAGTGCAATAGCCCAGATGTGTTGTGATGAAAGTGTTGACTCGGTTGGCAAATCTTCTACACTATTAGAAAACAATAGTTTACAGACTAGTTAAAAACAAACATCAACCAGGATTGACTCACTCATCCCCATGTTATAAAAGCTACTGAGATGTATGGCCAGGTTTCTGTCAAAGCCAGACAATATCTGTCATTCTCAATCAATTTTCTACCTTCTCTTCACCCTTCTGGTACACAAACAAGCTGTACCAAAGTGATCCCTTCACTCGTCAGTCCAAACAATGGCCCTTACCCAATTAACCTCGTCTCCTAGGTTTTCTCCTAGGAGATTTCCATCTTATCAAATAACTTTTCAGCACCTAGTAATTGAAAAAGTACTAAAAAGTAGCTGAAAAAAAACTTTTATAAAAATGTTTTTTGGGTTTTTTTTTTTGCTTGCTGGGAGCTTTAAAAATAAACTTTAAACTGAAGAGAAAAGTGAATAGGATATAGGCCTATGGCCTCAATTCATAAAAGGTTTTGCGGTAAAAAAAAATCTGGGAGGGAAAATACAGCATTTGGTATTTTAGACCTTTGTGTGCTAATTCTTAAAAATGTTCACAGCTGCCTTTGAAGTTTGGTAAATTACCGCAGCCCATTGAGCGGTACAGCAGAAGTGTGGCGATATCTCTCTTTTGTTACAAGATGCTATAATTATGGAGACTTCGGTTCCCTGCACAGACTCACAGTGACTTTGGCTCCCTGCACAGACTTACAGAGACTCCGATTCCCTGCACACACGATTCACAGAGACTTCGGTTCCCTGCACAGACAATTCACAGAGAATCCGGTTCCTTGCACAGACTCAGAGACTTTGGTTCCCTGCAAACACTCACAGAGACTTTGGTTCCCCGCACAGACTCACAGAGACTTTGGTTCCCCGCACAGACTCACAGAGACTTTGGTTCCCTGCACAGACTAACAGAGACTTTGGTTCTCTGCACAGACTCACAGAGACTTCGGCTCCCTGCACAGACTCACAGAGACTCCGGTTCCCTGCACAGACTCACAGAGACTTCGGTTTCCTGCACAGACGACTCACAAAGACTTCGGCTCCCTGCACAGACTTACGGCTCCCTGCACTTTGCATTGTTAAGACCTCACCAGAGGTGTCAGTAATTATCATCTGACTTACCGCTTGGTGAAGGCTTTATGAATTGACATTTGCTGACAATTTACTGACATGTGTTGGAGGTAATTACAGGCAAGTCGGTAATTTTCCTCACTGCTCGGTAATTTCAGTTTTTCATGCGGTAACAGCCTTTTTGAATTGACACTTTGCTAAGTGCTCGGGAATGTGTGCTGTTTTCAGCATTACTGCATGCGGTAATGCTTTATGAATTGAGGCCTATGTCTGGTAAAAACAATGCACATTATCAGAGCAAGGCTTAGGTCACTGGCTCCTATACCCTTGTCACTGTCACACTGCAATCCTGTTACAATTTTAATTAATGTCCAGAATGGTGCCTCAACAATGCCACTCAGCAGAGTTCCTGATGCTTGACTTTACCTACCACTCAGCAGAGTTCCTGATGCAGTCGGTGCAATTAATATAACTTATCACGTAATATCACAATAATAATTAATATCTATCTGGGCATTTGGCAGTCTCTTTCTCCACATGATTTGCTTGTGATGATATCCCATTATTCCATGTGCCTCTTATATACTAGCTCCATTATAATATTGCCATCTGAAGATTGTGGCCCCTGGTGCATTGGTTTGGTGCCTGGGATACATTTATAAGTAGATAAAGCACACTACAGCAAAGTCCTTACTATACATAACTCAGGTAACCAAAAGTCTCAACTGACTGGCATACCTGAGCAGGATAACGGGAACATTGCTTTGGGAAGTTTGCAGTGCATTGTAGGGTAAAAAATACTTACTGAGCCTCCAGGAGCCGTCTTCTACCCTTCCTGCAGCTTCCTTCCACCTTCTGGCATCCATGCATGGCTCCTGGCATATCACCTAACCCAATGAAGGTCAGGTGACATGCCAGGAGCTGTACACAGACGTTGGCGGAAAGCCGCAAGGAGCTATAGGAAGGGAAGAAGATGGCACCTGGAGGCTCTGTATTTTCTGCTGCACAGGGAAGGTTTGTGCTTTTTGGGTTGGTTGCTCAAGCAACCGGCAAGCACACTTATGCGCCATCAGGCATCCTCTGTCTGTTCCAGTTACAGGGGACTGTACATGTTATGGACCTGTTTGGTCTTTCATCAGGTGTACAATTACTATGGATCAATACAGCATTAAGATAACAAAACAAAACAAAAAACTTAGCGTATATGAAATCATCAGTTTACATTAATAGTCAACATTTACATTTACACATTCAAGAGTAACCTTCTGTGACAACTGCATGCAAAAATGATCCCAAATTTGGAAGGTATAGGATGATCAAATCAAAGTAAAAATAAAATTAAAAAATGTATGAGATAACTACCATTCAGGTTGCTCTGAGTTGCTGTTTCATTATATCACTGCAGCATAATCTGCTGTCCAAAGGATCTGATTTTAGATGCAACACAATAATACTTTTTAAGCAAAGAATCTACATCAGAAAACAGAGAGGTTATTTAGTCTCCCGCCAGGAGTCCCTATTCTCCAAAGCTGACATTCTTCAAGCCATATTTACAAAGCTGTAGACTTTGTTGCCACAGTACTTTGCAGGGAATTCTCTGAGAATTTCAGATTAGTTATTCATTCAGATTCAGTTTTGACTTTTATGTACAAGAGCATTTTCTCTACATATTTTCACAATGCTATTTGATTTGAAGAGGGAATGCAGGCTTCAAGCAGAAGCAGACACTGTACATGTTTCAGGAGGAATAAAACTATTGTTTCCCTGTCAACATTTTGAAAGAGGAAATATTGGGAACACTTGTTTTGGTAGGCCATTAAAACTTTGAGGCCCATTTATACCAAAGGTGATTGCTGTGAGGAGATGTGGTTCCAGTTAATGTACAGGGTGGGCCATTTATATGGATACACCTTAATAAAATGGGAATGGTTGGTGATATTAACTTCCTGTTTGTGGCACATTAGTATATGTGAGTGGGGAAACTTTTCAAGATGGGTGGTGACCATGGCGGCCATTTTGAAGTCGGCCATTTTGAATCCAACTTTTGTTTTTTCAATAGGAAGAGAATCATGTGACATCAAACTTGTTTCGAATTTCACCAAAAAACAATGGTGTGCTTGGTTTTACCGTAACTTTATTCTTTCATGAGTTATTTACAAGTTTCTGACCACTTATAAAATGGGTTCAATGTGCTGCCCATTGTGTTGGATTGTCTATGCAACCCTCTTCTCCCACTCTTCACACACTGATAGCAACACCGCGGGAGAAATGCTAGCACAGGCTTCCAGTATCCGTAGTTTCAGGTGCTGCACATCTCGTTTCTTCACAGCATAGACAATTGCCTTCAGATGACCCCAAAGCTAAAAGTCTAAGGGGGTCAGATCGGGAGACCTTAGGGGCCATTCAACTGGCCCACGACGACCAATTCCCTTCCCAGGAAACTGTTCATCTAGGAATGCTCAGACCTGACACTCATAATGCGGTGGTGTACCATATTATGAGTGTCAGGTCCGAGCATTCCTAGATAAACAGTTTCCTGGAAAGTGGATTGGTCATCGTGGGCCAGTTGAATGGCCCCCAAGGTCTCCCGATCTGACCCCCTTAGACTTTTAGCTTTGGGGTCCTCTGAAGGCAATTGTCTATGCTGTGAAGATACGAGATGTGCAGCACCTGAAACTACGGATAATGGAAGCCTGTGCTAGCATTTCTCCCGCGGTGTTGCTATCAGTGTGTGAAGAGTGGGAGAAGAGGGTTGCATTGACAATCTAATACAATGGGCAGCACATTGAACTCATTTTATAAGTGGTCAGAAACTTGTAAATAACTCATGAAAGAATAAAGTTACGGTAAAACCAAGTACATCATTGTTTTTCTTGTGAAATTCCCAATAAGTTTGATGTGTCACATGACCCTCTTCCTACTGAAAAGGTTGGATTCAAAATGGCCGACTTCAAAATGGCCACCATGGTCACCACCCATCTTGAAAAGTTTCCCCCCTCACATATACTAATGTGCCACAAACAGGAAGTTAATATCACCAACCATTCCCATTTTATTAAGGTGTATCCATATAAATGGCCCACCCAGTGTGTGAATAAGTATTTAGATCCAGTGCTGCCACTTGGACTTTATGTTTTGTGATTTTCAGGGGGAAGTTGAGATACAGTAGTTTATCTCACTTTGGTAGAGGAGATCATGGAATAAAAGAGTCACAACATACCAGCCAGTGAGTAGGGTTTGCAACGTACCACAGCCTTGTCAGCCAATCATTGTTCATAACAAAACAATATACCTTATTGGGTATAAATATTTACCATATTGCAGGGGATGCATTCACGCAAGATACACTGCCTTCCGCTTCTATACCAACCCTCTTTCTCATTGGCTATCTTCATAAGTCATTGCAATGCACTCTCTCCTTGCCTATTCACCCCCCTCACTGGCTTCTGGGGGACTAGACAATGGCCACACAAGAAACTCTACACTCTGCTTGTGTGCCAACCCTCACCTCAGGTTATCTCTGTGGTCACTCACCACTCTCTGCCAAGTAGAGGCACTTTTACTTTCTTAAAGGTTCACTTTAAAAAGGACCCGAACTCTCGCACAGGACCGAAGGAAAACAGAATAACGCACCCTGTATGTATTTAGAAAGTTTAGCATGTCTAATTCCCCCTCATCTGTGACTAATCACAAGTGTAATTTGATCTCTCAGCTGTGTCAGCTGGCCGCCTTGGCAGAGCAGCTCATTTGTAAACACAGGATGTTAACACTATGTCAGCTTCCATGAAAGCAGGAAGTGGACACACTTCAGATTTATTGCAGGATTTGTATCACCTGCAACCAAGAAATATTTTTCTTTGAAGGTGATTATGCTGTTGCTTATCTTTTAGAGCAGAGAGGAAGTTCTGAGTTCAGATCCACTTTAAGCTCTAGAAATGCTTGCGCAAATCATTTTTACGTCAGTGCCACTGGACTACCTGGGAGCAGTACTTCAATGGTTTGATTTCCTCAGTAAGCTATGGTTGATGGTGGGCCTGGTGGCAGTGGGCCGCAAAAGGACGGGCGCCCACAGCATTCAGCAGCTGGCCATGCCGCTGTGTATTCAACTGTAATGAATTACCCTCTGTATTATTGACCAGCAGAAGTATAAAACAAAACAGGCAAAATCTAACAGCTTCTTTTTTGTTTCATAAATAAATGCTAAAAAGAGGCAGAACTAATTAATTGCCTCATTCAATGTTTGACATTTGTAAGATTAACTACATATTTTTAGAAAATTATATCTACCAAGTAAAACAAGGTTTTTCATTAATTTAAACCAATCTTCTGGGACTACCACTAATGCTGATTCAGTAGAAGACCTTAACAGATAAGGCAAACATAACTAAGATTACTGGAGATCTATAATTATTCATGTAAAACAAGTTTCAGTAAATTTGATGGCACCTTTCCCTAAACAATAAACACATAAGCCTCAACAATGTCTCCCTAAGTGTAATTTTTTAAATTTCATAACTCTAAAGTCTGTCATCAGGGGCTGCTTAGCACTGACATCCTCACAATGACAAAAGGAAAACACAAAATGGCCTCAATTTACTAAGCTTATCTCCTGTCTTTAATAACTCTTCTAGAGTTGTTACCATGGTGATAAGGCATGTAGTATTCAGGAAACATTTTACCTCAGGCAAGCCTAAAGTTAACTCTTCTGTCTTTAAGTTAACTCTTCAATTCTTAAAATAACTCCAGAGTTAAAGACAGGCTTCCTTAACTGCGTGTGAAAATAACTACAGAGGAGGTAAATTAACTACAGAGGAGGTAAATTAACTACAGAGGAGATAACTTAAAGAGGAACTGTAACGACAAAATGGCCCCTGGGGGGTACTCACCTCGGGTGGGGGAAGCCTCAGGATCCTAATGAGGCTTCCCACGCCGTCCTGCGTCCCTCGGGGGTCTCGCTGTAGCCCTCCGTACAGCGGTGACGCAATATTCACCTTCCTGGCTCCTGCGCAGGCGCTCTGATGGCTGTTGGCGCCGAAGTAGGCGGAAATACCCGATCGCCGTCGGGTCTGCTCTACTGCGTAGGCGCAAGTTTCCGGCGCCTGCGCAGTACAGCGGACCCGACGGAGATCGGGTATTTCCGTCTATTTCCGTGCCGAAAGTCGCCACAGCGCCCCCGCTGGAGCCAGCAAAGGTAAATATTGAACTGACAGTCGGCACAGTCGCCGGCTGTTCGGAGGGCTGCGGCGAGACCCCCGTGGGACTGTGGACGGCGTGGGAAGCCTCATTAGGATCCCGAGGCTTCCCCCACCCGAGGTGAGTACCCCCCAGGGGATGTTTTTCATGTTACAGAGTCTCTTTAAGGAATGAAGAGATAAGATAACTCTCTCTTATGTGGAGGTAAGTTTTCTCTTGCCTTATTATCTCCAGCATGATCTTAGTGAATTGAGGCCAATATAAATATACACATAAGCAAGACGTTGTTTTTAGGAGAGCGTATCGGCCCTTCTCTTTTCCCATTTTCAGACTAACACTCAATCTCACCTAGGCTATTTATCTGCAGCTCCTAGTCAAACTCCACTTCTTACAGAACATTAAAGATGAACTGTAGTGAAATTAACATAAAAAACAAAATAGCTTAACCTATACAATATTATTGTATAGATTAGTCATATATAGAGTTTTTGCTCATTGTAAAATCTTTCCTGTCCCTGATTTACAATCCGAAATGTGTCACTGGTAGTGACATCTTTAATTCTGCCAGGTGATCTGTATGGAATGTCAGTTACTGAGAGTTCTATGCACAGAGGGAGGTATTGATTGATTGACTGACTAAAATAGATGTGCAGAGCTAACGCCCTCCTTTGCTGTACCCTTTTTGAATGCAAGTTGTGTAATTTTGTCCATACTGTGGAGCTCTGATCATCTATTGCAAGTAGTTAATTCAGGTGCAGCCTCTGTTTGGAAGCACTGCCAAAGTCTCCTGCTGTACAAAACTCATGTAAGTATATTTACGGCTAGCTGCATCTATGTGCTTCAATTTGCATTGAATTTGCGTTCATTGTGGTTTCACCACAATATCAGCCATACAAACCTCTATTTGAGAAAAGGAACAGATTTCTCACGGGAAAGGGGGTATCAGCTACTGATCGGGATGAAGTTCAATCCTTAGTTAAAGTTCCTCTTCAAAAGACAACTCCTCTGTTAATGCACCATACTTACTGCCCCACCTCTTGCTTCCACCCTATTTCTTTAGAGTGTAGGCTCACAAGGTCAAGGCTGTCTTCTTTTTTCCTAATTTTCTCTGCATGTTGTTAGTAGGGATACTCAATAAGATGCAAATCTTACTTAGTTTATACAGTATTATGTAAATTTTTTTGCAAATGCAGCTTGAAATGGACCAATTCAATTAAACCTTGGTGGGTCTTGATAGACCCATTTGCAAGCTGCATAAATCAGCATACAAATTTAAATAATCCCACATGAACTCAGAAACATTTGCATCTTATCGACCATCCCTAGTTGTTAGTCACAATGTAGCAGTCACTGTGAAATTGACCTGGTCTAACAACATACATTATTTCAGTATTATGTAACCGTGTCTGTATTTTATGTACCTTTTTTTGGTTCTTATTCTGTACAGCACTACAAGAGATGATGGCACTGATGAAATCAATAATGTCAATAAAAAAAAAAATAATAATTTTAGAATACACATTTTTGCTACTAAAAATATTTATCTTCCTCCAGGGATGAGCCTATCCACTGTAAAGCAATGCACAGAGATTACGACACTTCACATTGACTGAACAAAATTAACCTTAGCTTGTTATCTACTTTCTTGAATTGCTTAGTCTCCATTGTTTTTTTTCTTGTCCTCAAATCACCAGTTCTTAGAAACAATCATATTTCTACTGGTGCTCAAATATGCCTTCTGGGATTTTCTTAAGAACTTTGTACCAACAAAAACTGAAATCTAACAGGCTTTTACATGGACATTCTTGCTTCAAAAAAGCAGAAACATTCAAAAAGAACTTAGAGTAATAATCCCACATTCACTGTTGGAAACATTTGGTTAATTTTGTTTTTGGATTACATAAAGTAGAATGTACTGTTCAAAAATGTTCAGAGTAAACTAAAGCATGCAGTCATATGCATCCATTGGCATTAAATGTTTATAAAATGCTGTTTTATTTGGTAGACATAGCTAACTTGACAGACACACAACTAAACTTTTAAGGTTGATTCAAAAGGAATACATTGCAATTGACAACCACTGTATTTATTGGTTCGCCTTGTTACAGATTTATGAATAATCCAAAAAAGAAACCATAAAAAATGCACAAACAAGATATTTTTTGGCGAGTCAGCCAAAACCACACACCACTTTGTAGCTGCAGATACATTCATAATACTCACATGAAAGTTTGTGGCATTCATTTAGAATGCACAATTTAAAATGGATGCAATGCAATGATAATTAGAAGTCAGTCAGGGAATTCAGTAAGAAGCATCATCACTAGCAATAAATAATGAATTCATGTTACAAGAACATCACATGAACCAAGTGGGAAACTATAATACCATTCAACCAAAATTCTAAATGATCAAAACAACTCACTACTAGAAAGTTACTCAAGTTAAAGAGAAACTCCACTACTGTTGAGAAAAAACTCAGGGTTTTCAGATTTCTTCAATATCTTCCAAGGATTATTGGCAGACATCTTTTGAGCTTAAAGCGGAATATAACCCAGCATTCCCCCTCCTGTAACATTACATTTCCATTATTCCTGTTGCATTCAACAAAATATAAAATAAATATCCAACAAGAGGATGAACCCTCATGTTTACAGTAACAGCTGTGCAAATCTTGGATTTCCAACACAATGATCTTGACACTGGACTCTTGAGACACATGAAAAGCAGGTGATTAATCAGCAACGTTATCTTTTTTTCATCTCATGCAGAGCAAGTTAGTAATGTACTTGTTTACCCTTTGTGGATGCATGTTATATGCAGAGCACAGAAGACACAGGGGGGCCTAGGGCATCCTTGATCTGTGATAGGATTTTCCAAACAGGTTAAATCCAGACATCCTGTTATTTCTTCTAGCTCTGTCTTCCCTTTATTTAATGCACTGCACTCGCATTGTCTGAAGCTTGGCTAAGTACCATTATCATTGTACATATTTTTGTCACCTCGAACAAGGATCATCCAAAGTGTTATTATGGAACAGGGTGGAGGCAGAGCATTGGAGCAATAACTAATTGATTAGGGTTAATTGCATTTATACAATTATAATACATTTCCTAGAAATGACCTATAGTGATCTACACACACATACACTAAATCAACCGCAACTTGCTCAGTACAAGTATTTCCTATAGTGGTTAGCTTAGAAAGCACAGTTGTTCCTGTTACCCTTACAACTTGCCTCCCATAAGGCCATTACCTAATTACTGTACTACCACAGCTAAATGCTGTTTATGCCAGTCACTCACATTTTTATTTTTTTGTGGTTCCATCATAACTCAACTAACACCTTTGAAATCAATGTAGAATATTAGGGTAACATTTTAGGGGCCTGTGAAGCACAGATACACCTGGCATGGAGCACATTGGTAATTTAAGGGGAGATATATATATATACACATATACATATATATATATATACATATATATATATATATATATATATATATATATGTATATGTATATATATATATTTTATTTTATTTTTTACTGTAAAGTCACCAGTAATCTTTCAGCTGGACTAACAGACATCCGCTTGTTGGTTCGCGGCCTTCAAATATGTGGCCACACCCGTGTCAACAACTCATCAAAACTCGCCACTGATATCTGCACATCACTCTAAAACTTTACAGGGTGTCTCCTAAGGCCATTGTAAAGTACCAAAAAGACACCATTACTGGACCTTTGTGCTGTAATGGGATGTACCCACCTGCGCTGGCGCACAATCTAATGGATGTCTCATCAAAAGCATCCTCAAAGACAGAACCTTAAAGAGAACCTGTACTGAGTAAAAATATTTAAAATAAACACATGAGGTAACTTCAAATGAACATTACATCGTTACCTTGCTATCAGTTCCTTTCAGAAGCTCACCATTTTCTTCTGACAATGATCTCTTCCAGTTCTGACAATATTTTGTCAGATCTGAAATATATCAGTTGCTGTCACTAAAATATCAGTTGCTGTCAGTTATAGCTGAAAGGAAAACTGTGCAAAAGTGGAGTCCGCACAATGTCGGTAGAATCTGTATATCTTTATTTGATTATTACACACGAAAGGCTAAAACCAGAACCACATGCTGACATGTTTCGGGCGTTACACGCCCTTAATCATAGCATAGGCGCAAGTGAGAAAGGGTGACTCATATATAGAGTGAGGTTACACCCGAGGAAAGGAAAACTGATGTACCAGGTAATGTCCATGTTTCCCTATGGCTCAAGTGGGCGATGTTACAGTTTAACTGTGTGCTGACCAGAAACCTGTTATGGGTAATGGCCATTTTCAAAATGGAGGACGGAAAATTCCCTTGATCACAGTGAACAAACAGGACGCAGGACAGGAGAAAGACACTGAGGAGTAGACTACATGGAAGGTAAGTATGACTTGTGTATGCTTATTTTGACTTTTAATTTTCAGTTTAGGTTTTCTTTAAGCTGTAGCAGATAAGCCTCACGCTGATCCATTTTGAGTGAAGAAAAAGAAGAAAATCACCCGAGGTTAAAGACAAACACCCATATACAATTCACTTTTTCTCCTGAGTTTTCTCCTAAAAGATGATTTTTCATTTTCTATTTAAAATATTATCTTAACACTACTCTGACCACTTTTCCCTACACTTTCCCATCTTTTCTGTTTTCCCTTTCAGACACTGGTACTTCTTCAGTTCTTCCTACTCCTTTGTGGTGTTGCCACTTGGTACTTCTACATCTATCATTGCTGTTTTGGTCCTGCCTAGAACCACCATGTCGATGTTGATTGGTCAGCAGCTGTCTGCATGTCTGGGATCTTAGCCCTGTTATCCTCCTCAACCTTTTGCAGAATTTCCCACCTGGATTATAAAAGTCTAGCTCATGCTCCGTGCAGATGTTTCTGAATATGACACTAGCTACAAGCTGAAGTTCAGTGTATGTTCAGTGTATGTTGTTCCTGTCCACATCTTACAGCCTGCCACCATGTTGAGAAAAAAAAATTATATATAGTCCAGACTTTTCTTTCCTTACTTTGTATAACAAAATTGTTGCCTATCATAGAATATTGCCCCATTGTGTACATAACAACCTTGGTTTCCACTCTAGCTTTACTTTAAATCTATCCTTTGCTGCTGCTGTGTTTTTTTCAAATAGTTAGGGCCCATTTCCACTATCACAAATTTGCATGCGTTTTACGCATCCGAATTCGCATAGCCAATACAAGTGGATGGGACTATTTCCACTTGTCAGGATTCCTCTGCGTTTTTCTGTGCAGAAAAATCTGCATGGCAAAGACATCAGAATTTGCATACCCCTATGCGAATCACATACAATGTATTTAATAGGGAATTCGCATGCGGTATTGGTATGCGAATTTTCATGCGAATTCGCATACGATTTCGCATGGAATCAATGGAAAAGCACACAGGCGCTGCCATGGTTAAATTCGCATACATCGTCATCCATGCAAAATCGTATGCGAATTTGCATTAAAATTTGCATGTAACCGCATGTGAAATTCGCATCCGCATCCAAATTTTCATACGTTTCCCACCGCACAAGTGGAAACGGGCCCTGATACACTAATTTATCCTTGACTTCCTAAAAGTAAAACAGAGAGAATAACAACAACTTTTTCTAGATTATTTTACAATGTACCTGTTGCATTGCTCTGTAGCACAGTGGCAAAAGAAGCGCAGCAGACAGGTGAAACAGATCATGCTTAGAATAGCCCCTTTCACAAGTTCTTTACAGGTCTGTGTGCTGCACTACAATGAAATCCTTACTCCAGACAGTGGATGCATTAACATTCTTCTCATGAATTACACTCATCCAGACCACAACGGACACAGCAAAACAACATCGATGCACTGTGCTGAAAGAGAGACTTCACGTATGTGAAGTGTGCCTAAGTATGTTGATAACTTTCAAAAATTCTTTGAAAACATCAAAAGAAAAAGCTACAGAGGAATTGGTGATGAAATTATAGCAAACATTGCTACATTTTAAAGTATTCGTTTATGCTAAAGCACTCTGATAAATGTTCTCTCACAATTACATTTGGCAAAAAAATGTGTTAGTTCTGTCTCAATATTTTCATAGCCAAGAGAAGGTGAAAAAAAAAGATGCAAAGAAGTACCCAAGAAACCAGTAGGGAGTAATTGTCAGTAAAGTAAAAAGACACATGCACTCTTTTATCAAATAGAAAGAATTTTTTTAATGTCCTCTGCTCCTATTCATATATAGATGAAAGGAGTAGCACAGACCCATTAGAGCAAAATACGGCATAGGTGATCTTAAGAACCGTATCAAGAAGTTCTATATTTAGAAAATTAATATCGGTGACTTCATAAAATTTAACACATGAAGTATTAAATACATCTTCAAGACTAGGAATCAAAATTATTCATGGCCTACTATACATTAATTCAGATGTGTCCAGTACATGAAAAGAGATTAGAATTTTGGACCTATAATATAGACATTTTAAAAAGAAGGTATTGGCAATTCTGGTAAATCTGCTAAGAAAAAGAGTTTTTTAATAACTGCTGCTCTGTGAGAGTGTCACAGAAAACAGGTATAATGGCTGAATGGCATTCAGTGTGAGGATATTATTATTATTTATTAGATTTATATAGCGCCAACATATTACGCAGCGCTGTACAATAAATAAGGTTACAGACAATGATAACAGGGGTGACAGAACAATACAGGTAATAGACAATAGATACAACAATACAGGTAATAGCAAAAAGATATACAACACAATGCAGACAGTAGTACAATGCCAGATCATAAACTGGAGTGGTAGTGGTAACAGTTCAAAATTCTGGGTAAAGTGCACACAGTCAAGTATGATACACATGGGGAGAGTACCCTGCCAAAGGCTTACAATCTAGAGGGAGGGGTTGGTGACACAAAAGGAGGGGGTGCAGCAAGAAGTTATTGGCAGAAAGGATTAGGGCAGTGTTGAGTTGATGTAGGCCTCCTTGAAGAAGTGAGTTTTGAGTGCTTTTTTGAAGGTGTTGAAGGTGGGAGCGAGCCTGATGGGCATTGGGGGAGAGTTCCACAGGATGGGGGCAGCTCTAGTGAAGTCCTGCAGTCGTGCATGGGAGTGCGAAATGCGTGGAGTGGTTAAGAGAAGGTTGTTGGAGGAGCGAAGTGGGCGGCCAGGTGTATATCTGCTGGCCAGGTCAGAGATGTAGCTTGGGCAGGACTTGTGTATGGATTTGTAGGCCAAACATAGGACCTTGAAGCTAATTCTGAAGTGAATTGGAAGCCAATGAAGGGATTTGCGTAGTGGAGTCGTGGAGACAAGGCAGTGGGAGGAGTAGATAAGTCTGGCTGCTGCGTTCATGATGGATTGTAGGGGGGCTATGCGGTTTTGAGGGAGGCCTGACAGGAGGGAGTTGCAGTAGTCCAGGCGGGAGGATAATTCAGAACACAACAGTATTATTATTGTGCATTTAAATAGTGCTGAAATTTTCCGCTGCACATTTAAGACCGTTTCATACCAAAACAGCTTTTAAATAGCATTTAGGAATGGGGCCCACTACAGCATTTTGCAGTGCTTTGTTGATTGGCAGCGATCTCTGAAATGTGAGAAGTGCTGCTAGTGCCCAGGGCCAACTATAAGTGGTTTCCCGGTTTCGTAAACCTCTTGTGATTTTCCAGCTGCGTATATCCTGCGGTTTAAATGAAAGTCTCACAGCAATCCCAATTTGGCCCTGCAGTGATTGAATGCATTTGCTCTGGGATCGCTCTAGAAATGTTGCATGCAGCTCTTTTCGATCGCTTTGCAATTATAATGCTTCAAATGGAACCACCCTCATAGGGCCCCACTCTGCGTGCCTATGAATCGGCTGCCGAGAGATTTGGGCACAAGGGTAAATGCGATAAATGGCTTACCCTGGTCCTACACAAGTCCCATCGGCGTTAATTATTATTTCCCCTCCAGGTCACCATGGATAGTGGGGGAAAGATGAAATTCAGCTTCCAGCTATTGCTGACAAATGAATTACAGTGTTTTTGTAGTCATTTAAGCTCCGTCTTTTGAAGGCGCCCAAATAACTCATTGAGCGCCACTATGACCATAATTCCTATTACAGCCTATGGTGGCACCGGCCATGCCCAAATCTCCTGTGCTGTTATTACAGCGCTCATCCACTCTTGCAGTGCTTTTATGATCGTCGGCGATCGGAGAGCACTGCAGGAAATGTTCCAGAGCAGGGCTTTTAAACCTGTGGTACGCGTACCACCAGTGGTACTTTGCTGTTGGCCAGGTGGTACATTCCAAGTTTGTCTGCTACTTAATTGCCCACCTGCCGCTTGTCCTGGTCCAGTCCAGCCTCCACAAAGTTTGCCTACCCCTCACTCGCTCTTCTGCCTCCCCACCAATGCCTCCTGCTATCCTGCTATTCCCCTACCATATGTCCCCCCCCCTTTCTTAAAGTGTACCTGTAAGAAAAAAGTGCCCCGGGAGGAGGAAGCCTCTTGATCCTAAAGAGGCTTCCCCCTTCCTCCTCAGTAGAGGGGATCCATCGCTGGAACCCCTCGAAGATCTGCTTGTTGGTGTGAGTGTATGCACGGTAGCGGCTCTCCGCTCGGGTTCCTCTGGAAACAGCTGAGCCTAATCTGGTCAGATCTATTGTGCTGGCACACTGGTGGTACTTCAAATTTTTCAGGTGATAAAAGTGGTACAATGAGTGAAAACATTGAAAAGCCCTGTTCTAGAGGGCCCTAGCCCTCAAACAGCTTTCTTGATCACCAATGCTTTTATGGGTTATTTCAAACCAAGTGCGCTTTTCAGCAAACTTTGCAATTGCAAGCGCTTTGAAAAGCTCTTGGATAATGTATTTCTACAGGTTATTTCACAATGAAGAAATTTGATTTTATAAAAAGCACAAATTTGCTCTATGTAGCATTTTTTAAGCTGTAGAAAATATAGGAAAGCAAATGCACTGTAAAAAAATCAAATTGCTTGCTGAAAATCTCTGCAAAATGGATTAATAATCACTGATCGCTAGTGATTTTTGGTGTGAAACAACCCTCACATAGTGTACATAGTCCTGTCACAAACCCCATTATATAATTTTCCCTACTTACATTTAAAAAAACAACAACCCTAGAAAGTGAATTCAGGTATGAAAATGTAAACATCAATAGCGAGCACAAGATATACTATATCCCACTGGTGGTGTGGGATGTGAGATCAGGGTACCACATAGTAGCTAACAGTATAAAATAAATAAGGGAGAAAAGAAATCAGATGGTAACCGGTATTCCCTCTTGCCACATGGGGATAGAGACAAACCTCATTACAATACTGACAGAGACATTTGGCCTATGATTGACTCCTCAGATTGAGCTCATCATTAACCAAGGCACAGACCCTACACAGAAGTAGGCCTGAACGATTTTAGGAAAAGATTGAATTGCACGATTTCTTTCACAAATTGTGATTTCGATTCGATTCACGATTTTCTTTCTCAAGCATTATCACTAATTTCACCATGAACACAGTAAGATTTGCAAACATACAATGACAGAAGATGACATCATACTAATATGATAGTA